>NC_136408.1:248498538-249098538 GCF_051521515.1 Lactuca serriola | reverse complement strand
TCCGGTTCCAACTCTATAAACATGCACAGCATAAATCACATAGAAATAATGCAGTACAACATATAACATACACATAACATACATACACTAACACATAACTCTGATTACCGACTCAAGGTAAAGTATAGTGAGAAGACTCACCTCGCGTGTCTCGGTATCTCACGATCCCTGGAAATCCCTCGTGCTCGATCCTCCGAGCTCTAATCCTCCTATAACATCACAAGACTCTAATTAACACTTTTATCTCTAAGGTTGACTATCCCTAGGAAGTCAACACAAGTCAACGGTCAACGGTCAACTTTGACCGGACTCGGCGAGTGCACACGGCAACTCGGCGAGTCTAGACATTCTCACCAACTCTCTAGGATTCCCTTTCTACACGTCGAGTACTCCCCTTGACTCGACGAGTTCCACCTGGAAGAATCGCGGGACCACCCCGACTCAACTCGCCGAGTCTCAAGAACGACTCGGCGAGTCCCAGCTCGACTCAGACCACTTGACGACCCTCTCTAACTCGCCCTGACTCACTGGGTCAACTCCTGACTCGACTGGACCACTCACTGGCCGGTCCAAGGCAATCTTCAAGCTACTCGCCGAGTCTGCTCATTGGACTCGGCGAGTCCATTCCATGCAATCACTCAAACTTGCTTCTAAGGTCAGATCTACTCCAACAATTCATAGATCTGGCCCTCCTAGACTGATTCATCACGTAAAGTCCTAGTCTTGATGCATTAACAACCTCTATATGACTAATTATGAAGAATCTTCAACAAATCTCACTACACAAGGTCATGACCTCCATTGTTCTCTATAAAGCTTGAAGAATGAGGCTCTCTGGACCTCTATGGATCCAGATCCGAAGTCTCATCACTAGCATGGGACTATTTGGCCATCAAATCAACTCAACAAAGCCACAAGAAACCCTAAAATCGGTTATACTTCACAAAACAGGAGATGAGTCGAAATCATACCTTTAGATTGAAGGGCCAAGCTTCAAATCCACCAAATAGCAGTCTCCTTTGCCTCCTCTTGGCTAGAGCCTCCCTCTTCTTTGCTAAACAACACACAAATGTCAAGAAATGCCTCCTTTCACTCTCAAATCGCTAAAGCACTTTTAGGGTTTCTCTCTATGGACTGATGGATGCAAATGACGGCCATAAGGCCATTTAAATAGGTCCCAAACCCGAGAAATTAGGGTTTCATTAAACAGCGTGGACTCGCCGAGTCCATATCCTGGACTCGCCGAGTCCGAACGAATCCCGCGTCCAGAATCGCGACCCTACTCGGCGAGTCTGAGCTCCAACTCGCCGAGTCCCTTCTCAAAACTCAAAATATTAAAACAATAAAATACCTGGAGATCCGGGCTGTTACAATTCTCCCCCACTAGGATTAGACTTCGCCCTCGAAGTCTCGCTCTAAAATAGCTCCGGATGCTGAGCCCGCATCTCGCGCTCCGGCTCCCAGGTCATCTCTGATCCCTTCCGGTGTTGCCACTGAACCAACACCAAAGGTACCTCCTTGTTCCTCAGAACCTTGATCTTCCGATCTCTGATGGCTACTGGTCTCTCGGCATAATTCAGGCTCGCATCCACCTGAATATCCTCTAATGGAACCACTGCCGACTCATCGGCTATACACTTCCTCAATTGCGACACATGAAAGGTGTCGTGGATCTGCCCCAACTCTGCTGGCAATTCCAAACGATAGGCTACCCGGCCTACCCTCGCAATCACACGAAATGGCCTAATATACCGGGGCCCCAACTTGCCCCTCTTCCTGAATCGAATCACTCCTTTCCAAGGAGAGACCTTCAGGAGAACGAAGTCGCCGACCTGAAACTCAAGCTCGGACCGGCGTCTGTCTGCATAACTCTTCTGTCGACTCTGGGCGGTCAATAACCTTTGTCTGACCTGTTGAATCTGCTCTGTCGTCTGAAGCACGATCTCGGTACTGCCCATCACTCTCTGCCCAACCTCTCCCCAGCAAATGGGGGTCCGACACCTCCTACCATACAACAGCTCAAAGGGTGGCATACCAATGCTCGAATGATGGCTGTTGTTGTAGGAAAACTCTGCCAAGGGTAAATACGCATCCCAGCTACCCCCGAAATCCAACACACATGCTCGAAGCATGTCCTCAAGCGTCTGAATCGTCCGCTCACTCTGGCCGTCTATCTGGGGATGATATGCTGTACTAAAATGCAATCTAGTACCCAACTCCTCATGAAATTTCTTCCAGAATCTGGAAGTAAAGCGCACATCACGGTCCGAAACAATCGAGATCGGCACCCCATGCCGAGATACCACTTCTCTCACATATAACTCTGCCAACTTCTCTGCTGAAGAACTCTCACTGATGGCAAGGAAGTGAGCGCTCTTCGTCAACCTATCCACAATCACCCAAATTGCATCAACTCCTCTGGCAGTTCTCGGCAATTTGGTGATGAAATCCATAGTGATCTGTTCCCATTTCCATTCGGGAACCTCCAATGGCTGCAACTTGCCATGCGGTCTCTGGTGCTCGGCCTTAACCCTACGGCAGGTCAAGCACCTCTCAACAAACCATGCGACGTCCCTCTTCATACAGGGCCACCAATACTCTCTCCTCAAATCCAAATACATCTTTGTAGCCCCCGGATGGATCGAAAATTTCGACCGATGAGCCTCCTCCATCAAGGAAGTGCGCGTACCACCCACAAACGGTACCCAAATCCGACCCTGAAAAGTCATAAGCCCTCGCCCATCCGTAACGAATTCTGAAACCAAACCAACAACCCGTTCCCTCTTCTGCATCTCCGGCTGCACAGCCTCGGCCTGTGCCCCACGGATGGCATCCAATACCGGAGCTATCATGGTCAATCTCAAACATACATCTCGTAATGGAGTGCTCTCCGCCCTGCGGCTCAACGCATCGGCCACCACGTTGGCCTTGCCCGGGTGGTACAGGATCTCACAATCATAATCCTTGACCACATCTAACCACCTCCTCTGACGCATGTTTAGATTGGGCTGATCCATCAAGTACTTCAAGCTCTTATGGTCCGTGTATATCGTACATCGAACCCCATATAAGTAGTGGCGCCAAATCTTGAGGGCGAACACTACTGCCCCCAACTCTAGATCATGCGTGGGATATCTCGCCTCATGAGGCTTCAGCTGCCTCGATGCATATGCTATCACATGACCCCTCTGCATCAACACCGCACCCAACCCCAAAATCGATGCATCACAGTATACTACAAAATCCTCCATCCCTTCCGGGAGAGCTAACACCGGGGCTTCGCACAACCTCTGGCGAAGTGTCTCAAAGGAGGTCTGCTGCTCGGGACCCCATGAGAATGCAACACCCTTCCGGGTCAACCTGGTGAGCGGCACTGCGATCTTGGAGAAATCCTTGATAAATCTCCGATAATACCCTGCTAATCCAAGGAAACTCCTGATCTCAGAGGGTGACTTTGGCACCTCCCAACCCATCACCGCCTCAACCTTGGCCGGATCGACCAGAATCCCTTCCTGGTTAACGAGATGTCCTAGGAACTGGACCTCCCTTAACCAGAAATCACACTTGGAGAACTTTGCATAAAGCTTCTCCGATCTCAGTACCCCAAGGACCTCCCTCAAATGCTCCTCATGCTGCTCTCTAGATCTTGAATACACCAGAATATCATCGATAAATACAATCACCGACCGATCCAACATCGGCCTGCATACCCTGTTCATGAGATTCATGAACACCGCCGGGGCATTAGTGAGCCCAAAAGGCATCACCACAAACTCATAATGCCCATAACGCGTCCTGAAAGCTGTCTTCTGGATGTCCTCATCTCGCACTCTCACCTGATGATATCCCGACCTCAAATCGATTTTGGAAAACCAAGATGCTCCCTGCAACTGATCAAATAAATCGTCGATCCTCGGCAACGGGTAACGGTTCTTGACCGTCAGCTTGTTCAACTCCCGGTAATCAATACACATCCGGTGTGAACCATCCTTCTTCTTGACAAATAGAATAGGTGCTCCCCACGGCGAGCTGCTCGGCCGAATAAATCCCTTCCCCAGCAACTCCTGAAGCTGCGAGGATAACTCTTGCATCTCTGGAGGTGCAAGACGATAAGGCACCTTAGCTATAGGCGCAGTCCCCGGAACCAAATCAATACCAAACTCTACTTGCCTCACAGGAGGTACTCCCGGCAGCTCCTCGGGAAAGACATCTGGAAACTCACATACCACCGGTACCTCCCCAACTGAACTCGGTCTCTCGGAAGTCGCTCGCGTATCCATCACATACGCCACAAAACCCTTACAGCCCTGTTGTAGACACTGCCTCGCCCTGGCGGCCGAACAAAAGGCTGATCCCGAACGTGTACCCTCACCGTACACTGAAAGAACTCCCCCACTAGGGTCTCGTATAGTCACCAGCTGACGCTCACAGTCAATGATCGCGCTGAATTGGCTCAACCAGTCCATGCCCACAATGACACAAACATCACCCATCGCAATAGGAATCAGATCAATCGGGAACTCAATCCCGAAGATCTCTAACACACATCCCCGGAAAACCTCTGCGGCACAAATCACTCTATCATCAGCTATGGAGACTCTCAGAGGCCGACTCAGTGCCTCACGACTAGCACTGATATGCTGGCTAAAGGCCAAAGATACAAAAGACCGACTCGCACCCGAGTCAAATAACACTAAAGCAGGTACGGAATTCACAAGAAAGGTACCTACACATAACATAATATAAGCATAACACCATATATCAAAATAAATACACGAAAGGAAACATACCAGCCACAACATCGGGCGCGGTGCGGACCTCCTCCGCAGTCAGCTGGAAGGCTCTCCCTCGAGCTCTCGGCGTCTCGGCCTTCACAGGCCAACTCTCTGTAACTCTGGTGGCGGCAGGAGCAGACCCCTGAGATGCTCCGCGCAACTGCGGACACTCGGCCTTCCGGTGTCCGGTCTGGTTGCAGTGAAAGCACACTGCAAACCCCTTGGGGCAGTCCTTGGCCATGTGCCCCTCCTTGCCACATTTGTAGCAAGACCCTGCTCGGCAGATTCCGTCATGACCCTTGCCGCACTTTCCGCAAGTGCGGCCCTTGTGGCTCCCTGGTCTGGGATCAGCAGGCTTGGCCCGCTTGGCGGCCGGCTGCGACAGCGCCGGTCGCCGATCCCTCCCCTGAGACTCTGCCTCCTCCCTGGCCTGGGTCTCAAGCTCAATCTCCCTCTTCCGGGCATTTGCTTGAAGCTCGGCAAATGTCTGGTACGAGGAGTTCGCAGCGAACTCCCGAATATCCCTCCTCAAGATGCTCAAGTAGCGGCTCATACGTGCCTGCTCAGTGGACACGTGCTCAGGGCAGAACATCGCCCTCTCGTGGAACATCCTCGTGATCGCTGTAACAGACTCAGTACCCTGCTTGAGGGTCAGAAACTCCTGTGCTAAACGCTCCCTCTCCACCTGGGGAACGTACTCATCCCGAAACATAGTGGTGAACCTCTCCCAGGTCACCGCAGAAAGCTCAGCAGGCGAGTAATGCGCCGTCACAAACTTCCACCAGTCCTTCGCTCCCAAGCGAAGCTGGTTCAGCGCGAACCATACCTTCAAATGCTCAGGAGACGAGCAAGTGAAGAAACACCCCTCAATATCAGATATCCACCTCATAGCTGCCACCGGATCCTGAGTACCATCAAACTCTGGTGGTTTTGTGTTGCTGAACTCACGGAACAGCAACGCATCCCCACCCTGCGGCCTCGCAGCAGCAATCACTGCGGTAGCCGCTGCAGTAGCAGCCTCAGAAAGAGCGGCATAACGCTCATCAAACGTCTCAATCAATGTGGTCTTTATAGACCCAAACATCTCCGGTATCTCTGCCCTGATGGCCGCAGCCACCTCCTCCTGAATGATCCGGCGGATCTCCTCCTCACTGGTACCACTGCTCTCGGGCATCAAACGAGTCCTCACCATGATCTACCTCTGAAATACAACATACGATAAATTAGAATCCACACGAGTATGCTTACACTCGACAACTCTTTTCTCCTTGATTCTTGGCATTCCAAAGATTCTGACTTGGGCTGCACACCGCTCCGGTGCTTCCAGTAGTACGGGCCCAATACTACTGTCCGCACCGCACCAGTATACACTCCAAGTCCTTCTCTTTGGATCCCAGGTCTCAAATACTTTATCATGCATAGACTACTCTTTAATAGATCTCTCATAAGTCCCTTGCTGCTACCTACTCACTCTCAAGCATCTCATAGCAGCTCACCTCTCCCTAGGCTAAGGCATCACACATCAGGCCACTCTAGTCCTAATAGCAATACCTAGCCTACTCTAGCATGCGGATACATCATATCAATATCAATATCACATAATATATAAAGGTATTTTGGGAAATCACCGTTCGGGCGCTGACTGATCGTACACACATCTCTTGCTCTGCGTTTTTCGAAAATCTTTTACTCTTTTTGAAATTACATCTCAAATCCTCAGTTTGAGTTCAAATACGCCCGAAGGTGTACTCGAATCCCTCAAACCAAGGCTCTGATACCAACTTGTAACACCGAAAATTTTAAAATTTATTTTTCACAATTTATAAAAACATTTCTCTTTTAATTCCATAAAACATCAAGTTTCAAATTCCAATGTGTATCATACAAATCCCAAGATCACATAATTATATCGAATTCCTCTACGTGTGTACAGATCAAGCCGGCGCCTTCCCACGGTCATCGCTAGTACCTAAAACAACAACACTAACACTGTAAGCACAAAGCTTAGTGAGTTCCCCAAAATACCACACATAAAACACATATTAGCCACTCGAGGCCATAACTCTATGGGTCCGTGCACCCAAACTCTGTGAACCCTCAGGTTCTAACTCGGTGAACCTTCCGGTTCCAACTCTATAAACATGCACAGCATAAATCACATAGAAATAATGCAGTACAACATATAACATACACATAACATACATACACTAACACATAACTCTGATTACCGACTCAAGGTAAAGTATAGTGAGAAGACTCACCTCGCGTGTCTCGGTATCTCACGATCCCTGGAAATCCCTCGTGCTCGATCCTCCGAGCTCTAATCCTCCTATAACATCACAAGACTCTAATTAACACTTTTATCTCTAAGGTTGACTATCCCTAGGAAGTCAACACAAGTCAACGGTCAACGGTCAACTTTGACCGGACTCGGCGAGTGCACACGGCAACTCGGCGAGTCTAGACATTCTCACCAACTCTCTAGGATTCCCTTTCTACACGTCGAGTACTCCCCTTGACTCGACGAGTTCCACCTGGAAGAATCGCGGGACCACCCCGACTCAACTCGCCGAGTCTCAAGAACGACTCGGCGAGTCCCAGCTCGACTCAGACCACTTGACGACCCTCTCTAACTCGCCCTGACTCACTGGGTCAACTCCTGACTCGACTGGACCACTCACTGGCCGGTCCAAGGCAATCTTCAAGCTACTCGCCGAGTCTGCTCATCGGACTCGGCGAGTCCATTCCATGCAATCACTCAAACTTGCTTCTAAGGTCAGATCTACTCCAACAATTCATAGATCTGGCCCTCCTAGACTGATTCATCACGTAAAGTCCTAGTCTTGATGCATTAACAACCTCTATATGACTAATTATGAAGAATCTTCAACAAATCTCACTACACAAGGTCATGACCTCCATTGTTCTCTATAAAGCTTGAAGAATGAGGCTCTCTGGACCTCTATGGATCCAGATCCGAAGTCTCATCACTAGCATGGGACTATTTGGCCATCAAATCAACTCAACAAAGCCACAAGAAACCCTAAAATCGGTTATACTTCACAAAACAGGAGATGAGTCGAAATCATACCTTTAGATTGAAGGGCCAAGCTTCAAATCCACCAAATAGCAGTCTCCTTTGCCTCCTCTTGGCTAGAGCCTCCCTCTTCTTTGCTAAACAACACACAAATGTCAAGAAATGCCTCCTTTCACTCTCAAATCGCTAAAGCACTTTTAGGGTTTCTCTCTATGGACTGATGGATGCAAATGACGGCCATAAGGCCATTTAAATAGGTCCCAAACCCGAGAAATTAGGGTTTCATTAAACAGCGTGGACTCGCCGAGTCCATATCCTGGACTCGCCGAGTCCGAACGAATCCCGCGTCCAGAATCGCGACCCTACTCGGCGAGTCTGAGCTCCAACTCGCCGAGTCCCTTCTCAAAACTCAAAATATTAAAACAATAAAATACCTGGAGATCCGGGCTGTTACACGAGTTCGAGATCCGAGTATGGAGATATCTGCTTTCTGCTTGCCAGGTGAGTCTTCTCACTATACTTTACCTTGAGTAGGTAACCAGAGTTATGTGACATAGTATTTGTATGCTATGTATGTTATGTGTTGTACTGCATTATTTCTATGTGATTTATGTTGTGCATGTTTGCAGAGTTGGAACCGAAGGGTTCCTAGAGTTAGAACCGGAAGGTTCACAGAGTTAGAACCTGAGGGTTCACAGAGTTTGGGTGCACGGACCCATAGAGTTATAGCCTCGAGTGGCTTATATGTGTTATGTGTGTGATATTTTGGGGAACTCACTAAGCTTCGTGCTTACAGTGTTTTGTGTTATGTTGTTTTCAGGTTTCTATCAGTATCACGGTACGGCACCGGCTTGATTGTACACACCAGAGCAAGATTCATATTTTGGAGGATCCTGGTTTTCTATGCAAGTGAAAATGGAGCTATGTTTTGTAATTTGATTATGAATGAGATTTTTAACAAGTGTTCTAAGAATAAAATGATTATTTAAAATGAAAATTTTGTCTTGAAATTTACGGTGTTACATAGTGTTCTTTATATGTACGAAAACCTTAATATGATTCCTACCACTTTATTTAACCCAAATAAGATTTTACGAAAGTCAAATTTTGACCTAAATTTGACTGGTGTTACATTATATTGCCTCGAAATGTCGGGCTGTCACAGTTTTCTTGGTCTATTTTTTGGGTTTTGGGTTCATTTTCCCTTTTTTAATTTCCACAGGGAGTGATTTGCGCTCGTCCGATTGATGACCCTTCTTGCTTAGTGGAAAAAGTATTCAAGATGCAAGGAAGAAAAGAGATTGGAATTGGTTTTCTTGTTTTAGGTTTCTATCCTGGTGAAGCATGATGTCATTGTTGGCAAATAAGAAAAAATAATGAACATGATGAGAAGGCCTTGAACACGATGTCATTGTTGGCAAATAAGAAAAACGATGAGCATGATGGGAAGGTCTTGAACACGAGGAGACGCCATTGAGAGAGAAAGAGATATACACTTAGGTTTTATTATTATTTTTTATTTTGTAAATTGACATTAAAAGATAATCCACCTGCACCATATATTCAAAAACACAATTGAACATGACCATTTTAATGAGGTGACGAAAGGGTAACCGATTTACCCGTTGGTAATATCAAAATTGAGCATTTAAATCCAGCCAAATAGGAATAGCAACAGGGCAGGTTTGGGGCGGGGCATGGTTTCCCAAACCTGCCCCGATATCTTTCGGGTATCTTATCAAGACGCCCTGTTGGGTTCGGGTTTTCTCATCGGGTTTCGGGTATCTTATCGGGTTTACAACAATTCATAACAAAAATTTTATTCCGTTTTAGGGTACTCCGATGTCTTATAAAAAATATGTGTTCTAGCCTCCCATTTAAATTAAAAATATGATGAATCACTTTAATAAAATTAACTCGATGTTATATTAAAAATTATTTGATTTAATTTTAGTGTAAAATGTCAAAACATAAAAAATGATCATTCACACCGGATTGTTAATAACTAAAAAGATTGTCCACAATAAGTATTTTATCTTTTAATGCTTGCAATTAACATATATAACGACCCGTTACTCAACCTGAAATAATCGGGTTCCGGATTTCCCTGTTGGGTTCGGGTTTTTTGGCCGTCCCTCAGCCAAACCTAACTTGTTTCCCTTGAGTAAAATAAAAATAAGGTGAATTTCTAAAATAAATGAAAAAAATTTATAGGAAAAAAAAAAAAACCCTAATTTGATTGTATCCGCAAGTTTCAAACCTCTTCCTAACAAGTAACAATGGTGTTTCCAACTCTAGTACTAGTCATGAGGCAGCTGTATTAAGAACATAGAATTCGATTGAAGTGTCCTTCGTCTCTATGGCGCAGATTCTAAGTATAAGCCACCCAAGTTCTTCCAAATCCCTAGCAATTGGATATTGTGTTGCTCTCTCAGATGCTCAGTCAATCAATTTGACTCGCCGCCGCCGTCAAGAGTCGAGCCATAGCTGGAATTCTCTACAGCGTGACCTAAAATCTGATGGAAGAATCTATTGCCTATTCTCTGATAATCGTAGCAAGGTATTATCACTTGAAACGTTTTGCTTATTCCTTCAATTATACTGCATAATATACTTTCGTTTGTTCCAATTTCATTTTTTACCCAACAAGCCAACACCTGATTATTGGTGTAGAATCACTCTGAATTGAAAGTAACGTTATCTACTCATGCCAATTTCGATAGAACGATTTTCAAATCCATCGAGAAAATCTGTATATGAGAATGCTTGCACTAGGTCAGATTTATAGATTTTTTTGCATATACTTTGGATAGAAAACTTGGGTGAACTCCCTTTTAAGAATTATTAACCACAAACCGGGAATTATGTACTCAAGTCAAGGACAAGCTCCATAAATTCATCTACGAAATGCATCCCAAGGATTCTGCAAAAGTAAAGGCTATGAAAGCTATTGTGTTGCTATTTAAAGGTTCAATCAAATTCATGGAGTAATAATGTGTAAGGTGATAGAGAGATTCGCAGTTTGGACACTGGCTAAAACGACCAATGATAGACACATACCACATGTGTCAAATGACTCATTTGTCCTTCTTCAGTTCTTGTCATTTCACATTTTACTTTTGTACATCATTTGTTGCAGGATCAGGCCAAGAAAGCACTAGAAAGTGCACTTGGTGGCAAGAAAATGGAGTTTGAGAAGTGGGACAAGGAGATAAAGAAAAGGGAGGAGGCAGGTGGCGGCAGTGGTGGTGGTGGTGGAGGGTGGTGGGGCAGGTGGTTTGGTGGGTCAGATGGTGAGCATTTCTGGCATGAAGCACAGCAAGTCAGTCTTACCCTCTTGGTACTAGCTGTCATGGTAAAAATATATATATATATTCTTTACCTCTTTATTAGATTCCATTCTTTCACATTTGCATTAATAAATGTATGTTCATATTACAATTTATTTACATTATCTATAATATATAATTATATGTTATTTCTTCATATTTGAATTCTGTTTTTTTTGTTTACATTTGCAGACTCTGATACTTGCAAAAGGTGATGTATTGTTTGCGGTTGTACTCAATCCGTTGCTATCATTTTTACGGGCCCCACGAAACGGATTGCGATACATTACATCGAAAATCAATAAAAATGGATCTCCTCAACAAGAAACATCTTATGTTGCTACTACTTCCGCAAAGGAGTCTGTTATTAGCAAATGGGCTAGCGATTCTTAGAATTTTTTTTTCCAGTTTATTGTTTTTAAATCCACAATTAAAAAAAAAAAGTAAAATTCCATATTGATTTTGCGGAAAATGCTAAATGTCATGAGTTTCATCATATATGGTTAAAAAAATTTGAAATCGTGTTTGTGTTTGAAATTTGATGTCGTAAAAAAGTATATGGGCCAAATTCAACTAGTGCAAACATGCAACGATTCGTAGTATTTTGTTTGAGGTATACCAATCAACATTATGTGTTAATAATATGTTATTGTTGTTATTGATATTGCGGATTGTTTTCTGTTTATATGGTATTTTAATTTACGAATATGATCCGGTACTTTCAACTTTGACATTCGGGTCGATCATAGTTTTCTCATGCTTTTTGTCCATACACATTATCACTTTTTAGAGGCCATATTCATAAAAGTTGACAAACTATAGGGACTAATAATGTAACTTATCCAATAATTCCAGATCCGCTCAAAGTTGGCCTCACATTTGGTTAGAACCTTTCCTTGAAAACCAACCAGATTAAGAGTTTGGAGATAGCTGAAGGTGTAATTTTTATTTGTTTAGAAATGTTTGTTCAAAAAAACTGTTAGCGTGTGTGAAATTATATAAAATGTAAAAGGTAAAAGGTAAAAGTTGTATAAACCTACTATAAATTATTTTTGGAGTATGACAATTTTATTTAAAATAAAAGTTTTAATTCCGTATTACCGATTTTTTTTATAATATATATATTTTTTTCTAAAAAAAAAAAAAAGCTAAAAACCGTTACCCTTAAAGCCTAAACTACCCCAAAATATATGTATATTTTTTCCCAACATGACTTTTGATTTGTGGGTGTTGAGTGTTTACTACTTTATTTAATTAATAATGATTTATCCTTAATGTAATATTTGTTTAGTAAATTATTGTTGCAAATTCAATTGGGAGCTGATCTGTACACAATAAATTTTCTCCATACATAACAATTGGTGTTTTAAAATGTTGTATTGTACAATTATATAATGAATAAATTATTGTATATGGCAAAAAACTGTTGTGTTTGTTATTTGTTAGTGCCATTTTTGCCCATGCAATCCGAGTATGGGACTATTTGTTGTTATAGATCTATCTATAAATATATTTATGGGCTTCCACTATCTATGAAAGAAGAGAAAAGACAGTTACTTTGGAGGTGAAATTTCAATGCTGAGTTAAAGTAGATTGTACTGTTGTACATCTTGCATTCATACTTGTACACTCAGTCCTTGTCCCCTTTACTTTTCACTTTTCAGTCGTACTTGAACTTTGACTTACTAAAGAGAGGTAATTGTTTTTTTTTAATATACAAAAAAACTACAATCCTTTAACTTGTATTTAGAACAAAACTACACAATATATGATAAAAAAAAAACGATGTTAAGCAAAAGCCAAATCATTTCCAAAATTAATAAGAAAAAAAGATTGAAACTATGATCTTTAATAGAAAGAAAAGTAGCATGCTATAATAAACAAATAAATGAAAATACGTTGCTATTTCTTGCAATTAATCCTACCATCGACAAAACCATAGAATATATTGTACACTTTCACAACCTAAAAAGTCCCACAAAACCCTACCCTTACCAAACCATCTTTAACCCAAAAAAAAAAAAAAAAACAAATCCATCAAACCAAAGTACGTTGCTATTTCCCACGTTTTGTCACTGCTTCTTGATCTTCTCAATCCTCACATACGGCAAAACCCCACAAAACCTCACAACCTCGGGGCTCCACTCCCTTTGTTGGGCCCTACAAAACATCAAAAACGTATTCGCAAAATACGCATTGAATCCCATGAACACATGCCACAACGCGTGCCCTTGCGGGTTGACCGGCCACTTGGACACCTGCCCGCAAAAAAACCGGTCAACAAACCAACACAAACTCCCGAGAAACAAGGTGGCCACGTAGGATTTGGCGAGGCGTTTTGCGGATGTGTTTTGCGTGTAGATGTAGTATTTGTAGACACGGGGTATGCAGAGGAGACAGAGGAGTATGTAATGGAGTTTGAAACCGATATCGAAACGGATTATGGAATGGAGCACTGCGAATGAGACACCGTAGAGGAAGAGGAAAGTAGGCATGGTGCTACGGTAGTGCCAGTCGGGGGAGTAGAGGATGTAGATGTAGAGCAGCATTTCCCATACCATTGGGGTTTCGTCGCTTTGTTGTTGACTGAAACAAAAAGTTATGTTATCGAAGTGTATAATGAATTTAATAAAGATTTTTAATTGTCCAAGATTAAAACTTTAATATCTTTAAAATTAAGTTATTGATGTGTACCATCAATTTTATGTTTTTTAGTTCATATAAATACAATCTTGTTCTATGTTCCTATGTCGAACATTTTTTAGCGGGACAAAAAATTGCAATTTCTATCCCATTGACATCAACCCAATCAGTGTAATGCATACCAAATACAGTATATCTTGCATTATCCTGCGAAACAAGTGGGGCCCAAGCAACCAACAAGAGCTTATGGAAGTATATGTTTTAAATTGCCAACTTAAAGAACAAAATTTTATGTATTGACCCGGTGTTCAAAATTTGAAAACTAAAAATATAGAGTCAACTAAAGAATAAAGTCGACTAAAAAAGTTTAAACCATGAAAACCATAATCAAGATAGTTACCAAATGATTAAACGTAAAGGTACTATGTATTTGTTTCAATTAAAAATAATACTTTAATGAGTGAAAAAAAAAATCCAGAACTACAAAAGTTCAGTTTTCCTAACTGAAATTGAAGTGTAAGAATATAGAGTCTTTTACCTTGAAAAGTATAAGTAACTATTGCAATAACAAATTACCATTAGAAATGACAAATTTATATCACCAAATACCAAGTCAAAGAAAACAAGGTATACCATTCTAACAAGCAAGCTCCAATTGTTACATTATCTATTAAAATAATCTACCCTTATAACTGCTATCTAAAAGGAAAAAGCAAGTTAGAGACATGAAAATTGATAACATTTTTTAAACAATGCAAAAAATAGCACCTTACTTCCCTTTATTTGTTTATTACTTTATTATAGCATCTTACTTTTATTTCTTTCTACCACATTACTTTCAATATTTTTTGACATTGTACTTTAAAAAATCTGCCAAATTATAACATTGTACTTTCAACTTTTTTCTTTTTTGGACATTGTACTTTAAAAAATCTACACACTTATAGCAGTGAAAAGTGCTTTGTGTTTAAATGACACAACTACAATTTGGTTGATTTTCAAAAGTACAATGTTATGATACGGAAAAACGAAAGCAAAATGAATGAAATCACGTTACTATTTCTTGCATTTAACCCTTTACATAAAGAAAAAGCCTAATGAAAACACAAAAATGTTTCAGCTCATAAAAATTCAGGGGATAACAGATGCATAAAAAGACTAAGACACACAAGAAACTGAATGTTGAAAATAGTTAACTTACACATGTTGTAGTGTGGCATGATACATCATGCTTCCAATAGCAAGTGCCATATTTGACAAGTGTAGAACACTAAATCTCTTCTCAAAACGTTGAATCAATGAACTTAGAAGACCAATGAGTGCCAAAAGAATGCATGGGATGTTTGAGATTGTGTTGAAAAATTCAGCAATGTAAGAAGAATATACATAATTCTTCTCACACCATTCATGTGAAGATGTGACTGGGCCCCAAAAACTTGATATACCATCTGCCATATAAATATATATATATATATAGATAGATATATATATATTCTTCCTCTCACCAGGCAAAATGTTGCAAACTATATCATCACTTTTATAGTGCTGTTTTCACTATTGGAAGCATCAACTGATGTACCTGTAGATAAAGATTCATTATTCAAACCTCAGATATCATCACCCAAAAAGAAATAAGATGTTTCTTTTTTACTCAATGGACTTATGATTTTGTAAAGTTTGCAGATTCTGAAGAGATTGGAATTTGAGGGATTTGGTTGGCTAATGAATGGAATTCACCAAAATCCATGTCTAGGAATTGCATTCTTTAGAACCAAAAGCATGAAAGATTTCAATTCTTTTATATTCCAATTCTTTCTAAAAACACCTATGTTTCATTTTCTTCCTTCTTCTTACATCACCTATGTTTCAGACCTTTCAATGTTTTATTTTTTCTTCATAAACGTATGATAAGAATGTTTCAGCCAGCATTAACTAGTTTGAGATGAATGGGATAGTTATTCTAATGTGTGAACCAACAATAGGAATCAACTAACTAACTACTTCACAACTTAAAATCCCATATAAATTATTTAGTTCAAAATTCGTAGAATTTGAATACCAGGCTGTGGAACTGGGAATCACGAAAGAGTTAAATTTAACGAGTAAATGAGTTATACTTGTGCGATTACCGAATACTCTACACGAGTTTAGCGAAGATACAACATATATTATCACGAAACCATGATTAAACTATGTCGAAATTTCAAAATTCCATCAGATCCAATCATACAATTTTAATCATGTGACATATATATCAACGAAAGCTGCTAAAACAATCCATAGAGCTGCAATTGAATACAATTTCGAAAATAAATAATACTGAGGGAAGAACCCTAGATGATTGGATTGCGTGAAGATGCAAAAGGGAAAGGGAAAGCAAACCCACCTGTATTAGCATTAGATCGCTGATTGCTGGCTCTGCGAGTGAAAAAAAAATTGGGTTCGATCGGAAGGGATGGATGATAACGGCGACAAGGAAGGACCACTCCTCTTTTGGGGAATTCAAGGTCTGAGAGTGTACCAGTCGGCATATATTTATTATTTCCTAATTTTTTATAATAATGTTCAAAGTTTATTCTTCCAAGTATATTATATTAGATGATAAATAACACGGAGATTGAGTAATCTAAACATTTATATATTGTTTTTTGTAAGTAATATGTTAGATTTTTTTTTTTTTTGAAACATAACTATTTTGTCAATAATGGATTATTTTGGAATTAAATCAGGCCCAACCCATTCCGATTGGGTTTTCGACACAAACCATTACAAATATCATAATCATATTTTAGATTAAGTTGGTAAATAAGATATGACATGATTTGAAGATTTTGTAGCTGAGTTTTTGACTCATTTGCTTATAATTGCTTAAATTTCTAATTATATTTGTAAATAAGTGAGTTCGGAACGCAAAAAAATTGGTCCAGAACATGAAGAATGGGTCTCAAATGTTGCCTTTAACTTTGAATGTGCTCAAATTAGGTAGTTTTTTAATATTAGAAAGGACCATAGTATTATAGAGTTAGTTTTTTTAGTCTCTTGCGTTATTCCACATTGAAAATTTGTAGTCAAGAACAAACATAATGCATTCTGGAACACACATAACATGTCCGAAATGTCACGAACTACTTCGGAATCCGTAGAACAAGCCTTAAATATTCAACATAGTGTGTTTCGAAGGACCAGTTATATTCCAGAATTATTTTGAAAATTTGAAATTAATGGTTTCATTGTTTGTTTGCAGCGTGGCAAAGTTTTTCATGCTCCTCTTCAATATCTTGCAAACCTACAATTGTTGCATATATTCTTACTAAACTTAGGGCCCAACCGTCATGCAAGACTATGTTTCAAAAGACGTGTTATGTTTCAAAAGACATGTTTTGAGAGTAGAGATGATTTCTTTAGCCAACACACAATTTCCACACGATGATAAATATCATATGGAGGTGCAGAGCAAATGGTAGCCTTAGCCCTGACATTGAGATTAACGTGTATTCTTTCATCCTCTGTTCACTGATGGGTAGGCGCCCTTTTTGTACCGGATCATTTCCTTCTTTTGTGATGGTTCACCATGGAACAAATGTGTTGGATTAGATGTTTAAGCCAATAACTAAATTAATATATACTTGAATTAAAAGCAAAGTCCTTTTAGGTTGCCTCAAA
This sequence comes from Lactuca serriola, assembly GCF_051521515.1. Taxonomy (NCBI): domain Eukaryota; kingdom Viridiplantae; phylum Streptophyta; class Magnoliopsida; order Asterales; family Asteraceae; genus Lactuca; species Lactuca serriola. The sequence goes on along the minus strand of NC_136408.1, from coordinate 249,081,091 downwards.
ACTAGTCATTAACTATAATGACTTTTAGAGAGAGAGAGACTGATTAATTAATTTATTATATCAATAATAAATAGCAATAAGTTATTTTTAATATATTACGAGATTAATATATTAATTAGAAATAATATTATTTAATTAATAATTAATCAGAAATTAATTAGAATTAATTGGATCAATTAAAAAGTGTAAGGACTTAAGTTGTAATTGTTCAATAGTTGAACAAGAGATGTTTTAGAACCTTCCATGGGTTATGGACGGTTTTTAGGAGTTTTTTAATGATTTTTGATTAATCGTTAAAGATAATTAAGGAGTTGGATAATTACCAATTTTGAAATAATAGTATTACATTCAAATTATGGTTTCTAATACTCATTGTATAAGCTATAAATAAAGCCTCTTGGCTCCTCATTTTCGGCCACCACTTCTACCAAAGGAATAACTGAAAATTATATTCCATCTCCTCTCTCCACAAGTCTTCTTATTTACTAGGGTTTGATTATAAACCATTAGATACATTAGATTTTTGGTGCTTGCTTTTTAAGAGCTTTTTGAAAAATGATTTGGTTTATTATTTGCAATAATAATCGAAAGGTATGTAAACTGTAATCCCTTGTAATTTTCGATTATAGTAGGGATTTCTTAGGGTTATTGATGTTCATAGATTGTTGCTATCAATAGAGAAAACTTAGATGCAAATAGGTTGCATGTGAACTTAAGGGTTGTAACGTCCCAAAAATTAAGACCAATAATTTTAACTTTTAAGATAATAAAATGTAACAACCCAAAAATCAAGGGTAAAAATTTCATTTTTCATTACATTCAAAACACATATATCTTTTAAATCCAAGCTTTTCAAAAACATTGATAATTAATAACATTTATCAGAGTTCATCCCAAAATCATATATTGCGAAAACACGGGTGTGTGCGCTGCGATTAACCCGAGCCCTTCCTTTCCAAACCAATGATACCTGAAACCATAAACAAAATTGTAAGCACAAAGCTTAGTGAGTTCCCGAGAGCATACCCCCACATAATCACATAAACCATATTAATCGCATAACCATGCATATACACATATAAGGATGCCATGGAAACCTTCCAAGGTCTTATACACATAATCACAAAAATCATATCAACTACACAAGCCATGCACATAAACATATAGTAAAGCCATGGAAACCCTCCAAGGTCTTACTCCGGGTGCCATAGGAACCTCCTCATGGTCTTAGCCCACTGCCATGTGAAACCCCACACGGTCTCAGTTACCTGCCATATAGACCATCTATACAAACATATAAGGGTGCCCTAGAAACCCTCCAAGGTCTTACACTGGGTGCCATAGGAACCCCATCATGGTCTTAACTCACTGCCATGGGAACCCCCACATGGTCTTAGCCTGGAATGCCATAGGAACCCCTACATGGTCTTATATCCAACTACCTCGGGAACCCCATGGGGTCTTCCACCCAAGTATCACAGAGACTGCTAGCATATCATATATCACATAATCTACTAGTATACCACATATCACATAATAGGCCATGGGAACCCCCACATGGTCTTCGCATAAATACATAACATATTAACAACACATTCGCAAATATCCACTACATGCAAGAGTCACGAAGAAAACTGTAACATCTCGACTCCCAGGAACAATATTTAATTAGATTACATTCATGATGTAAGAACAAATCGACAATTGGATGCCCCAACTCGCCGAGTAGAAGAGTTAATGGTCGTGTGATTTTTAGAGTATACTCGACGAGTTGGAGGACCCAACCTGACGAGTAGGAGCTGAGTGAGAAAACCCTTATTTCTTGGGTTTGTGTCCTATTTAAAGGACCTTAAGCCTTCATTTACGTCTCCCTTATTATCTTAACACTCTAAGAAAAAAAACCTAATCGAGTATTTCCTTGTGTGAGAGAAAGAGAGGCTAATATTCCGCACTTTAGTGCATCTTTGGAGGAAGATTGAGGAGAAAAAGGCTTGGGTGAGTGGGAGCTCTTGGATCCGGTGTTCTTTCATTTCTAGCTTCTATTTGAAGGTAAAAAGCTACCACCTTGATCATTGTTTGGTTAGATCTCTTTTTCTAGGGAGTTTAGGGCCTTTTTCCATCCTTCATTGAGTTCTGGAGTTGTTTGAGCTTGCCATGGAGTTGAGACTTCAGATTTGGACAATATGAGGTCCCTTGAGCCCAAAGATCCAAGCTTTATCAAGCTAGCGGCAAGCTTTTATGCATTAAACCCTATATAGAGCTTGTTTTGGCATTTCGAGCCTTAGATGCCATGCATGGACGTAAAGCTTGCAGCTTTACATGGTATTGCAGCCTTAGGAGGCGAGTTTGGGACCTTATTTCTGCTTAGAATCGTCTGAATGAGAATTGGTCTAGAGAGACTCGACGAGTGCATGATCCAACTCGACAAGTCAGCTAGGGTTTTCCTCGATAGTCTGGACGCGTTGCAACTCGACGATTCGGTGAGACAACTCGACAAGTTGAGATGGATTTTCCCGATACTTCATAGAAAACGAAGGAACTTGACGAGTCACATAGATGCACTCGACGAGTTGGATCAACAAAGACTATTAACTCGAGTGTTGACTTTTGTTGACTTTTAGGGTTTGGTCAAGACATGAATTGTGACGACCACGGAGGGGTAAAATGGTCTTTCACCTTTTTCGTGAGTTAAAGAAGGGGTTAGACTATCTATTTAGGGTTATGGTTATTAAGTGTTAATTAGAGATAATTATGATATGTAGGCGGAGTCTAGACCATTCGTGGAGTATGAGACCTACTTGCTTACTTATGAGGTGAGTCTTCTCACTATACTTACTTGAGTGGTAATACTGTGCAACCAGGAGGGTCTTATATGCTTATAATGAGTTATGTGATATTGTGCATTTGTATTTGTGATTTATGATGTATATTATCTTGTGCTTTATTTGTTAGGACCGGAGGGTCCAACCCGAGTTGTGAGACCGGAGGGTCTTCACTGAGACACATGACCGGAGGGTCCTTGTCGAGATATAACTATGAGAGGCTAATTATTTGTGTGTGGAATTTTGGGGAACTCACTAAGCTTCATGCTTACAGTGTTGTGCGATAGGTGTTTCAGGTACCTCTCAGGATCACGGGAAGGCGCCGGCTTGATTGTACACACCAGTCAGAGATTATGTTTTTTGTGGATTCTGGGATATTATCAAAAATTTGTTGTATGTGTTTGAAAACTTATACATTTTGTGATTATTGAGAAATGTGATATTGGGTTTTATGTCATTTTAAAAATGAAAATTTTCTTTGGGAATTTAGAGTGTTACAAAAACTGGCATACTACATATAACTAATTGACATGGGAACCCCCACATGGTCTTAACTAACTGCCATGGGAACCCCCACGTGGTCTTCACATAAATACACAATGTATCGATAGCACATTCACAATAATCTCCACAACTAAACAAATGGGTCGGCCTTGGTGCCTTCGACCCATTGGTATGGTGAGGAGACTCACCTCACATTGCTGAAGTCCCGCGGATAAAACTGTAAAACCCTGTTTATTTATGAGATAAATAAATAAATGAATGAACAAATGGTAGCCCTAAAATAAATAATTACATATCAAAGGATGGTCTCGAGGAGCTAATTGTCACAAGTTTAGAAGATGGAGGTTAAAAGTGTAAAATCTGGATTTAATTTGTAAGTATTAATGAAGTCAGGGACTAAATTGTAACTTATGGACTTCATTTGAAGGGATTTTAGAGGCTTAGGGGTTGTATTGTAAATTAGGGGCTTTATTTTGTAAGGAATTATGGAAGGGAGGGATAAAATGCAAGTTTTGGGTTTCATTTGAAAGAGAATTGAAGGGCAGGGACTATTATTGTCATTATGGGAAACTTGTAGATAGAGGCGGGTATTTAAAGGGTGTGTAACCCTAACCCTAAGAGATAACAGTCGTCGCTCCATCCTTATGCCTCCCTCCAGCAACCATTCACCTTATGCCCCCTTCGTCGCCGGCGCTGTTACCACTTAACTCCAGCCCGTTTCCGACCAGCAACGATGGCAAGCAACCACGGGATGGCCACCACCACCTCTTCACGCTCGTGTTCCGACCGGCAAGACCACCGAACGACCGCCATCACCACATAAGCCTTCCATTCTCCGACCACCATGCGCTGTCGAGCAGCCATCGACTCGCTGCTGTCACTCCCAGTGAGAAGAGAAGTCGGGTAAGGGAATCGGAGCTGGGTGTTGCGGGATGCCGTTGTTGCTTTCGTTTCACAGAAAAGAAGTACCTCTTGTGACTCCTCCCCTTTTCCTTTGTGTGCAAAGCGACGACGACCTGTCGCTGCCATCACCTCCTGATGACGTTGATGTTTTTGTTTCCGTCAAAGTGGGCTCGTTCCCGGACGTGGGATTGAATGTTCGCGTGTGTGTAGTTGCTGCTTGACGGGGGAACCGAGAAACTGAAGGGCTGCTGCCATTTTCGCTTCTGTCATCCCCGACTGCCGCCTGTCGCCGTCGTGGGGTGGTTGTTTATGTTTATTTCTTGCAGGTGTGTGTAATATGGTGTAATTACGGGTGTGTAGTGGCATGATGTTGTAGGGGCGATGCTAGACTGGAAAAGCCATGAAAAACACCACCACCACCGTGAGGTGGTGGCTGCCACCGTGGGTGGGTGTATTTTAGTGTGTATGTGTGTGTGTGTTGCTTTTGGTATTTCGCATTGTACATTGTAACAAAAATGAAATAATGAAAAGAAATTCGAAACCACCACCGACCGCCATGTCGGGTGGCAGTGTGTTTGCCTTGTAAGTTGATTCGTATGGGGTGCTTGAAACCCTAATGGGCCTTGTAAACCCTAATGGGCCCAAAGAAGCCTTAATGGGCTTAGTGAAACCCTATTGGGCCTAATGAATCCCTAATTGACAATAAAGCCCAAACATGTGTCTAATGGGTCTAATGTACCCTAACTGACCTTAGGAAAATCCTAATGGGCTTAAGGACTTAACTATGGGCCTATTGGGCTAAGATGGGCTGGAAACCCTAATTAGGGTTTAGAAAACCCTAATATTGGATTTATGGGCTTGGACTTATTGAGGCCCACTTATGGGCCATTGGAATAACGGAATTGTGTGATTAAGCCCAATCACACCATATGACTTATTTAGAAGAATGATGGACTTAATGGATTAAGTCCTTAATGGGTTAAGTGAGAAACACTTAACCCTAATCATCATTTTATGTGAAACCCTAATTTCACTTGGGTTTATTGTTGGGCCTTGATGATTGCGTTATTAATGGGCCATCCAAAGTCAAGCAATTGGACTAGAATATTTAATGGGCCTAGGGTAAGGCCCATGTAACGGGTTTGGGCCCAATTTGGAAAATTGGGCCATAGATGGGCCATAGTTTGGGCCTTAATGATTATATGATGTTGGGCCTTAGAATGAGACCATGTAAAGGTTTGGGCCCAATTTGGAAAATTGGGCCATATGTTGGGCTTAGAGCTATAGTTGGACTTTTGGGCCTTTGGATTGGGCTTTGGGCTTAAATAAGCCAATATAGGTGATGTGTGCTAAATGCACTTGGTTTATTCCTACTTTTTATTAATAAATTTAGCATACAAAGGCAGTGTACCTGTCTTTTAGTGGTATAGTTTAGTAAGTAAGGTATCGAACTCAGGGAACGGAAAATTAAACTAATAGCTAATTTTAACTAAGCAATTAATGAAAGTAAAAGGTTTTTCTTCTAGTTTTACAAGACTAGAAACTTAAGCACACCATAAAACACTTAATTAACTAAATAACTAAAGCAAACAACTAATTCACCAAATTTGATAAAAATGTTTCTATTTAGGTTCAACCAATTCACTCCTATGGTTATTTTGTATTTATGATAGATTAATTGTTATTGGCTACCAATTATAGTGGTTAGGTTCATGTTCATTAATCCTAACCCTTAGATAATTAATTAATTGAAGCAGTGATCAAGTGTTTAAACTAATTAATTCCCTAGATTAATAATTTGGATTAAATAAGATTTGTACTGGTTAATCAATTTAGTGGTTCAATTAACCTCTTGTTTGATGGTTTCTCAAACAAGCTCACACATTAATCTAACTATTGTCTCATTAATCTTAGTTTCATAATCATTATTCCTAAGCATATGATTTAGTGTTCACATAGACATATAAGGTTAACAACTAAGAGATGTTCATGCAGCTTAATTGTCTTCCAATTAATAGAAAATAATTGTGATTAATGCATAAGGTTCTTTAACAAACGTAATTTAATAGATCACCAATAAACAATTAACCAAAAGCTAAGAATTAAACCATAGGAGTTCCTTGGTATTCCCCAAACAGAAACAAAAACGTATTTAGCTCATAGTTGCAGTAAAAACAAACACAAAAACAAGTTTAGCTAGATTAAACATACTTAATTCCTAAAGCTAAGTGGAATGATTAACCTAGTTGCTTCAATTCTTCAAAAGGTTGAAGATTAGAATTCCTCAACGTCTTCCAGGGTTCTCAATCGCAGTTGGATCTTCAAAAAACGCTAGAAAAGTAGTCCCATTGGATAAAGGCTCGGTTTTTATAGATATCTCAAAACAGGGTGTACTCGGCGAGTAGCAGACCCAACTCGCCGAGTAGCCTCGTTCTTATCCGTCTTAAATCAGGAGTCGTGGCTATCTTCTGGAATATTCTGCTGGACTCGCCGAGTAGGCTCGTGTACTCGCCGAGTAGGTAAGTTTTTGTCCCTCAATCTTCTTTCTTTGGTCTCTAATTGCTTTCCCTTGTTCCCTTTCACTCCCAAGCATGTCTTTTGGACTGAAAACAAAATTTAAACAATATTAAGTACCTTTTGTCCATATTATTTACATAATTAGTTAAAAATGAATAAAAATGTATGCTAAATATCTAACTAATTATGCTTTTAGTGGTTCAATTAACCTCTTGTTTGTTGGTTTCTCAAACAAGCTCACACATTAATCTAACTATTGTCTCATTAATCTTAGTTTCATAATCATTATTCCTAAGCATATAATTTAGTGTTCACATAGACATATGAGGTTAACAACTAAGAGATGTGCAGCTTAATTGTCTTCCAATTAATAGAAAATAATTATGATTAATACATAAGGTTCTTTAACAAACTTAATTTAATAGATCACTAATAAACAATTAACAACAAGATAAGAATTAAACCATAGGAGTTCCTTGGTATTCCCCAAACAGAAACAAAAACGTATTTAGCTCATAGTTGCAGTAAAAACAAACACAAAAACAAGTTTAGCTAGATTAAACATATTTAATTCCTAAAGCTAAGTGGAATGATTAACCTAGTTGCTTCAATTCTTCAAAAGGTTGAAGATTAGAATTCCTCAGCGTCTTCCAGGGTTCTCAATCGCAGTTGGATCTTCAAAACACGCCAGAAAAGTAGTCCCATCGAATAAAGGCTCGGTTTTTATAGATATCTCAAAACAGGGTGTACTCGGCGAGTAGCAGACCCAACTCGCCGAGTAGCCTCGTTTTTATCCGTCTTAAATCAGGAGTCGTGGCTATCTTCTGGAATATTCTGCTAGACTCGCCGAGTAGGCTCGTCTACTCGCCGAGTAGGTAAATTTTTGTCCCTCAATCTTCTTTCTTTGGTCTCTAATTGCTTTCCCTTGTTCCCTTTCACTCCCAAGCATGTCTTTTGGACTGAAAACAAAAGTTAAACAATATTAAGTACCTTTTGTCCATATTATTTACATAATTAGTTAAAAATGAATAAAAATGTATGCTAAATAACTAACTAATTATGCACATATCAATAGTAATTACCCAAAGCATGTACTTATGGTTATGAAGTGGAACCCAATTATTAATTGGGTAATGTTTTGATATTGACAGACCGGGAATCTGTCATCTAGCAGCTGGGGTTGAGTCTGCGGGACGTCATCAGTGTGGGGTTGAGTCTTCGGGACTTCAGCAGTGCGAGGTGAGTTACCTTCCAGTAGGATTGGGTCTACGGCCACAATGATGACCCACTAGTAGGAGTTATTTGTTAGATGATTGTCTTTGTGATAATTATCTGGTGTGTTGTTATCTGATATGCTTCATGTGCTAGGATGCTATGACATATGTGTTAGTAGTGGTAGGGGTGATATAGCCCAAAGTTACCGGTTGAAAGATACCGAAGGGGTAGATAGTACCCATGCATGCCTAGCAGTATGATCATGATATGTTATTATGTGATAGAGGTAGGGGTGAAATAGTCCCCGATTACCGGTTGAAAGATACCGAAGAGGTAGACAGAACCCATGTATGATATGTTATTAAGTGACCAGTATAGTTATGATATGCCATTATATGATTCAGTATGTTTATGTTATGTTATCATGGAACCAATATGCTTATGACTTGTTGTTAGGGGGTGAAATAGTCCCTGATTACCGGTTGAAAGATACCGATGGTGAATACCGGTTGGAAGATACCGATGACAGTTACCGGTTGAAAGATACCGATGGCAGTTACTGGTTGAAAGATACCGAAGGGGTATACAGAACCCAGACAATGCATATCTGTTTGTTTATGATATGTTGGTATGTGATCGATATGTTATGATGTTAGTATGTGATCGATATGTTATGATGTTAGTATGTGATCAGTATGTTTATGATATATTATTATGTGATGGTAGTAAGGGTGAAATGGTCCCCAGTTACCGGTTGAAAGATACCGATGGCAGATACCGGTTGAAAGATACCGATGGTATTATGTGGTATGTGGTATGAAGGGGGAACTCACTAAGCTTCGTGCTTACGGTTTATAGTTTTGGTTTCAGGTGCTTTGTTTTCAAAGGAAAGGAGCCGGCTCGATCGCAGCGCATCACACTATGTTTTCCGCACATGAGATCTTTTAGATTACACTCTGATATGCTTTTATGATAGAATGCTTTGATTATTGACACTTGGGTTTGATGTAATAACTTAATAAAAACGAAATTTTTGGCCTTGAATTTTGGGATGTTACAAGTTGGTATCAGAGCCTTGGTTTGAGGGATTCGGGCACACTGTCGGGTGTGTCTGGACTCAAATTGGGGGCTTGGTATGAAAATTGTCAAGAAAATCATTTTATAAAAAGAATTTGAAAAGAATTTGGAAGGAGAACACAACTTTGAAAAGAACAAAGTGTGTGATGCGTGCAATCAGCCGAGCTCAAGTAAGTTTTCCCCAAGATACCTATACATATTTTGTTATGATATGATATGATTATGAGAACTACATGCTAGACTAGGGCTAAGGATCTAGGAAGATGCCTTACGCGCCTGTTGTATGTGCTTGCTGAATTACATGATAGTACTGATCAGTTAGTAATAGGATAGCCTGCTTAGGTTATGCCTGATTGTGTGAGCCTTAGAATCGCATGCTAGTATAGATCCCTGACAAGAGGATAGACTGATCTGATTGGAATATGTTGGTTAGATTTTCCATTGTCTGAATGATGCTTGCTTGGTGCTTTGAGGGACCCTTAGTAATGTGAGCTAGCTACTAAGTGAATATGCTAAGTCGCGAATGGCTATATTCATGAGGTAGCTAGTTGACATTAGTGAGAAGTCCTTTAGCAGCTGAGGACTGGGTGAGTACGGGAACCTAGGAAAGCCTAGGATATGTTTTAGTGAGTTAGTAGTGAGGCTTAGTGAGACTTGGGTGTACTAGTTGATGAAGTGACTTGGATGATTTGGGAGGATTGCTGAGGAAAGTATCGATAGGTGTGGAAGGTAGTATTGGTCCCGTACTACTGAAAGCACAGGATCCATACTCGAATCAGTGAGAGTCTTGGAGAATCTAAGAAGCTTCAGGGAAGAGTTTGTGACCCAATGTGGGGACAGAGGATGTTCCAGTTGTTGCAGCTTAGCCATTGGCAAGCGAGCTAGTGAGCGTGACAAGGTGTCAGACCCTGAAGGATATGATTTCCAAGAGTTGCAGATGCGGGATCGATTTGGGAGCACCCTGGAAAGAGAGGTGTGTGCCAGGTGCGTATAGTAGAGGGTCCCGGGAAGAGACCCATGACTTCTGATCATCGGGTGAAAGGACAGCAGGGCCTGAGTCAGTGCAGCGCGTACGAGAAGGTACACGAGGGAGTTTGTCACTCCAAGGGTTTAGGCTGCTACAGAGTAGCGGGGTTGGTCATGTCAGCAAAAGGGGATCAAATTTCGAGAGTACTCATCGAGATTTCCAAGGATGGGAGATCTCAAGGTTTAATCGGTGATTAAACGCTAGCATGGGCAGGAACAAGTTGTCATTAGTGGGGATACTAGGAAGCAGGAAGGGTTGGAAATACTTCAATTCTAGCGTGCAGTGAAGACTTAGTCGAATCTAAGTGGGGGGAGACTTTTATAAAGTTCTCCAAATGTGAGTTCTAGTTGTGCGGGGTGCAATCTCTTGAGCACCTTTCCAACCAGAAGGGTATTCTAGTTGATTCGGCCAAGATAGAGGCCGTGGTGCAGTGGGAGATTCCGAGGTCTCCGTCTGAGATTCGGAGTTCCCTGGGTCTAGCGGGTTATTACCGGAGATTTATGTAGCACCCGGTTCCTGGTACGTAAATGTTATTTGAGTATTCCCTTTCTTTTAGCCTTGGACTCGGCGAGTCATAGGTCCGACTCGCCGAGTGGATGCGGGACCCGAGACACGTTTAAGTTGGCGACTCGGCGAGTCCATATCCTGGACTCGGCGAGTCATAGCTGTTGGATGAAACCTTAAGTTTCAGGGGTTTGCACCCTATTTAAGCGACTTATCCGCCCCAGGCCAGCCCCCATTCTCTCCCCAGAGCTCCCAACCCTCGTTTATGCTTGTTCTTTGAAGAATTGAAGCTTTGTTGTGTGCTTTTGAAGGTTTTGAAGGAGGAAGGAAGTAGATCCAGAAGAAGGGAAGCCATCCGGGCATTATTGTGTTCTTCCAGCAGTTCCTTTGTGGTATAACCCGTTTTCCCCATGATTCTTTGCTTAGTACTTCATTTAGGTCTTTATTGGACAAATCCCCAAGCTTGTATGTGCATTATATGTCGTAATAAGATGTTTGGCCTCTGGATCTAGGCAAGATTGAGCTCCAGGAGCTCAGATCTGTTAGCTTTATGGCTCCATGTTGCTTGTTCACCTTAGATCTACCCTTTTGAAACATTTTGAGCCCTAAAATACATATTGGTGAATATCCACACGTAAAGTTGGAAACTTTACGTGTGATTCGTGTCCTAGAAGTCCAGATCTGTGAATGGCATGGACTGGAATCGAGCAAATCTGTGTATTTAGTGGGTGCATGGCAACGACTCGGCGAGTCGTTCAAATGACTCGGCGAGTCTGTTCGCGAGTCTCCGAGTTTGTCCCTTTTTCCTAGTGTCGAGTGAACAGTGAGTCACGGGGTGTGACTCAGTGAGTCAGAAGCTGAACTCATCTATGGAGGTACTCGGCAAGTCAATGCCCTGACTCGGCGAGTTCAAGGCAATCTCCTTAGATCAAGAACAGACTCGGCGATTTGTTCATACAACTCGGCGAGTCTTAGCATAAGTGTCTGTCGGATGAAGATGAACTCGACAAGTTGTTCATACAACTCGGCGAGTAGGATGAAGGACTTGAATATTGGTTTAGAAGGTGAACTCGTCGAGTCGTCGCCTAACTCGACGAGTAGGATTGGGATTCAGGGCAGTCGTTTGGGTAGGGACTCGGCGAGTTGGAAAGCCAACTCGGCGAGTCGGGTCAACTGAAAGTTGACTCTGACTTTGACTTAGGGCATGGTCAGGGGTAAAATGGTCATTTTACCCAAAGGTTAGTGAGCAGTGTTTGATTAAGTATGTTGTGGGAACTGCAGCCGGAGGATTTCCGGAGCAGCAGCAGCAGGCAGTCAGTTCCCGATCAGATCAGCAGCTACTTCGAGGTGAGTTACCTTCCAGTAGCGGTGGGTCTACGGCCACAATGCCGGCCCACCAGTAGGAGTTATTTGTAGATGTTTGTCTCTGTGATATTCATCTAGGTATTGCCTGCGTTATGTTATGTGCTAGTATGATATGATGCTATGTGCTAATGACAGTAGGGGGAGATAGTCCCCGAAGTATCCGGTCGGTAGGACCGAAGGGGAGGCCAGCACCCAGATATGCTAGGCAGTATCCGGTCGGTAGGACCGAAGGGGAGGCCAGCACCCAGATATGCTAGGCAGTATCCGGTCGGTAGGACCGAAGGGGAGGCCAACACCCAGATATGCTAGGCAGTATCCGGTCGAAAGGACCGAAGGGGAGGCCAGCACCCAGATATGCTAGGCAATGTCCGGTCGAGAGGACCGAAGGGGAAGGTCGGGCACCCAGATATGCCTGACAATATATGTATGTTATAAGATTATTTGGTATGTGGTACGGTGGGGGAACTCACTAAGCTTTGTGCTTACAGTTTTCAGTTTTGGTTTCAGGTACTTCCTCAGCTAGGGGAAAGGAGTCGGCGCGGTAGCAGCATGTCACACACACACACACACTCTCTGGTTTCCGCATTTACGAGATTCTCTGGGATTTATACTCTGATATTTTGATTGGTTGTATGATTTGACTTTTAGACACGGTTTACGTTGTATCATGGTTTGATCAAACAATGTTTTAATTATTAATGTCTCCTAAAGTAATGTTTTAAAACGAAATTTTTGGACGTGAAAATTGGGTCGTTACAATTTATACGGGTCTTCTCCGAGATTGTGGTTCCTTGAACCGATTGACCAAGAAGTCGATGGCCATCCACTGCGGGCCCAAGCAACAGGCAGCCTTCGAGGCTCTCAGACAGCGGCTGTACGAGGCACTGATTCTCACCCTGCCAGAGGGTGTGGATGATTTCATGGTTTACCGAGATGCTTCGATCACGGGCATGGGTGCAGTGTTGATACAGTGGGGTCACATGATAGCAGGTTTCAGGAACCAGGTTAGAGTTCTGGTTAGGACTCAATTTCAGTAGAGGGTTAGGTCGAGTGCGTGTTCGACCCGTTTTGGAAAGTGTTGTAAGACTGCGGGGGTAGCCGTAGCATTCACTAGCGATCATGTAACATGGAAAGTGTTGCCGTAGCATTCACTAACGATCATGTAGTGTGGAAAGTGTTGTAAGACTACCGGGGGGGGGGGGTAGCCGTAGCATTCACTAGCGATCAGGTAGCATGGAAAGTTGTAACACCCGAAATCAGAAAGGTCAAGAAAGGAAAGGAAAACCATAAGTTAAAGAGGGTCGACTCGTCGAGTCCAGGGAGGAACTCGGCGAGTCGGAGCGGGATCCGGGTGTAAAGTAAGTGACCGACTCGACGAGTCGGCAAGTGGACTCGGCGAGTCTGGTCTGGGTTAGGAAACCCTAATTTCGGCACTTGGTACCCTATTTAAGCATCTTATTCTCTTCCCTAGGGCTCATTTGCAGCCCCTATAGTCAAGAACCCGAAACCCTAAGCCTCCATTGTTGCTCATTCAAGCTTTCTTGCCATTTTGGGTGATTTGAAGGAAGAAGGAAGAAGGGAACCATTGGGGATTCAAGGTTTGCAGTAGATCCAAAGTTTGTGGGATTTTCCAGAGCATTTGAAGGTAATGAGCCACTACCTTCACTCTTTTGCATCTAGATTAACCTTTATCATGAGATTTGGGGCTTTTAGGGCAAGTTTGAGAACCATTTGGAGTTAGAAGCCCAGATCTGAAGTTGCTACTTCAGATCTAAGTGTATCTTGGCCTAGAGAACCATAAAGCATTAGTATATGGGTTGATTGTTAAGCCCCTTTGTCTTAAACCCTAGTTTATAGTATTTTAAGCCTAGATCTCCTTAGCTACACATAAAGTTTGCCACTTTACGTAAGGAATAGGCTTTGGAAGAGTGGATCTACAGTTTGGAGTCCATGCATGACTCAAAAGCCTCTGAATATATGAAGGACTGAATAGACTCGACGAGTCCTTCGAGTGGACTCGGCGAGTAGTATGAAGATGAAGATGAACTCGACGAGTTGGATGAACAACTCGGCGAGTCTGTTGAAGATTGCCTTGGACTCGGCGAGTTTTTTCTTGGACTCGGCGAGTCAAGTCACGAAACCCCAAACCCTTCGAGTTAAGACTCGGATCAGTGATTTGAGTGGGTACCCAGCGAGTTGGACAGGTCAGGACTCGGAAATCGGTAGACTCAGCGAGTCAGGGGCTGACTCGGCGATTCGAGTCGCGAATGAAAGGATTCTGAGCGTATTGACTCGGCGAGTCCGTAGGCAGACTCGGCGAGTAGGGTTGACCTGGAAGGTTGACTTTGACCAAAGTGGACTTATTTGACTTTCGGAGGGCAGTTAGACTAAGTGTTATATTTGGTATTAGTAGACCGGGGAGTTTTTGGAGCAACAGTTCGAGAGTGTCTGATAGCAGTCAGAAGGGTATCAGCAAAAACTCCAGCAGTGCAGGTGAGTTTCCTTCCAGTAGAAACGGGTCCAAGGCCACAATGACGACCCGTTTAGTTAACAGTAGTTCCGGACTTCAGTCCGACGTAGTAGTTCAGTATGCTTGGTGTCTCTGTGATTCAAGCATATTTATGTGTTATATGTTCCGGACTTTAGTCTGATGTAGTATGCAGTATATGTGTTTATACTAGATGATATGTGTTTATGCTATGCTATGATCAGTCAGTTTCGGACCTCGGTCCGATGCAGGGGACAAGGTCCCAGTTAGTCCGGGCTTCGGCCCGATGCAGTTTCCGGACCTCGGTCTGATGCAGGGGACAAGGTCCTAGTTAGTCCGGGCTTCGGTCCGATGCAGTTTCCGGACCTCGGTCCGATGCAGGGACATGGTCCCAGTTAGTCCGGGCTTCGGCCCGATGCAGTTTCCGGGCTTCGGTCCGATGCAGGGGGCAGGGCCCCAGTTAGTCCGGGCTTCGGCCCGATGCAGTTTCTGGACTTTGGTCTGATGCAGTGGGCAAGGCCCAGTATGTACTTTATATGTTATTGTATGGTATGTGGTAGTTTGGGGGAGCTCACTAAGCTTCGTGCTTACAGTTTAGTTTTTGGTTTCAGGTACTCAGTTTTCAAAAGAGGAGCTCGGAGAGGTTGCAGTGCACACACCATAGTCAGTTAGCCTGGGAATGTTTTACTCTGATAAGAAGTTATGTTTGGAATTAATATTATGAAATCATGTTATGAGTTATAATACGGTTCTTATAAATTTGGTTTTAGTAATGTTTTAAAAGAAAAATTTTTTAGTCGTGAAAATTGTGTCATTACAAGTTGGTATCAGAGCCTTGATTTGAGGGATTCGGACATACTTGAGAGTGTGTCTGGACTCAAACTAAGGAAACGGTAAAAAGGTTTTCAAAAGAAAAACATTTTCGAAAAGAAATTTTGAGGAAAGAAAAGTGTTTTAGAAAAAGCGATAAGAAATTTTTAGAAAGAAAAGAACTTTAAAAAGAGAAAAAGCGTGTGGTGCATGCAATCAACAGAGCTCAAGTAAGTACTCCTAAATTACCCATACAAGTTTATGTTATCAGTTTCAGTTTCAGTTTCAGATCAGTTCAGTTTCAGTTTCAGTAGAACAACATGCTAGTATAGGACTAAGGATCTAGGAGGATGCCTTATGTGCCTGCTTTATGTGTTTTAGCTTGATAAGAATGGCATGCCAGTATTGAGTAGACAGAGGTAGGATAGCCTATGTAGGTTATGCCTGATAGTATGAGATTAGCATTGTATGCTAGTACAGTCTCTCGTAATGAGCATAGTTTCGCATGAGTATGTTCCCTTCATCCGAATGTTGCTTGCTTTGTGCTCTGTGGGACTCTGAGTGATGGGAGTTAGCCATTAGGTGAATACTTCACATCACATGTGATCAGGGTTGAATAATATCAGAGTGCTGGATTTGGCCCTACTATGCAGCTCTCGTATGATTCCAACCGTTGTCGGGACGAGTCTTTTACTCGAAGGATTATCCGAGACTCATTGCATGTGATGGTATTCAGGTTGTGGCTAATTGTCATTACAAGGAGGCCTTCAGCAGCTGAGGACTGGTTTGGGTGGAGTCAGAGGTTCCCTAGGGCAAGCCTAGGAAGGCAGTAGCAGAGATCAGTAGTAGGAGAGTGACTTGGTGGAGTTGAGGTAACTCTTGAGGAAAGTACGGATAGATGTGGAAGGTAGTATGGGCCCGTACTACTTAAAGAAGAGGATCCGTACTTGAGTCAAGAGGGGCCGAGACAAGACCAGGGAACTTGTAGAGTGTGTGAGGAATCCCTCAGCAACGGTGTGTATATTGATCGGGAAGTGTTATATTTTCAGCATGGTGGCATTGCGCGAGTTACAGTTAGCAGTTCAGGTACCGGGAAGGGGTCTGGCTTCGACTCTGGAGCCGGGCAGCTTGATGATCGGATGAGGGATTTCATTTCTGCAGAGATCATGCGCAACATCATTGATCAGACTCCAGTGATTTTCGGCTCGGTTAGAGAGGCCATTGTGGAGCGTATGGACAGTCATCTTGAGGCCTCTAGGGCCGGGATAGTTTCAGGACAGTTTGGGGTTCGTCTAGAGCCCGATGCTTATGGAGATCAGGGATCCATCAGGGAGGGAGATCCCATTTCTAGTTTTTTCCATTAGGGGGCAGGAGTGAGTGGGGCACCCTGTCTCCAAGAGAGACCTCTGCATGATTGGATAGTTGAGGAGGTCTCGCGAGACATTTGCGAGGATCTGCCCGACATGGTCGGGAGGATCGTTGATAGGTTGACCGCGATGCTCCAGGATCAGATAGCTGTTGTTCAGACGACGGATGGGGTCGACAAGGTAACGCAGGAGCGAGAGGCGGGCAGGGAGTCGGAAAGGAAGAGGAAAACGGATGAGAGGCCCAAGGGGCCAGATTTGAGAACGAGGGACTATCAGAGCCGCAGTTGATGTGGGAAGTGTGGTAGGACGCACAAGGGTGCGTGCAGACGTAGAAGTGGTGGCGATGTTGGATGTTTCAAGTGCGGCCGGATTGGCCATTTTAGCAGAGATTGTACTATTACCATCGCCCAGGAACTTGACCCAATATGTTTCCATTGCAGTCGGAGGGGCCACAAGAAGGCCCACTGTCCGAGTTTGTATATAGCAGAGCAGGTGATAGCTCCTGCTCCTATGACTTCGAGTACCACCAGCGGTTGCCGAGGCCGGGCAAGGGCGCCCACGGCTCGGAGCAGAGTATTCTGGATGATTTCAACAAGGATTCGAGCAGCACTGGATGTTGGGGGTACGTATCTTTTACCTTCCTGTCAATTATTATTCATGATATTATTGTTATGTTGCTGCATTGATATCAATAAGCATATGTGTTGGGGTATTATATTACATGCCTATGGTTAAGTTATATGCCATTTGCATACCTTGGGATTAGAATGGTGAATTGGAGGTCATTCCCTCTAGATCAGCTTACTTCAGATGAGGTGACTGTAGCATGTATGTGTAAGATTCAGTAGTGCCTCACTACTTGCGGAAGGTGTTAGTCGAGTAATGATCAGTTATATTCTCAGTGGTGACAATCTAGAGCTTTTAGTGGAGTAGCTAGCGGTCGGTAAGGAAGTGGGTTAGAGATGTTTACCCTAAACGCAAGTTCTCGGGATGCAGTCACTAAGTAGATACAGTGAAGGATTGAAGAGTGCTCCATTAGTTAAGCAGGAGTGGTTCGGATCTGGTAAGGGTTAGTTGGAGCGCCAACAGAGGTAAATGTGGGCGGGCAGCGGATTGCCCCTTTTCATGGAAGGAAGGTTAGGGAATCCTTTCGACCAGTGAGCAGTGAAGAGTTAGCCGGATCCAAGTGGGGGAGAACCCTCTGAGTATACACGGATAAGAGCACGTAGACCCATAATGAGTATGAGGCCCTTGAGAAGAAAAGATAGTAGCACAACGATGAATGTATTGAGGAGTTCAGGATTAGGAGTTTGAGGAACTTCCCAATAGTTAGTTCATGAAATCGAGATGGTTAGTAGCTGGTTGGGAATCCAGGATTGGAGGATCTCCTGTAGGACTCTAGTGAGTCGGAATGAGGATCTTGAGAATGGTTAGCAAGAGATGCTTCCGTGTTAGTAGCCAGTGGCAGAGACAACATGCAGGGTTGTGTAGATTCAGGAGTTGGGAGTTTGGAAACTTCCCAACAATAGTTTCATGAATCCGGATTAGTAGACACTTGGTTTGTGAACCTAGCCGATGAATTCCTCAACAAAACGCTAAGTATATCAAGGATATAAGATGTTGAGGTTGATGCAGTATTCGATGACTTAGGGCTAGTTTGAGAAATCAGAATAAGGAATCGCTAGCAGGACTAGGGATATTCAGGATGTCCTCGGGATAGTAGTAGTAGTGTTGTAAGTCTGCAGGGGTAGCCGTAGCATTCACTAGCAGTCAGATAGTAGTAGTAGTGTTGTAAGTCTGCGGGGGTAGCCGTAACATTCACTAGCAGTCAGATAGTAGTAGTAGTGTTTTAAGTCTGCAGGGGTAGCCGTAGCATTCACTAGCAGTCAGATAGTAGTAGAGTGTTGTAAGTCTACGGGGGTAGCCGTAGCATTCACTAGCAGCCAGATAGTATTAGAGAGTTGTAAGTCCGCGGGTGTAGCCGTGGCCTTTATCAGGTTGGTAGGCAGCATGAGCGCATTGTTGGACGTGGGGAAAGCAGTAGCACCCACCAGTTCGGGTGCAGCAATGAGGATATGGGAATCCACGGGTTAGATTTCGGATTTCCCAAATGGTTCAGTTATGGTTAAGTCAGCGATTTGTTAGTAGATCGTCACCTCAGTTATGAGATCAGGGAAGCGATGGACCATTTGGGTTCGTGTATGTTAAGGGCTACCGTTAGTCTGGGGGCCATCATTTTTTTAGTCTTGGATCTGACGATGTCAGGATTCGACGTATGGACCCGGTCGGTTGGATCTGGTGGTTGTTAGAGCCATAGTGACAGGATAACTAGTGAAAACTAGTTCCAGAGAAAGATTTCGTTCATAAGTCGTGGGAGCGACTAAGTGAGGAGTCCTTGGACTCCACAGTTGAGTTGGAACTCGGTGTTACAAATAACCAACAGGTGATTGGAGACCAGGAAGGTCTTGAGATATTTTGGGAAGCAGCCATAAGGCAGTCCAGTGTTTCAGGCAGTTCAGTGTTTCAGTCAGTTCAGTGTTCCAGGCATCTCAGTGTTTCGGATAATTACAATGTGATGGTCAGTATTAGTATGTGTGTTGGAATGCAAGTGCTGACGGTATAGTTGGTTGATTTGGAAATGGCAAGTCCCTCTCAGCAGGATCAGTTGAGCCTTCTGCCAAGTATAAGTGATCTGTAAGGATAGTTGGGCTGGTATCTTTTCTTTCAGGATGAAAGGCTCGAGTTAGTGGGAGTTGAGTAGTCAGATGGGAGATAAGCAGGCTGGTTCCAGTAGCATCGTTTCAGTATGAGCGGCATAGTGGATAGAACAGTTATAGATAATCAAAGTATCTTCTGAAGTCGCTGGAAGCGACTAGGAGATTGCGATGGGGTGTAGTGTCCGGTTGGAGTCCGGTAATGTAGATATCATTAGATTAGTTGGACCAGGGTGGTCTCAGTGCATCTGGTAGGCGGATGAGGGGCAACATAAATTTCAGTCAGAGGCAGTAACGACAAGGAAGTACGGTAAGAGGCCGCAAGTTGATAGAGGGTGCTATGCCTCTCACAGTAGGGTTGGATAATCTCAGAGGGGAGGGTTTGACCTTGTTGCGCAGCTCTCGTATAAGTCTTAAACCGTTTTAGGGATGAATCTTTCACTCGAAGGATTATCTGATCCATTCGCTGGGACGGGTGCTCAGCCCCAAGTTATGGAAATAAGAAGCATTCAGTATGTACCAGCAGTAGTGACCAGCAGTGAGAGTGGCTGGAGTGATGGACAAAAGGGTTAAAGTCACCAGGCGGGGTGTTTGAGGCGGATTGTAGGTCAGTTGACCATAGAGAACTTCGAGGACGAAGTTTAGTTTAAGTGGGGGAGAGTTGTAACACCCAAAATCAGAAAGGTCAAGAAAGGAAAGGAAAACCATAAGTTAAAGGGGGTCGCCTCATCGAGTCCAGGGAGGAACTCGGCGAGTCGGAGCGGGATCTAGGTGTAAAGTAAGCGACTGACTTGGCGAGTCGGCAAGTGGACTCGGCGAGTCTGGTCTAGGTTGGGAAACCCTAATTCCGGCACTTGGTACCCTATTTAAACATCTTATTCTCTTCCTTAGGGCTCATTTGCAGCCCCTATAGTCCAGAACCCGAAACCCTAAGCCTCCATTGTTGCTCATTCAAGCTTTCTTGCCATTTTGGGTGATTTGAAGGAAGATGGAAGAAGGGAACCATTAGGGATTGAAGGTTTGCAGTAGATCTAGAGTTTGTGGGATTTTCTAGGGCATTTAAAGGTAATGAGCCGCTACCTTCACTCTTTTGCATCTAGATCAACCTTTATCATGAGATTTGGGGCTTTAGGGCAAGTTTGAGAACCATTTGGAGTTAGAAGCCCAGATCTGAAGTTGCTACTTCAGATCTAAGTGTATCTTGGCCTAGAGAACCATAAAGCATCAGTCTATGGGTTGATTGTTAAGCCCCTTTGTCTTAAACCGTAGTTTATAGTATTTTGAGCCTAGATCTCCTTAGCTACATGTAAAGTTTGCCACTTTACGTAAGGAATAGTCTTTGGAAGAGTGGATCTACAGTTTGGAGTCCATGCATGACTCAAAAGCCTCTGAATATATGAAGGACTGAATAGAATCGACGAGTCCTTCGAGTGGACTCGGCGAGTAGTATGAAGATGAAGATGAACTCGACGAGTTGGATGAACAACTCGGTGAGTCTGTTGAAGATTGCCTTGGACTCGGCGAGTTTGTTCTTGGACTCCGCGAGTCAAGTCGCGAAACCCCAAACCCTTCGAGTTAAGACTCGGATCAGTGAGTTGAGTGGGGACCTAGCGAGTTGGATAGGTCAGGACTCGGAAATCGGTAGACTCGGCGATTCAGGGGCTGACTCGGTGAGTCGAGTCGTGAATGAAAGGATTCTGAGCGTATGAACTCGGCGAGTCAGTAGGCAGACTCGGCGAGTAGGGTTGACCTGGAAGGTTGATTTTGACCAGAGTGGACTTAGTTGACTTTCGGAGGGTAGTTAGACTAAGTGTTATATTAGGTATTAGTAGATCAGGGAGTTTTTGGAGCAGCAGTTCGAGAGTGTCTGATAGCAGTCAGAAGGGTATCAGCAAAAACTCCAGCAGTGCAGGTGAGTTTCCTTCCAGTAGGAATGGGTCTAAGGCCACAATGCCGATCCGTTTAGGTAGCATTCGGTCCGACGTAGTAGTTCAGTATGCTTGGTGTCTTTGTGATTCAAGCATATTTATGTGTTATATGTTCCAGACTTTAGTCTGATGTAGTATGCAGTATATGTGTTTATACTAGTTGATATGTGTTTATGCTATGCTATGATCAGTCAGTTTCGGACCTCGGTCCGATGCAGGGGACAAGGTCCCAGTTAGTTCGGGATTCGGCCCGATGCAGTTTCCGGACCTCGGTCCGATGTAGGGGACAAGGTCCCAGTTAGTCTGGGCTTAGGCCCGATGCAGTTTCCGGACCTCGGTCCGATGCATGGGACAAAGTCCCAGTTAGTCCGGTCTTCAGTCCGATGCAGTATCCGGACCTCGGTCCGATGCAGGGGACAAGGTCCCAGTTAATCCAGGCTTCAGCCCGATGTAGTTTCCAGGCTTCGGTCCGATGCAGGGGGCAGGGCCCCAGTTAGTCCGGGCTTCGGCCCGATGCAGTTTCCGGACTTTGGTCCGATGCAGTGGGTAAGGCCTAGTATGTACTTTATATGTTATTGTATGGTATGTGGTAGTTTGGGGGAGCTCACTAATCTTCGTGCTTACGGTTCAGTTTTTGGTTTCAGGTACTCAGTTTTCAAAAGAGGAGCTCAGAGAGGTTGCAGTGCACACACCATAGTCAGTTAGCCTGGGAATGTTTTACTCTGATAAGAAGTTATGTTTGGAATTAATATTATGAAATCATGTTATGACTTATGATACGGTTCTTATAAATGTGGTTTTAGTAATGTTTTAAAAGAAAATATTTTTTGTCGTGAAAATTGGGTCGTTACAAAAGTGTTGTAAGACTGCGGGGGTAGCCGTAGCATTCACTAACGATCAGGTAGTGTGGAAAGTGTTGTAAGACTATGGGGGGGGGGGGTAGCCGTAGCATTCACTAGCGATCAGGTAGCATGGAAAGTGTTGTACGACTGCGGGGGTAGCCGTAGCATTCACTAGCGATCAGGTGGTATGGAAAGTGTTGTAAGACTACGGGGGTAGCCTTAGCATTCACTAGTGATTAGTTGGTATGGGAGGTGTTGTAAGTCTGCGGGTGTAGCCGTAGCATTCACTAGGTTGGTAGATGGAATGAGCGTGTTGTTAGAACGCGGAAGGAATAGTAGTACCCACCAGTTCGGGTGCAACAGTAAGGATATGGAAATCCACATATTGGATTTTGATGTTACCCAAATGGGTTAGCTTTGGTTGAGCCAATGATAAGACTGTAGGAACATCACTACAGTTAGGAGATCAGGGAAGTAATGGACTGCTTAAGGGCGTTTGTGATGTAAGGCTACCATTGGTTAGGTAGCAATCACTTTTAGTCTCAGATTGGATGATGACAGGATGCGACGCATGGACCCGATCGGTTAGATCAGGAGGTTGTTAGAGCCACAGTGGCATGATAACTAGTGGAAACTAGTTCCATAGAAGGATTTCGTTCAGACGTTGTGTGAGGTGACTAAGTAGGGAGTCCTTTGGCTCCGCAGCCGGGTGGAAACCCAATATTTCAGAGGATTGGCAAGCGAATTGAGACCCAGGAGGTCCTGGTATCTTTTGGTAAGCAGCTATGTAGCAGCGTATACTGCTTCAGGCAGTTCAGTGTTCGAGCAGTTTCAGCATTTGGGCAGTGATAGTATGCGTGTTTTACTTGCATATGCGCACGGAATAGCTGGTTTATTGGGGAGTGACAAGTCACTCACAGAGGGATTAGCTGAGCCTTAGCTGAGAATAAGTGATCTGCAGAGATAATTAGGTTTGTGACCCAGGTTTATAGTGGGAACCACATACTATCTGAAGTGAAGTAGTCAGTTGAGGGATAAGCGGGCTGGTTCCATCGGTAATGATTTAGTATGAGTGGTCTACTAGGGATTCAGACCATCTCGAGACAGCAGATTTCGAACAGAGTACATGTGGTCTTGTTGCAAGGAATTTAGCACCTGCGGATTTTAGGGCTTTACGAGGATTGGTCATGGAAACCCTTGGAAGGCTAGAGCGTGCCCAGATTGGTGACCATACTACTAGAGTGGTTGGGCGAGCAAGGAATTGTAAGGAATGTTTTCGAGGATGAAATCTAATTTAAGTGGGGGAGAGTTGTAATACCCTGTTTATTTATTAGATAAATAAATAAATTAATGAAAAAATGGTAGCCCTATTATAAATAATTACATATCAAAGGATGGTCTCGAGGAGCTAATTGTCACAAGTTTAGAAGATGGAGGTTAAAAGTGTAAAATCTGGATTTAATTTGTAAGTATTAATGAAGTCAGGGACTAAATTGTAACTTCTGGACTTCATTTGAAGGGATTTTAGAGGCTTAGGGGTTGTATTGTAAATTAGGGGCTTTATTTTGTAAGGAATTATGGAAGGGAGGGCTAAAATGCAAGTTTTGGGTTTCATTTGAAAGAGAATTGAAAGGCAGGGACTATTATTGTCATTATGGGAAACTTGTAGATGGAGGCAGGTATTTAAAGGGTGTGTAACCCTAACCCTAAGAGATAACAGTCGCCGCTCCATCCTTATGCCTCCCTCAAGCCGCCATTCACCTTATGCCCCCTTCGTCGTCGACGCTATTACCACTTAACTCTAGCCCGTTTCCGACCAGCAACGATCGCAAGCAACCACGGGGTGGCCACCACCACCTCTTCACGCTCGTGTTCCGACCGGCAAGACCACCAAACGATCGCCATCACCACATAAGCCTTCCATTCTCCGATCACCATGCGCTGTTGAGCAGCCATCGACTCGCTGCTGTCACTCCTGGTGAGAAGAGAAGTCAGGTAAGGGAATCGGAGCTGGGTGGTGCGGGATGCCGTTGTTGCTTTCGTTTCACAGAAAAGAAGTACCTCCTGCGAATCCTCCCCTTTTCCTTCGTGTGCAAAACGACGACGACCTGCCGCCGCCATCACCTCCTGATGACGTTGATGTTTCTATTTCCGCCGAAGTTGGCTCATTCCTGGACGTGGGATTGAATGTTCGCGTGTGTGTAGTTGCTGTTTGACGGGGGAACCGAGAGACTGAAGGGCTGCTGCCATTTTCGCTTATGTCATCCCCGACCGCCGCCTGCCGTAGTCGTGGGGTGGCTGTTTATGTTTACTTCTTGCAGGTGTGTGTGTAATATGGTGTAATTACAGGTGCGTAGTGGCATGATGTTGTAGGGGCGATGCTAGACCGAAAAATCCATGAAAAACCCCACCACCACCGTGAGGTGGTGGCTGCCACCATGGGTGGGTGTATTTTAGTGTGTGTGTGTGTGTGTGGTGCCTACCGCCTCCTGCCGCCACCGACCACTATGTCGGGTGGCGGTGTGTTTGCCTTGTGAGTTGATTCGTATGGGGTTCTTGAAACCCTAATGGGCCTTGTAAACCCTAATGGGCCTAAAGAAGCCTTAATGGGCTTAGTGAAACCCTATTGGGCCTAATGAAGCCCTAATTGACAATAAAGCCCAAACATGTGTCTAATGGGTCTAATGTACCCTAATTGAACATAGGAAAATCCTAATGGGCTTAAGGACTTAACTAATGGGCCTATTAGGCTAAGATGGGTTGGAAACCCTAATTAGGGTTTAGAAAACCCTAATATTGGATTTATGGGCTTGGACTTATTGAGACCCACTTATGGGCCATTGGAATAATGGAATTGTGTGATTAAGCCCAATCACACCATATGACTTATTTAGAAGAATGACGGACCTAATGGATTAAGTCCTTAATGGGTTAAGTGAGAAACACTTAACCCTAATCATCATTTTATGTGAAACCCTAATTTCACTTGGGTTTATTGTTGGGCCTGGATGATTGCGTTATTAATGGGCCATCCAAAGTCAAGCAATTGGACTAGAATATTTAATGGGCCTAGGGTAAGGCCCATGTAAGGGGTTTGGGCCCAATTTGGAAAATTGGGCCATATATGGGCCATAGTTTGGGCCTTAATGATTATATGATGTTGGGCCTTAGAATGAGACCATGTAAAGGTTTGGGCCCAGTTTGGAAAATTGGGCCATATGTTGGGCTTTGAGCTATAGTTGGACTTTTGGGCCTTTGGATTGGGCTTTAGGCTTAAATAAGCCAAGATAGGGGTAATGTAGTAATTACCCAAAGCATGTACTTATGGTTATGAAGTGGAACCCAATTATTAATTGGGTAATGTTTTGATATTGACAGACCGGGAATCTATCATCTAGCAGCTGAGGTTGAGTCTGCGGGACGTCATCAGTGTGGGGTTGAGTCTTCGGGACTTCAGCAGTGCGAGGTGAGTTACCTTCCAGTAGGAGTAGGTCTACGACCACAATGCCGACCCACTAGTAGGAGTTATTTGTTAGATGATTGTCTTTGTGATAATTATCTGGTGTGTTGTTATCTGATATGCTTCATGTGCTAGGATGCTATGACATATGTGTTAGTAGTGGTAAGGGTGATATAGCCCAAAGTTACCGGTTGAAAGATACCGAAGGGGTAGATAGTACCCATGCATACCTGGCAGTATGATCATGATATGTTATTATGTGATAGAGGTAGGGGTGAAATAGTCCCCGATTACCGGTTGAAAGATACCGAAGATAGTTACCGGTTGAGAGATACCGAAGAGGTAGACAGAACCCATGTATGATATGTTATTAAGTGACCAGTATAGTTATGATATGCCATTATGTGATTTAGTATCTTTATGTTATGTTATCATGGAACCAATATGCTTATGACTTGTTGTTAGGGGGTGAAATAGTCCCCGATTACCGGTTGAAAGATACCGATGGTGAATACTGGTTGGAAGATACCGATGCCAGTTACTGGTTGAAAGATACCGATGGCAGTTACTGGTTGAAAGATACCGAAGGGGTATACAGAACCCAGACAATGCATATCTGTTTGTTTATGATATGTTGGTATGTGATCGATATGTTATGATGTTAGTATGTGATTAGTATGTTTATGATATATTATTATGTGATGGTAGTAGGGGTGAAATGGTCCCCGGTTACCGGTTGAAAGATACCGATGGCAGATACCGGTTGAAAGATACCGATGGTATTATGTGGTATGTGGTATGAAGGGGGAACTCACTAAGCTTCGTGCTTACGGTTTACAATTTTGGTTTCAGGTGCTTTGTTTTCAAAGGAAAGTAGCTGGCTCGATCATAGCGCATAACACTATGTTTTCCGCACATGAGATCTTTGGGATTGCACTCTGATATACTTTTATGATAAAATGCTTTGATTATTGACACTTGTGTTTGATGGAATAACTTAATAAAAACGAAATTTTTGGCCTTGAATTTTAGGATGTTACAAAAACTGTTGTTGTTGGTTGACAGATTCTCGAACTGTCAACATCAAAACAACACCCAATTAATAATTGGGTTTCAATGCATAACTACAACTCCACACCTGAGGTAAAAGGACCATTTTAACCCTAACCTAGCTTGGCTCAAAACCAAGTCCCAACTCACACTTTGAAAGCCCAAAGCCAAATAATCAGCCAAGGCCCAACATATGGCCCAATTTTCCAAATTGGGCCCAAACCTCTACTTGGTCTTATCTTAAGGCCCAATCATTTATTCTATTCCAAAAAAATTGGCATTCCGATGGTCCATTATCTCATAATCATCAAGGCCCAATTACGACCCACTTATGACCCAATTTTCCAAATTGGGCCGAAGCCTTTCTAATGGGATTTATCCTAAAGCCCAATAATTTCCGTAGTCCACAAACTTGTTCCCATTTGGCCCACGAAGTCCCACAGCAACCCAGTCCATGAAATGGCCCAACAAGAACCCAAACCGAATTAGGGTTTTTTTACATAAAGTGACGATTAGGGTTAAGTGTTCCTACTTAACCCATTAAGGACTTAATCCATTAAGTCCACCACTCCAAACCTACAATGTAGTCGGGCGTGATTCAAAATTCCAAATCCAATGGTCCAAATGTAACATCATGTTTATTTAATAAATAAATAGATATAATTTATGAAAGAGTAGTAGCCTTAAAATCCATTATATTCAGTGAGATGTCGGTTTTGGGAGCCAAATGTTATAAAGTGGATTATCCGGGGATTAAAGTGTAATTCTGAGATTTATTTGTAAACATTTTTAGAATTCGGGGGTTAAAATGTATTTGGGTTAGTTTTGTAAACATTTATGAAGGCGGGGGCGAATTGGTGAATTATTGGGACTCAAATTGAAGAGATTTTAGAAGCTTAGGGGCTGAGTGGTAACATATGGACTTCATTTGAGAACAATTTGTAGAAGGGGGGCTGATTGGTAAATTTCAGACTTTATTTGTAAGGGATTTCAGAAGATGGGGTTTAAAAGGCAAATATGGGGTTTATTTCGAAAATAATTTTGAAGGGAGGGGCCATAAGTGTCATTATGGCAATCAGTTTCATGGAGACGGGTATATAATCCCAAGGAACCCTAACCCTAACGTATAACCCAGCCGTCACCTCCATCCTTATGCCTCCTACCACCGGCGACCATCCTCCTTTTTCACCATTTGTCATCGCACCACCACCACTGAGACCGTCGACCACCGAAGCCGCCATCACAAACCTGCTGCTACCGCTATCGCCGGTTTTGCGCCACCTCAAGTTGCCGCTGGAGGATCCAAGGGAGTTGAAGTCCGATATCAGGGCAGGTGTTGCTGCCGTTCCCAGCCGACAACAGCGCCATTAACTTGATCCGCTAGCCGCCAACGTCCTCGTCGCCACCTTGTAGTCGAACACCACCGCCACCTCCGTTTCAACGACCTCCAGCCGCTGCCTTCCCGACTGCCACCCTATCCCTTCACTGCAACGTCGCCGCCGTCGGTCAAGATTGATGTTGCTGCCATTCCCAGTCAATGACAGTTCCGCCGGACCTCCTCCCTCCTCCTTCCGTCTGTCGTTGCTTCATCAGTGCCCTCCAACTCCATCTGCTGCCAATTGTTGCCGCCCTTAGCCACAGTTAATGCCGCTACTGCTATGATACCCTAATCTGCTGCCACAAGCCACCGTGAAAGGTGGTTGTATGTGTGTTGTAGAATTTGTGTTTGTATGTTGTGATGATATAAGACTGTAGGAACATCTTTCGGCCGGAGATCTGAAGAAGACCCCACCGCCACCACTCGCCACTGCCAACCACCATAAGGTGGTTATGTGATTGTGTGTGTGTATTTAGCATTAGTTTGTGTGTTTATTTTAGAGATTGCTATTTTAAATTGTAACAAAAATGGAATAATGGAAAGAAAGTCAAAACCACCACCGTGAGGTGGTTGCTGCAGCCACCGGCTGCCTGTCGGGTGGCGGTGTGCCTCGTTTGTATTGTGACTCATTGGGATATTTGGACAAAGGGACTAAAACCCTAATGGGCCTAATAAACCCTAGTGGGCCTAATGAACCTTAATTGATCAAAAGACTTAGCTATTGGGCCTATTGGGCTAAGATGGGATTGGAAACCCTAATTAGGGTTTAGAAAACCTTAATATTGGATTTAGGGGCTTTGGACTTTTGGGGACCACATTTAGGCCATTGGAATTGTGTATTAAGCCCAATCACACCATATGACTTATCTAGTAGAGTGATGGACTTAATGGGTTAAGTGAGAAAAACTTAACCCTAATCATCATTTTATGTGAAAACCCTAATTTCACTTGGGCCTTGAGTTTGGCCTTTCTATTGGGCTTTGGTGATTGGATATTGATGGGCCATCCAAGAACAATTATATGGACTACAGTAAATAATGGGCTTTAGGGTAACGCCTATGTGAAGGTTTGGGCCCAATTTGAAAAATTGGGCCATATATGGGCCATAATTAGGCTTGTATGATTATCATATATTAGGCCATTAGAAATGCCAAATGTTTGGACTGGACTAAATGGTTGGTCCTTTGAATGAGACCATGTAAAGGTTGGGCCCAATTTGGAAAATTGGGCCATATGTTGGGCTTTAGTCCATGGTTTGACTTTTAGGCCTTTGGATTGGGCCTTGGACTGAATAAAGCCAAGTTAGGGTAAAGTAGTCTTTTACCCCAAGTATTGAGTTGTGGTTATTAGGGATGAGCAAAAGGACCGAACTGGTCGGAACCGGACCGGAACCGGGAACCGGCTTCGGCCAAAATCAAGAACCGAACCGACCCGGCGGTTCTACCGGTTCCCGGTTCCTACCGGTTCTTGTCGTATCTTCAAATGTTGGAACCGGTCCTTGAAAAATAGCATCATACGGTTCCGGTTTTTACCGGTTCCGGTTATATCGGTTCCGGTTCCTACCGGTTCCCGGTTCCAAAAATCCACAAAAATAATGTCCTGGTCCCGGCCCGACCGGTTCCATCGGGTTCCGGTTCCGACCGGTTCCCTGGTCCATATACTCATCCCTAGTGGTTATGCAATGGGACCTAATTATTAATTGGGTATTGTTTGATGTTGACAGTTCGGGAACCTTTTAACCAGCACTGGAGTTTTATCTGTGGGACTTCAATAGTGCCAGGTGAGTCTCCTCACCATACCAATGGGTCTAAGGCACCAATGTCGGTCCACTTTATGATATGTGATACACTAGCTGAAGTTGTATTATGTGGCATGTTAGCTGGTTATGTGATAGGGATTATGCTAGTGATTATGTGGTATGTTAATTGATTATGTGGTACGTGATATGCTAGTGGTCTTTATGATACTTGCGTGGAAGACCTTAGGGGGTTCCCATGGCACTTAGGTGTAAGACCTTGGAGGGTTTCCATGACATCTTAGGTAAAGACCTCGTGGAGTTCCCGAGGCACTATGGTGTAAGATCTTGGAGGGTTTCCATGGCATCCTTAGTTAAGACCATGTGGGGGTTCCCATGGCTTTGGGCTAAGACCATGTGGGGGTTCCCATGGCACCCGGTGTAAGATCCTGGAGGGTTTCCAAGGCATCCTTATGTGTTTGCATGATTAGCTTATATGTTGGTATGTATGGTTTGCTCGGTAAGACCCTGGAGGGTTTCCATGGCACCCGATGTAAGACCTTGGTGGGTTTCCAAGGCTTCCCTATATGTTTATATGCATGGCTGGTGTAGTTGATATGATTTACGTGATTATGTGAATAAGACCTTGGAGGGTTTCTATGACATCTTTATATGTGTATATGCATGATTATGTGATTGTTACGAGTTATATAGCTATTATAGCTGATATGGATTATGTGGTTATGTGGATTGTGTGGGGTATGCTCTGGGGAACTCACTAAGTTTCGTGCTTACAGTTTTGTTTATGGTTTTAGGTATCATCGATTTGGAAAAGAAGGGCTTGGATTGATCACAGTGCACACACCTATGATTTCCGAATTGAATGATTTTGGGATAAACTCTGATAAATAATTTACTTAATGATGATTTGATGCCATGCTGGAATGAGAATGATAATTGGTATTTGTAACTGCTAAGTGTATGTTTTTAAAATTGTACACGGTTAGGATCTTATAGTTTTATAATAATAGATTTGGCCTTATATCATGTTCCTTGTTTAGTTGTGGTCCTAGGGTAGGGTCTATTATTCGACAGTCTATTAGATCTTGTTCTATGTATAATTTGCATGCATAAGGCAGCCGACAATAAGGATGGATGGATATGGATAGCACGAGTCGTGATATGTGGGCTAAGTGTTCAATAATAGTCCTTTGGATCGGAGTGCTACTACACGAATGTTGCTTGCTTTGTGCTTTGCGGAGCGCTTGAGTGATAGGAGTCTGCGACTAAGTGGATATGACGATATCCAGGAGGTAGATGGCTGGCATCATGGGGAGTTCTTCAGAAACTGATGGCAGGGCGAGGTTGGGAACCTCGGAAAGCCTAGGATATGCTCCAGTAAGTTAGTGGGGTGGTTCAGTGAGGTTGGGAACCTAGGAGGTGCTTCGGGGGATATTGTGTTGCTGTTTAGCAGACATTTAGTACATCATGGGAGTAGGTGACTTAGAGGATTCGGGATGATTCCGGAGGAAAGTATGGATAGGTGTGGAAGGTAGTATTGGGCTCGTACTACTGAAAGCATAAGATCCATACTCGAATCGGGGAAAGTCTTGGAGAATCTAAGAAGCATGGGAAGGATAACTCTTGGTTAAGATTAGACTGTGGGGATAGCTGCTATGCAGAATGCGGATGCGCACGCAAGGGGAAGGATTGCTGACTCTAGTAGAGAGCTAGTAAGCGGAAGGACTGCCAGGACTTGGAGTGATGGGTTTGACTATAAGAACATCCTATGTGCTCATACAAACCCTAATGCTTGGATCTAGGTTTCTCTATTATACATGTAATTCATCCAAGACTATAAACCCTAGATCTAGAATATGATAATCAATATAACATATAATTAGGGTTTAGATCATACCTTGATTGTTATGTAGCAATAACAATCTCAAATCCTTCTTGTATTGACTTTAGAAAGCTTAGAGTCACAAATGTCACTCCTCTAATGGTTCACAAACACCAAGATCAAGAGGATGAAGAAGAGAAGGAGGCTGACCAAAATGTGTGGAAACCCTAGAAGAAAGCTTGTTTACGTTTTTGGGGCATAAGGGCTCTATATATAGTTAGGCTATTAGGGTTATCTAACAAGGAAACGCTAATTTGGATGCTTAAGCCCTAAGCAACCCATGGACTCCTTTCCTTAAAGGCCTTTGACGATTTCTAATGGGTTTCCCCATAGAATTCGTCCAACCTTATAATATAAGGCAATCCATAGCCCAATTGCAATTATCTTATAATTACAATTCCAGTCCCTTAAGTTTAACTAATCTCTTTTAGTCACAAACTTAATTCTTATTAATTCTTGAATAATATTAATTAAACAATATGATTTCTCCTTTAATATATTATTCCCATAATATATTAATAAATCATATTTAATCCTTTCTCTCCATAATTCATCCTATCAAGTTGCTTTGGTGAAGGCAACCCAAAAGGACCATGCACCATCGGGTCAAGTACATACCAAAATAGTTATGGACTTAAACACAAATCCAACAGTCTCCCACTTGGATAAGTCTAATAACTATTCTGCGTATGACTTCAGAACCTGATCTGCAATCGTAGCTTTCCAAAGCCGCTGTCAACTCTGATCCTATCAGATACGCGTGTCCTTTAGATAAGGGATCATATATTCCTCCATTCTAGATATCGTATAAGACATGATTTCTAATCATTCTCTCTGTACTATTTCTCGACTTCCGATTTATGACGACTGCCTAATTGAACAAATCAAATTAGCCCTAGCCCGGCCGAGCATTTACGTTTGTCATCACTAAATCATCGAGGGGCCCAAAGATATCGCTTTTATCCTTCTTTGGATAAAAGGAACGGATAAACTTTGATTCAATGCTCGCTTGCACTCACTCACCGAATCACACACAACAATATGTTTTATGACACCAAGTTACTTGTGTGTTTACATGTTATCAATGTGCAACCGACTCGCTAGATATAACTCACACATCTCGGTTTCAAGAATATAAGATGTTATCGTCTCACCAATCACTTGTGATACAATTGATGGAGTGATCCAAGTGAGCGTGGGTTTAATCCAATGCTCAAATCATATTCATAAGCACTCATGAACATTGAAGCAAACATTTTCTTATGTCTAATACTCTTTAGACAATCCACACACCAATTCACGACAGTCTTCATTCATACCTACTTCCAACGTATGAACGACTGTGGCCCGTTCGAATAATTTAATTGTTCTTAACCAATTAAATTACTCAGGAAGTCAAAACATGCAAAGTGAAACACAAGAATAATACTAATCCCAGATGGCCTCAAACCTTTGAGCATATATAAAACACCTTTTATTTATCACCATATCGATTACTCATTATTTGTTGTTTCGGGTAATCAACTTCTTACTTGAATTATTACACTTGTCCCATGCTCTTATCATGCACACAACGTTTACCTATGGTTCTTACTTTGTGAAATAGATCAAATGAACACATTTCCAATCATACTCATTTCACAACTCCCAATTCTTTTCACAAGTGAAAGAATATCAAATTCTTGCCACTTAAGGAATATGCTAGATTCTAACATTTTATGCAATGATCCTTTCGTAATGTCATAGCACAAAAGTCACAATGACTATTGCCAATGATATTACAAAGTCCTCTATCAAAGATTGTTACAACACAATTCCTTAGAGATATGATGTCTCTCACTCAAAGTACATTCCTTTGAACATACTTTTGCATAAAACTTTCTAATCTAGACATAGATTTTTAATATTCAATTCCCAATATGGAAACGTTTCCATATTTTCCATATGACAACTCATTCTTAATAGAATCTTTTCTATTCATAATAATGTCGATATGGTCCATCCAATATCATGCTTCCAACTACACACAAGCGACCAATCCTTGGCGAACTTTGGATTGTCCTTTGATAGTTGTTTAATTATCTTAGTCAAAACCGATTCTTGTCCTTTTTCCCTCTAAATGCGCTAGACATTTGGAAAATTTTAGAATGGTCAAATATTATAGCATTTGCAAACGATCCTATACCCGAAGCGTATGGGACACGATGCATAATGTCTTACATAAAGATTTGATACTTTATCAATCTTTTGCCATAATATTTTATGTGCTACGTTCTCAAAATTCGAACTATGAAGAGGAATGCCGTAATCATAATCGAAATTCGAGAACACACTATTGATCCTTGACTAAATTTATTAACATTCCACAACCTAAGCCTTTAGATTTGAAATGAAGCATAATATTCTCTCCCTTAATTATAGCAAAACAACTATTCAACCTTTACAACTTTGCAAAGTATGACTCTTGTTTTCTATAATTAGTATTGCTAACTTGCAATACTTTCCTTAGTAATCATACAATCATAACATTTATGCTCCCACTATCATGATGATTATTATAAACATAACACTTATGCTCCCACTAGCTTTGACATATATTCAGAAACCAGCTTAACTTCCAGAAAAAACAATACCTATTGAATTTCTTAAGTTCATGTTTCTAATACCTAATGCTTTGATAATCCTTTATCTAAGCTTATGGACCTTTCCCTTAGATAGCTCATATGTGTGTCTAAACAATTTAGACTAATTTCCAAATCTCACAATTCGAATCATGGAAAGGGATACCGTAACCATAATCGAATTCGAGAATTCAATTTCACAATCACTATCTTCTTAAAATCTCTCTTAGTGAAAGTATTTCCTCACAGTCATTATCATGAAGGAGGGAATCTTATGACACTTAGATTTTAATGGTGTATGTGTTCCTATCCATGTGAATTTGTCAAAACCAAGGTTTACAACAAATTCAAACTCATATGGACCGAACTTTCTTAATCTTGATTTCTTGCCTTATGGTAGCACAGCTGCCCACCATGTCTTCCAAGTAGTTAAGCAGCTCACCCTTTCCTATCAATGTACCTTTCATTGATCAAGGTCCTTGCCTTTTATGCATTCAAATGAGAACTCATAGGGCTCACATGCATAATTAACTCAACTGGAACGGCACAAAAGCAATATAGTGTCAACACGATAGGTTGTAAACCTCAACTCGTGTGCTAGTGATGATCGATAAGGTTTATTTTGATTTGTTCTTGAAACCTTTCAAGACCATTAATACTCCCACTGACTCCTTGACATATAAGATTCTTTTGCCAATAAACATTTCTTGACAAACAAATATTCAAGAGTTAGTGTAGTTTTTATCAAAACACTTCATAAATTGGTCCTAGTTGGTCTTTGTCTTATCCAAGACATCACAACTTTCCACATTTGATGAATGTTAATACTTGTTACTCAATATCACAATCTTAACTCTAAGACTTGTTTTGGAACGAAGTATGATCGACTTCTTGATTTAACCATTTCTTCAATTCTTGATTCCTCTTCTTAGACATGCAATTGTACTAAGACTGACTTAGAGGATCAATTGAGATATGGTTCTTAACCATTAAGACTTATCATAAAACATAAAAGGTACTCTCCTTTCTTCTTAGAATGGAGAAACTTTTATCTTTCTGCCTACTTGATTCTTCTTATTCGTTCTGCTATTGATTTAAACTTTTTCAATCAATTCATAATTACACTTAATCTTATAAGTATAATCATATTTTCTAAACCTTTAGTAAATCATGATGAATATCTTTGTTACTCTTATGGTGGACTTGATCAACACGCAACTTTGTGTACTCGATCTCCTAGTTCTTCACTTGACACTTTGTCAACGAATTAGTCTAATTTCCAAATATGAAATTTCTCATTCATCGTGCAACCAAGTTGCATGATTCCATGTTTCTGTCAAATTGAAACTTGGGCGATGAGAAACTCTCCCTATTTGGTAAATTCTTGACATTTCCACAAACAACATAATTAAGAATCAAATCCATTATTGCTAATATTAGAAACATTCAAACATCAATTTTTCATATACGCCATTGCAAGGATAAATAAATAATATAAAATCAAAATTTATTTTATTGCGGAAAAAATTTGTCTTTACAATGCAATTTGTTGAAAAACTATGCTAATACATATTTCTTAGCAATCTAATTCTAACTCTAAGTAGTAGCTCAAGAATCTAATCCTCAAGTAATGCGATCGAAATCCATTTCTTCATGGTTAGATTCTGCTCACTTCTTCCTTAAGCTTCCTCTCTTTTCTTCGATCGTACAAAACATCAATTGTAATCTTATCACATTATGTATTAAGAATCTAGAATAGGAGCTTAAAAGATTTAGTCAATGGATTATACCTAAAGCGGAGCCACACGTTTTGACTCTCCCATCTCTTAGATCTCTTAGGTAAATAGGGCAGCTTCGTCTCCAATGCCCCTTCTCTTGGCAATAAAAGCAAATTGACTCTTTTGGAACAGGACATGGAACTACTTCAGACATTGCCTTTCGCTTATGATGAAACTTTTCGATCATAGCATGTCTTTCGTTGCCATTGTCTATATCCATAGAGGTCTTGAAGGCAGATTCACCAATCAACTTTGCTTTTCTACTGCGCTAAACCATTGCTGATTCGGCAGCAATAAGCATATAGGTGAGATCTATAAGGGTCACGTCGCAGTTCATCATATAGTACTCTCTTACGAACTCACTATATGAGTTAGGAAGTAACTGAAGAACCCAATCAACAGCCATCTCCTTACAGACAACGGATCCTAACATTCTTAACCTATCAATGTGTGACTTCATCCTTAGGACGTGTGCACACACCAACTTTCCTTCTTTATGTTTACTTGCCAAAAGGGCTTGAGTGAGCTTGAACTTTTCAAGCCTTCGAACTTGTGGGTTAGGGAGAATAATTGGAGGAGGAGGAGGAAGTGAAACATGATTTCTTGTTCCTCGATCGAATCGTGGAATATCATCTTCATGGGGAATGCTTGTTCCACGGGATTTGGGAAGACCATAGTTGTCGTACTTTGACATCTACAAAACGGGAGAAAACAAATTCAAGTTAGTTGATTGATTGAGTCCTTAGTAAATCACCCAAATGAGATACTAAGGCTAGGACCCAACACAATATGCTACAACCTAGAAAAGGGATGCCGTAATCTAGTTGCAGAATATTTGAAGGTAAGTGAATGACGATTCACTAATTTCCACCATGAAAAACGAAAAAGAAATTTAAGTTTTAAATCTATGAAAACTCCTAGATCCTTTGAGATTCATTGAACATTTCAATGGCATGTTTAAATTTCGATAAGCCCCTCTAGTTTGTGACTGGGATGCCGAGGATCACAAAGTGGGTGTGAATAACCATGCAAACTTACATGGTGCCCTCACATGTTACAGTCACCTATTCGATGTGCCGGTAAACCACACACGCTCCACCGAACTATGACAAACATTGAGTCACCCTTTGCTACCTTTTCTTAGAACCATTTAGTGTGCCGGTAAACCACACACGCTCCACTAACGTCTTTGCAAGGGTACAAAGTGTAATTTCATGGAATTGCATCAATTCACTTTTGCCTAAGTAACTAAGATTTGGGAATTTTATAAATCATTTAGTTACTTTGTACTTCATTATACTTATAATGGAAAGTTTTTGTCCTATCCTACCCGTTCGGCTAACGACCCTCCACTAGTCAAAAGTGCAGTGGGTAAGAGTGGATATCCATTCAATCGCCATTTTATAGGCAATTTCCTTAAACACCCCTTATAGACCAATTTCGTGAATGAGGCCTACTAACGGTAAGACTGACTTTTACTCATACATATATATAATGTTAGACTTTTAATGTTATATATAGTATAGGGTGTATTTTACATTTTTAAAATACTAGGTGGTCAAATTTAACGATTATACTTTTAATTCAATTAAATGTAAACCAAAACTTTTATGGATTTATTAAACTTCTTTTAATTATACACTTTAATTAATTAATAAAACCATAAGGGTGTGATTTGAACTTTTCAAAACAATACTAGGGTTTTAGAATTTAACATTCCTAGATTAAACTTGTAATCAACTTTTAAATTCCAAAACTTGAGGGCAAGTTTTGAAACATTTCAAAACATTTAGGTTTAGAATTTAAATATACATCAAAATTAAACTTTTAATCAAATTTAAATTCCAAAACTTGAGGGCAAGTTTTGAAACCTTTTCAAAACATTAGGGTTTCAACTATTTAAATTTCAAAACTAAACTTTTGAGTTCAAATTTAAACTATAAAACCTAAAGGGGAAAATTGAAAGTTTTCATAACACAAGGATCAAATAACAAATAATATAAATTAAACAATTAATTTCATCATTATCTATATTTGACCTAATTTCCATTTCTTGCAAAATAAGTTACCCAATTAATACAAATAATCCAATCTTTATCATATAAGGATGTTATTATCTAATCAATTGGTAATTATCTTGTGTTTTGGTAAGGATATTCTTTACGAAACAATAAAATTCGTATTTTATAGGTTTAAAATGAATATGGTAATCATCCTTAAGCAAAACAACAACAAAATCCGAAATTTTCTTTGTCTGACGCTCCGACTCGCCGAGTCACACTTTGGAACTTGCCGAGTAGGGCTGACTCGTCGAGTCCAGGTAGTGACTCGCCGAGTCAGGTCGAACAGTAAGCCAGAATACGATTTTCAGCAACATATTGCATCAATACAATAGAAACCAATCAAGGCTCTGATACCACTGATGGGTTTTGACTATAGGAACATCCTATGTGCTCATACAAACCCTAATGCTTGGATCTAGGTTTCTCTATTGTACATGCAATTCATCCAAGACTATAAACCCTAGATCTAGAATATGATAATCAATATAACATATAATTCGGGTTTAGATCATACCTTGATTGTTATGTAGCAATAACAATCTCAAATCCTTCTTGTATTGACTTTAGAAAGCTTAGAGTCACAAATGTCACTCCTCTAATGGTTCACAAACACCAAGAGCAAGAGGATGAAGAAGAGAAGGAGGCTGCCCAAAACGTGTGGAAACCCTAGAAGAAAGCTTGTTTACGTTTTTGGGGCATAAGGGCTCTATATATAGTTAGGCTATTAGGGTTATCTAATAAGGAAACCCTAAGCAACCCATGGACTCCTTTCGTTAAAGGCCTTGGACGATTTCTAATGGGTTCCCCATAGAATTCGTCCAACCTTATAATATAAGGCAATCGATAGCCCAATTGCAATTATCTTATAATTACAATTCCAGTCCCTTAAGTTTAATTAATCTCTTTTAGTCACAAACTTAATTCTTATTAATTCTTGACTAATATTAATTAAACAATATGATTTCTCCTTTAATATATTATTCCCATAATATATTAATAAATCATATTTAATCCTTTCTCTCCATAATTCATCCTATCAAGTTGCTTTGGTGAAGGCAACCCAAAATGACCATGCACCATCGGGTCAAGTACATACCAAAATAGTTATGGACTTAGACACTAATCCAACATGGAGTTCACCTTGGACCTCTTATATCATGCGGCAAGGATTGATTGTGCGGTCTATTGCGCTTCAGGATTAGAGACTTTGTCTTGGAGGTAGTTTGTATCCCGGTTTAGGACATAGATTGCTTCAGTTACTGCATTTTGGCCGTAGACGATTAATTTGGTGAGTGTGCCAGGGTGCGTGTAACGTCCCAACTGTCAGGTATCATTATTATTCCATTTAGAATCATGTTTTAAGGACTACTCGATGAGTTAACGCTGTGACTCGTCGAGTAGCAGCGGGTTAGGACGCCTCATTTAATGAGTGACTCGGCGAGTCGGCTTGGGGACTCGATGAGTAGGAGCTGGCAGAGGAAACCCTAAATTTCAGGGTTTTTGCACCCTATATATTGTACCATTAGCGCCACCCACTATCCTCTATCATCCTCTGAGAGCCAGAAACCCTATTTTCTGTGAGTGTGAGCTTGGAGTGTGTTTTGGAGCTTTGGGAAGTGATTTTTGTGAAGGAAACTTGTAGATCAAGAGGCTAGCATCAAGGATTTCGTGTAGATCCAGAGTCTACTTCAGCTTGGGAACGTTTTAGAGGTAACAAGACGTTACCTTGACCACTTTTCTTCTAGAATCTTTCATATGTGAAGATTAGGGCTTTCTTTAGCTTTTCATGAATGGATTATGGTATGGGAGCTAGATCTGAAGTTGAAACTTCAGATCTGAACCTCTTTTGAGCCTTAAGTTCATAAAGTTCTTAATAGGGTCATGAAGGAACCCTTGTTTATGAGTAAAGTCCCATTTCAAGCTTAGATGTGGAATTTGAGTTGTGAAAATATGTAAAGGTAGCAACTTTACGTTGCTAATGCACTCTAGGGACCTAGATCTACTGATTGGAACAAAGGGGTAGTTCAGAGTCGCTTGATAATGAGAGTAAGCGTATGGACTCGGCGAGTCGAGTAGGGTTTTGTCCAAATTAGTCCCGCATGGACTCGGCGAGGTCTGGGAGATAACCCGGCGAGTCAGTTTGGACTTTCAAGCATTGGGTCGCATATCGACTCGGCGAGTCTGCTAGAAACTCGGCGAGTCGAGTTGAGAAATTATGGAATCAGGAGGGACTCGAGGCTGAGAAAGTTATATTCAGCAAATAGGTCAACCTGGACTGTTGACCATTGACCAGTGACTTGACTTGACTGTAGGATGCCTTGTACCTCCCAAGGACATTTTGGTAATTTGAGTGATTATTGAATGCACCACCTTTGGGTATAGGCGAGGTGGTTGGAGCTATATCTGGAGGTGTGGATAGTATCATTCCGAGCTGCTAGCAAGGTGAGTTATCCTCATTATATCTATAGGGTCTAAGGCACCAAGGTCGGCCCTTTTGGTTGTTATCTCGGTTATAGTATGCTACATGTGGTTATGATCTGTTAGATCGGTATCAGGATAGACAATATGTTGTTATGCTCTTATGATCCGTTAGGATTGGTATGTTAGTGACCTGGTTAGGTCGGTGCTCTGGTAATGAGAGATTGCTATGATCGATGATCTGTGAGATAGTTATATATGAAATTTGTATATGCCAGTATATGTTAGTTATATGCATAAGGTTAATTGCTTAATGTTTGGGTTAAGGTGGTCCTGCTTTGTGATGAAGGCCAACATACCCTACAAGCGGTAAGGATAGACTGTAGGCTGTATGGCGGTCCAGTCATTCCGAAGGCTCGGGATAGATCCAGATAGACTGTAGGCCCTGCAGGGCGGTCCAGTCAGGACGAAGGCCCATTATGCATGTTGTGATTATCTGTTATTGATGTGGTATTATCAGTGTGGTATTGGTATTTTGGGGGTAGCTCACTAAGCCCTCGGGCTTACAATTTTAGTTTATTGTTTCAGGTACTTCCGGAGATCATGGAAAGGCGAAGGCTTGACCGTACCACTCCTCATCCATATGATTGTATTTCTGGGACACTCTGATGAATAATATTTTGAAAACATTTTTGTAAAACAGTATTTGGTTTCATGTTTGAAAAAGTTTAAATTTGGCTTAAATTTTTGGATGTTACAAGTTGGTATCAAAGCCTTGATTTGAGTGAATTGGAGGAACACTCGTGTGAACCCAGTCTCAAATCAAGGAAATTTTTAGAATAAATTCTAAAGTGGTTTTCGAAATAAGGGATGGAGGATGCGGAGTGTACGATCAGTCGGAGCTAGTAATTAGACCCCAAAATACCATACATTTATTTGATATTATGATCTGTTAGAACGGCATGCTAGTGCTAGGCTAAGGATCTTTAGGAATTGCATGATAGACTTGCCTGATTATATGATGCCTACTAGCCTAGGGTTTCTTTTATATGAAATTGAAATCATAAATGTAGTTGTTTAGTGTATGCATCACGACCGTGCATAATCAAGATCTTATAGCCTGAGAATCTTTGATTCGACCTTAGGTTAGGATTGGATATTCGATAGTCTATCGGGTTCAGCGTTATGTGTGGCTAGCATACACTAATGCTGTAGGGTTGGCGGAAGTTTCATGGATGGATGGGTCGCGAGAAGCCATTAGGCCAGTTGTGAGATAGTTTCGCATTCCGCTAGGAGTGAGGGTTGAGCGCTTGCTATGTTGATGTCTATTGTTAGGGCGTTGTGGTGATACTTGAGACAAATATGGGTAGGTGCGGAAGGTAGTATGGGCCCATACTACTGAAAGCACAGGACCCATAAACGTAGCAAGGAAGTCACAACCCCTAGTGTTTGTGGAAATTGGTCTCCCAATATTATGTTGTTTATCTGACATCTTGGGTATATTTTTAGTATGGTGAAGACGAGACGCTTTACGACTGGATCAGGATCAGGATCAGGGGGCGGAGGCCCGGATGTGCCTATAGCACCTGAGCCTGTGGTGCAGATAAGGACAGAGGAGTTGGATCCCAGGATTCGGGAGATCCTGCATAATAAGATTGCTGTTGCGCTTCGAGCGAACCTACCAGAGATGTTTGGGTCAATCAAGAGCGATATGGTAATGTAGTTTGATGAGCGTTATGCAGCCTTAGTAGAGACGGCTGTTGCGGCATCCATGTTGGCTGTAACAGCAGAAGGGGGGTGAGGAGGAGCCAGCCGTGCTTTCCAGTACCAGGACTTTGATAACACGAAGCCCCCGACGTTTGATGGTACACATGATGCGATCAGGGGTATGAGGTGGTTATCTGACGTGGAGGGCTGTTTTTTTACGTGCTCGTGTCCTACGAACCAGAAGGTCAGGTGTGCCCTGAACCTTCTGAGGCTTGGAGCCAAGGACTGGTGGAGACTAACAACTGGGTCGTACACCGATGATCAGAGAGCTGCTATTTCATGGGAGCAGTTCAGGGATATGTTCCGTACCAGCTACGTTCCATGCGTGGAGCGGGAGCGGCTTGCTCATGAGTTTTTAACATTGAGAGAGGATGGAGATTCAGTGATGGAGATCACCTGCATGTTCACGGAGAGGGCTATGTTTTGCCCAGAGTTTGCTTCCGAGCAGTCTCAGATGACCCGTTATCTGATTATGCTCAAGACCAATATCCGTTAGTTTGTTGCTACGCAACGTTGTGATACTCTTATGGATCTTCACGAAGCCACGAGGCAACGTGAGTTGGAGATAGAGCTGCAGTTGAAGGAGCAGCGTCAGGTTCTAACACAGTCTCAACCGGCACCTAAGAGGTCTAAGACCGCTGATACTAGGACCGCAGGTCAGTAGAGCCGCACATGTGGACAATGTGGCAGGGGTCATTCTAGAGTTTGTCGAGTAGGTGGTAGGTGCCACAAATGTGGCAAGGAGGGGCACTATGCCAGGGACTGTCTCTAGTCCGCCCCTCCGACAGATATGAAGATATGTTATCACTGTCATCAGGTTGGTCATATGAAGACCAACTGTCTGCAGCTCGCCGCCAAGTAGGCGCAGGTTCCCGCGCCAGCTATGTTGAGGAATGCTGATGGGAGGCCAGTCAAGACGGAGCCTCCGAAGGCTTAGGGGCATGCCTTCCAACTCACCGCCGAGGAGGCCAGGACAACACCGGATGTGGTTGCTGGTATGTTTCTATTCTCTATTTCAGTTATCATATGTAGGTTATGCTTATCTATTGTAACTATGTTTAGGTACGTTTTTAGTAAACTCTTTGCCTGCATTGGTTTTATTCGACTCGGGGGCGACTCGGTTGTTTGTATCTCAGGATTTCAGTAGGGGGTTCAGTGTGCCGGTAGATGAGCTTGATTGCCGTTGCGAGTTTCTATCGCCAACAAACACAAGGTTTTTGCTTCTTCGGTATACTGTGGATGGGAGTTGTAGATTTTCGGGGTACCCTTCCTGATAGATTTGATTCCTATTCCCATGAGGGAAGTATGTGTGATCATGGGGATGGATTGGTTGTGTCGATTTTGTGCCATGGTCGATTGGGAGGGATAACGAGTAGTAGTTCGAACCCCAAGTGGGGGAGAACTAGTGGTATACGGTGAGGGCACCAGAGTAGGATCAGGGTTTTGTTTGGCAGCCAGGGATCAACAATATATTCTGCACGGGTGTGCTGGTTATTTAGCGTGTGTGGTGGATACGCGGGTCAAGGATGAGACTTCAGTTTCAGAGGTCCCAGTGGTTAAATAGTTTGTTGACGTGTTTCCGGAGGAGTTACCTGGAGTGCCTCCGGAGAGGCAGGTGGAGTTCAGGATTGATCTAGTGCCGGGTGCGGCCCCTATCGCTAAGGCGTTGTACCGTTTGGCA
Organism: Lactuca serriola; assembly: GCF_051521515.1. Classification (NCBI taxonomy): domain Eukaryota; kingdom Viridiplantae; phylum Streptophyta; class Magnoliopsida; order Asterales; family Asteraceae; genus Lactuca; species Lactuca serriola. Next base: position 249,037,154 of record NC_136408.1, on the reverse strand, counting down.
CCGCCAGGGATGCCAGAGTTTTCATCTCAGTTGCAGGAGCTGCTGGGTAAGCAGATTATTCGTCCGAGTAGTTCTCCATGGGGAGCACCGATCCTTTTTGTCAGGAAGAAGGACGGTTCGCACCGGATGTACATTGATTATAGGGAGTTGAACAAGTTAACGGTGAAAAACCGTTATCCACTCCCGAGGATAGATGATCTTTTTGATCAGTTGTAGGGTGCATCTTGGTTTTCCAAGATCGATTTCAGATTCGGATATCAGCAGGTCAGGGTGAGAGAGGAAGATGTGGAGCATACTGCATTTCAGACTCGTTATGGTCATTACGAGTTCGTGGTGATGCCGTTTGGGCTCACCAATGCATCGACAGTGTTCATGGATCTGATGAATCGTGTATGCAGATCGATGCTTGATTGCTTGGTCATTGTGTTCATAGATGATATCTTGGTGTATTTCAAGACCCGAGAGCAACACGAGGAGCACCTCAGGGAACTATTGGGAGTTTTGAGGCGAGAACGGCTTTATGCCAAGTTCTCGAAGTGTGAGTTTTGGTTGCGAGAGGTCCAGTTCGTTGGGCACCTCATTAACCAGGAGGGGCTTTTGGTCGATCCGGCCAAAGTTGAGGCGGTTATGTAGTGGGAGATTCCGAAATCTCCCTCTGATATCAGGAGCTTCTTGGGATTAGCAGGGTACTATCGGAGATTCATTCGAGATTTCTCCTAGATTGCAGTACCCCTAACTCGTCTAACGATGAAGGGGGTGGACTTCTGGTGGGGCCCTGAGCAGCAGAGGGCGTTTGAGACCCTCCGGAAGTGTTTATGCAAGGTGTTAGTGCTAACACTCCCCAAGGGAGTTGAAGATTTTGTAGTATTTTGTGAAGCATCTATCATAGGTTTGGGGGCGGTCCTTATTTAGAGAGGATGAGTGATAGCCTATGCATCGCGGCAGCTGAAGCCTCATGAGAGGAGATACCCTACGCACGATCAGGAGTTGGGAGCGGTGGTATTCGCTCTCAAGATTTGGAGGCATTACCTATATGGGGTCCGTTGTACCATATACATGGATCATAAGAGTTTGAGACACATCATGGATCAGCCGAACCTGAATATAAGGAATTGCAAGTGGTTGGATGTAGTTAAGGACTACGACTGCGAGTTCCTTTACCACCCCGGTAAAGCGAATGTGGTTGCGGATGCTTTGAGCCACAAGTAACCTGGGTCTTCTACCACAACAAGGTGCATGAGGATAGCGGTGGATTCCCCACTTGTAAGCTTGATTAGAGTTGCCCAGGTTGAGGGCATGCGGCCAGAGAACTGGAAGTTGGAAAGGGTCAAGGGTGAGAGCGCTCGGTTTGTTCAGGATAGCTATGGATTATTGACCTGATAAGGTCGAGTTTGGGTTCTGATGTCTGGTGGGGTCAGGTAGACAGTAATGGAGGAGGCTCATAAGTCTCACTTTTCTATACACCAGGGGCCACCAAGATGTATCGCGATCCGAGTTTGAGTTACTGGTGGTCATGTATGAAGCAAGAAATCACTTGGTATGTCGAGAGGCGCTTGACCAATAGGATGGTCAAGACCGAGCATCAGAGGTCGCATGGTAAGATGCAGCCTCTAGAAATTCCCATGTAGAAATGGGAGCAGATCACGATGGACTTCATTACGAAGCTGCGACGACGAAGGGGTTCGATGCTATATGGGTCATCGTGGATCGGTTGACCAAGAGTGCCCATTTCTTGGCTATTCGGGAGAGTTCGTCGGCAAAGAAATTGGCCGACATGTACGTCTGCAAGATTGTCTCTCGCTATGGAGTTCCGGTCTCCATTGTTTCCGACCGGGATGTCAGGTTTACCTCCTGTTTCTGGCAGACATTCCATGAGGAACTGGGTACGTGGCTGCACTTTAGTACATCGTTTCATCCTCAAACTGGCGGGTAGAGTGAGCGGACCGTTCAGACCCTACATGATATGTTAAGGGCGTGTGCTATTGACTTCGGAGGGAGTTGGGATTCCCATCTACCTCTTGCAGAGTTTGCTTACAACAACATCTATCATTCCAGTATTAGCGCCCCGCCTTTTGAGTTGTTGTATGGTCGGAAATGTAGAAACCCGGTCTATTGGGGAGAGGTTGGACACAGAGTGATGGGTCAGACAGAGGTAGTTTTACAGACTACCAAAAAGATTCAGCAGATCAGGCAGCGGCTTCAGACCGCCCAGAGTCGATAAAAGAGTTACGCTGATCGATGCCGATCGGATTTGGAGTTTCAGGTTGATGACATGGCACTCTTGAAGGTCTCACCCTGGAAGGGCGTGATTTGCTTTAGAAAAAGGGGAAAGTTGGGTCCCCACTATATTGGGCCATTCAGGGTCATCGCCAAGATTGGTAAAGTGGCGTAAAGGCTGGAATTACCGGATGAGCTCAGCCGGATTCACAACACCTTTCACGTTTCGCAATTGCGAAAGTGCATTATGGACCCGAAGGAAGTGGTGCCACTGGATGATATTTAGGTGGATGAGCGCCCGAATTATATTGAGAGGCCGGTTGCCGTTTTGGAAAGGAAAGTAAGAGTCCTGCGCAACATGGAGGTTCCGTTGGTGAAGATTCAATGGGAGCATCGGAATGGATCCGAGTGGACATGGGAGTCGGAGGCTGAGATGCGGGAGAATTACCTAGAGTTATTCACTACATCAGACTTCGAAGACGAAGTCTAAGTTAAGTGGGGGAGAATTGTAATGTCCCAACTGTAAGGTATCATTCTTATTCCATTTAGATTCAGGTTCTAAGGACTACTCGACGAGTTGACGCTGTGACTCGTCGAGTAGCAGCGGGTCAGGACGCTTCATTTAATAAGTGACCCGGTGAGTCTGCTTGGGGACGCGACGAGTAGGAGCTGGCAGAGGAAACCCTAAATTTCAGGGTTTTTGCACCCTATATATTGGACCATTAGTGCCTCCCACTGTCCTCTATCACCCCTTGAGATCCAGAAACCTAATTTCCATGAGTGTGAGCTTGGAGAGTGTTTTGGAGCTTTGGGAAGTGTTTTTTGTGAAGGAAACTTATAGATCAAGAGGCTAGCATCAAGGATTTCGTGTGGATCTAGAGTCTACTTCAGCTTGGGCACGTTTTGGAGGTAACAAGCTGTTACCTTGACCTCTTTTCTTCTAGAATCTTTCATATGTCAGGATTAGGGCTTCTTTAGCTATTCATGAAGGGATTATGGTATGGGAGCTAGATCTGAAGTTGAAACTTCAGATCTGAACCTCTTTTGAGCCCTAAGTTCATAAAGTTCTTAATAGGGTCATGAAGGAATCCTTGTTTATGAGAAAAGTCGAATTTCAAGCTTAGATGTGGAATACGAGTCATGCAAATACCTAAAGGTAGCAACTTTACGTTGCTAATGCACTCTAGGGACCTAGATCTACTGATTGGAACAAAGGGGTAGTTCGGAATCGCTTGGTCATGTGAGTAAGCATATGGACTCGGCGATTCGGGTAGGATTTTGTCGAAATTAGTCCCGTATGGACTCGACGAGGTCTGGGAGATGACCCGTCGAGTCATTTTGGACTTTCAAGCACTGGGTCGCGTATCAACTCGGCAAGTCGAGTCGAGAAATTACGGAATCAGGAGGGACTCGAGGCACAGAAAGTTATATTCAGCAAATAGGTCAACATGGACTGTTGATCATTAACCAGTGACTTGACTTGACTGTGGGATGCCTTGTATCTCCCAGGGCATTTTGGTAATTTGAGTGATTACTGAGTGGACCACTTTTGGGTACAGGCGAGGTGGTTGGAACTATATCTAGAGGTGTGGACAGTATCATTCCGAGCTCTTAGCAAGGTGAGTTATCCTCACTATATCTATAGGGTCTAAGGCACCAAGGTCGGCCCTTTTGGTTGTTATCTTGGTTATAGTATGCTACATGTGGTTATGATCTGTTAGATCGGTATCAGGATAGACAGTATGTTGTTATGCTCTTATGATCCGTTAGGATTGGTATGTTAGTGACGTGGTTAGGTCACTGCCCTGGTTATGAGAGATTTCTATGATCGATATTCTGTGAGATAGTTATATCTGATATCTCTATATGCCAGTATATGTTAGTTATATGCATAAGGTTAATTGCTTGATGATTGGGTTGAGGCGGTCCTACTTTGTGCTGAAGGCCAACATACCCTATGAGTGGTCCGGATAGACTGTAGGCTGTATGGCGGTCCAGTCATACCAAAGGCTCGGGATAGATCCAGATAGACTGTAGGCCCTGCAGGGCGGTCCATTCTGGCCGAAGGCCCATTATGCATGTTGTGATTATCTGTTAATTATGTGGTATTATCGGTGCGGTATTGGTATTTTGGGGGTATCTCACTAAGCCCTCGGGATTACAATTTTAGTTTATTATTTCAGGTACTTCCGGAGATCATGGCAAGGCGAAGGCTTGACCGTACCGCTCCTCATCCATATGATTATATTTCTGGGACACTCTGATGAATAATATTTTGAAAACATTTTTGTAAAACACTATTTGGTTTCATGGTTGAAAAAGTTTAAATTTGGCTTAAATTTTTGGATGTTACAAGTTGGTATCAGAGCCTTGATTTGAGTGAATTGGAGGAACACTCGTGTGAACCCAGGGGGCCGATGCTTGGATGTGCCTATAACACCTTATATTATGTTTTTTATCTGACGTCTTGGGTATATTTTTAGTATGGTGATGACGAGACGCTTTACGACTTGATCAGGATTAGGATCAGGGGCGAAGGCCAGGATGTGCCTATAGCACCTGAGCTCGTGGTGCAGATAGGGACATAGGAGTTGGATGCCAGGATTCGGAAGATCCTGCATGATGAGATTGCTGTTGTGTTTCGAGCGCAACTACCAGAGATGTTTGGTTCGATCAAGACCACTATGGTCGAGTACTTTGATGAGCGTTATGCAGCCTTAGCAGAGACGGCTACCGCGACATCCACGTCGGCTGTAACAATGGTAGGGGGTGGAAAAGGAGCCATCCGGGCTTTCCAGTACCGAGACTCTGATAACATGAAGCCCCCAACATTTGATGTTACACATGATGCGATCAGGGCTATGAGGTGGTTATTTGACATGGAGGGCTGTTTCTTCACGTGCTCGTGTCCTACTAACCAGAAGGTCAGGTGTGCTCTTAACCTGCTGAGGCTTGGAGCCAAGGACTGGTGGAGACTGACGACTGGGTCATACACCGATGATTAGAGAGCTGCTATTTCTTGGGAGCAGTTCTGGGATATGTTCCGCACCCGCTACATTCCACGTGTGGAGCGGGAGCGGCTTGCTCATGAGTTTTTGACATTGAGGCAGGATGGAGAGTCAGTGATGGAGATCACCTGCATGTTCACGGAGAGGGCTATGTTTTGCCCGGAGTTTGCTTCCGAGTAGTCTTAGATGACCCATTATCTGATTATGCTCAAGACCTATATCCGTTAGTTTGTTGCTACGCAACGTTGTGATACTCTTCTGAATCTTTAGGAAGCCGCGAGGCGGCGCGAGTTGGAGATAGTGATGCAGTTGAAGGAGCAGCTTCAGGTTCCGACACAGTCTCAACCAGCACCTAAGCAGTCTAAGACCGTTGATACTAGGACTGAAGGTCAGCAGAGCCGCACTTGTGGAAAGTGTGGCAGGGGTTATTCTGGAGTTTGTCGAGCAGGTGGTGGGTGCCACAAATGTGGCAAGGAGGGGCACTATGCCATGGACTGACGCCAGTCCGACCCTCTGGCAGATATGAGGATATGTTATCACTGTCATTAGGTTGGTCATGTGAAGACCAACTGTCCGCAGCTTGCTGCCAAGCCGGCGCAGGTTCCCGCGCCAGCTATGTTGAGGATTGCGGATGGGAGGCTATTCAAGACGGAGCCTCCGAAGGCTCAGGGGCGTGCCTTCCAACTCACGGCAGAGGAGGTCAGGGCAGCACCGAATGTGGTTGCTGGTATGTTTCTATTCTCTGTTTCAGTTATCATATATGGGTTATGCTTATCTACTGTACCTATGTTTAGGTACGTTTTTAGTAAAATCTTTGCTTGCATTTGTTTTATTCGACTTGGGGGTGAGTCGGTTGTTTGTATCTCAGGCTTTCAGTAGGGGGTTCAGTGTGTCGGTAGATGAGCTTGATTGCCGTTGCGAGTTTCTATCGACAAGGAACACGGGGTTTCTGCTTCTTCGGTCTACCGGGGATCTGAGTTGTAGATTTTCGAGGTATCCTTCCTGATAGATTTGATTCCTATTCCCACGGGGGAAGTATGTGTGATCATGAGGATGGATTGGCTCAGTCGATTTGGCGCCATGATCGATTGGGAGGGACAACGAGTAGTAGTTCGAACCCCAAGTGGGGGAGAACTAGTGGTATATGGTGAGGGCACCAGAGTAGGATCAGGGTTTTGTGCGGCAGCCAGGGCTCGATAGTATATTCAACACGGGTGTGCTGGTTATTTAGCATGTGTGGTGGATACGCGGGTCAAGGATTAGACTTCAGTTTCAGAGGTCCCGGTGGTTAGAGAGTTTGTACACCATAGGATTGATGTAGTGCCCAAAACCCATCACTTTCCCCAACAGCTCCGAATCGACTCAACCGGTCCATGCCCACAATGACGCATACATCACCCATCGCGATAGGTACCAGATCTATCGGAAACTCAACACTAATAATTTCGAGCACACATCATCGGATCACATCAGTAGCAAACATTGCATGTTCATCGGATATAAAAACTCTAAGAGGTCGACGCAATGCCTCACGTCGGATACTAATGTGGTGACTAAGCGCTAATGATACGAAGGATTGACTCACACCTGAGTCAAATAACACCAAGGTAGGTACAAAACACACAAGAAAAGTACCTAAGCATAACACAATATAAGCATAAATAACTCAAAATAGAATAAGTAAAGGAATACATATTGGCCATGACATCAGGTGCTGCGCGGACCTCCTCTACTATCAGTTGAAAGGCCCTCCTAGGAATCCTCGGAACCTCGGCCGTCGTTGGCTGGCTCTTGGTAGCTCGTAGAGCAGCAAGGGCAGATCCTTACACTGATCCCTGTAGCAGCTAAGGGCACCCGACCTTCCGATGTCTGGTCTGGTTGCATTGAAAGCAAACTGCAAACCCCTTGGGGAAATCCCTCACGAGATTCCCCTCCTTGCCACACTTGTAGCAAATACCCGCTCGACACACCCCCTCATGAGTCTTGCCGCACTTCCCACAAGTGCGGCCCTTCTGGCCTCCAGATCTCGAATCAGCGGACTTTTCCCGCTTGGCTGCCGGCTAAGACTGTGGCAGTCGCCGATCCCTCCCATGAGACTCTGCCTCCTTCGTGGGCTGAGTCTCCAGCTCAATCTCCCTCTTTCGGGAATTTGCCTGAAGCTCAGCAAATGAATGATAACTCGAGTTCGCCACAAACTCGCGAATATCCGTCCTCAGAATGCTCAAATACCGACTCATACATGCATGCTCGGTAGACACGTGCTCAGGGCAGAACAACGCCCTCTCATGGAACATCCTTGTAATCACTGTCACTGAATCTGTTTTTTGCTTGAGGGACCTAAACTCCTGGGCCAATCGTTCCCTCTCCACCGGGAGAACATACTCATCTCGAAACATCGCAACAAATCTCTCCCATGTCACTGCAGTGTGCTCTGTAGGAGTGTATCTGACTGTCACAAACTTCCACCAGTCCTTCGCCCCCAAGCGAAGCTAGTTAAGCGCGAACTGTACCCTCAAATGCTCCGGACATGAACAAGTGTAGAAACCCCCATCGATATCAGAGATCCATCTTATCGCATCAATCAGATCCTGAGTCCCATTAAAATCCAGTGGCTTTGTGTTGCTGAACTCCCGATACAGCAACGAGTCACCCCCCTATGGGCTGGCAGCAACAGTCGCCTTGGTAACAACAACATATCGCTCATCAAATGAGAGATGGAATAGATAGGGCCCCACAAGTTTTGAATTCGCCGCTGGTCTATCGAGAGGGAACGAGGAATTCTCAACGAAAAAAGTGCTCTCTGAACCGAACATGAAAGTCTGTCTCGATCAAGGTGGTCTTAATAGATCCAAACATCTCCTGGATAGCCTCCCGGATAGCTGTTGCCACCTCGTCGTGAATCATCCTGTGAATCTCTTCATCGCAAACTCCACTGCTCTCGGGGTTCTGGCGAGTACTGACCATGATGTCTCTGAAACACAACACAAAATAATCAGATACTCGTTCGAGTATACTCACACTCGATCACTCGTCCCTACTTGTTCCTTAGCATCCTAAAGATTCTTACTTGGATTGCTCACTGATCCGGTGCTTTCAGTAGTACGGGCCCAATACTACCTTCCACATCGCATTTGTATTCACCCCAAGTCCTCCTCCTAGGATCCCAAATCACAAGTACTTTATATCTCACCGAACACAGACTACTCTCTTAGTAGACCTCTCATAAGCTCATCTCTGCTAAATACTCATACTCAGCTTATACCCAAAGCAAATCACAAATATCAGCAACTCCTAGACTAAGGCATCACAAATCAAGCCACTCTAGTCATAAAATATGAAATATATAGCCTACTCTCTAGCATGTATAATATCTCATAAAATATCTAATGTAAATCTCATAACACAAAAGTAAGGGTATTTCGGGAAATCACCGTTCTGACTCTGGCTGATTGTACACACTGCTCCAACTCGTTTTCTCTTACTCTCTTTCTTAAAAAATATTTATCTCTTTTGAAATTTTTTTCTCAAATCCTCAGCTTGAGTCCGAAGATGCCCGAAGGTGCATCCGAACCCCTCAAACCAAGGCTCTGATACCAACTTGTAACGTCGTAAATTTTAAACCAAAATTTTCATCTTAAAAACACATTTATCATGGTAAAAAAATTCCCAAAATGTCACAATGTCAAATCATCAAATCCCATAATAAAAAACTATATATATATATATATATATATATATATATATATATATATATATATATATATATATATATATATAACTACAAGATCCTCCTAATCATAACTCAAACTTTGGTGTGTGTGTGTGTGTGTACAATGTCGGCGCATTCCCATGATCATGAGAAGTACCTGAAACACATAACACATAACATGGTAAGTATGAAGCTTAGTGAGTTCCCCAAAATACCCCATACAACACATTAGCCACTCGAGCCTATAAGTATATAAAACCCTCTGGTTAATGTGTCTCAGTAGGACCCTCCGGTCCCACAAATCTGATGGACCCTCCGGTCCTCACTCTGTGGACCCTATGGTCCTAACTCTATAAACTTTGAATAGCACATAACATAAATCACACATGCATAATGCAGTAATATCACAGTACTCAAATAAACACATAATACCCTTTGGTCACACATAGATACCACTCTAGGTAAAGTATAGTGAGAAGTCTCAACTTGTAAGCTAGCAAGTAAAAGTCTCATACTCGAAAACCTCGATCTATATAGGATAATTATCTCTAATTAATACTCTACTCATACTCAAATACACCAAAAGTTGTTCTCTCTTTCACTCCAACCCTAGGAGTGGGTAAAAGACCATTTTACCCCTCCCTGGTCTCCACTACTCATTTTGACCAAACCCTAAAGTCAATAGAAGTCAAAATTGAGTCAACAGTCCAAGTTGACCTGACTCGACGAGTGCACTCATGCGACTCGTCGAGTCCACTCGTTTCTCAGCAGTCTCGTGAAGATCTAGCTCGTCGAGTTAACCCCTAACTCGACGAGCTGTCGCATGGTCCAACTCATCGGGACAAACCCTAACCGACTCGTCGAGTCGGCTCATCAACTCAATGAGTCCATTCAAACTCATCTTGCATTTAGACGATTTCAAGTCAGAAAACCCTCTCATACTCTAGATCTAAGCTCTCAAAGCTTTCTTCTCATGTAAATCCACGAGCTTTACATTCATGCATGACACTTAGGGCTTGAAATGCCAAGAACATGCTTTATTTGGGGTTTCTCATTCAAGGATCTATTATGGATGAATAAAGCAGGGAAATTTAGATTCTAGGGACCTCACAAGGTCCATATCTGATGTCCAAATCTCTAAAGGTGCTCAATACCTTCAAGGTTCCAATATAAGATGGAAAAGAAGCCCTAAACTCTAATGACATGAGATCTACCCAAACTAATGAGAAAGGTACGAACTTTATACCTTAAACATAAGCTTATGGGTGATTAGCAACAGATCTATCAACATCTTCTTGTTCCTTGCTTGAAATCCTCCTCTTCTCTTCCAAAAATGTGCTAAAGTTCTCAATATTAGCTCAACACTTTCTCTAAAGTTCAAGGGGCGATTAGGGTTTCTATTAGTGAAGGTAAGCAGATGGGAAGCCGCAAATGACGCTATAAGTGTCCTTATATAACCCGAGGATTTAAGGTTTCATCTCACAACGCCTACTCGACGAGTCGGCTCTCGGACTTGTCGAGTAGGTCATTAATCCAACATGGCCGCACCTGACCCTACTCGATGAGTTGTAGCACCAACTCGTCGAGTTTCTCAATAATCCTCAAAAATCAACAAGTAAATAATATACCTTGAAATCTGGATGTTACACGTTGAGTCCCTCTAGACAATTTCTCATTTAGACGATTCTAAGAAGAAATAAGATCCCAAACTCTATATCTAGCCTCTTAAGGTTGAAATACCACGTAAAGGTGCAAGCTTTACATTCATGCATAACATCTAGGGCTCGAAATGCCAACATAAGCTCTATATAGGGTTAAATGCATAAAAGCTTGCCTCTAGCTTAATAAAGCTTGAATCTTTGGGCTCAAAGGACTTCAAACAGTCCAGATCTGATGTTTCAATCCCATGTCATGCTCAAGTGACTCAATAACCAAAAGATGGATGGGAGAAAACCATAAAACCCCCTAGGAAGAGGTCTAACAAAAGAAATGGTCAAGGTGGTAGCTTTTTACCTCCAAAAAGAAGCTAACACTGAAGAACACTGGATCCAAAAGTCCCTCCTCGATCCAAGTCGTGTTGCTCTCCAATCTTCTTCCAAAAATACACAAGAATACTCAACTTTAACCTTTCTCTCTCTCTCTCTCTCTCTCTCTCTCTCTCTCACACACACACACACACACAACGAATGAAGTTTGTTTAGGGTTTCTCACAGAGCTCTAAGGTGACAAGGGATGCGAATACGAAGGATTAAGGTCCTTTAAATAGGACACAAAGCCTAAAAGTTAGGGTTTTCTCACTCAGTACCTACTCGTCGAGTTGGGGTCCTCCAACTCGTCAAGTGGACTCTAAAAATCATGGGGCCATTAACTCTTATACTCGGCGAGTTGGGGCATCCAACTTGTCGAGTTTCTTTGAAATTAAGAATGTAAAATAATTAAATATTATACCTAGAATTCAGGATATTACAACATCATCCTGTATAGCAGGATACCAACCTAAAATGTCACTAACATAGCATCATCCGATATACTAGGATACCGACCTAACAGGTCACTAACATAACGTCATCCTATATACCAGGATACCGACCTAACAGGTCACTAACATATCAACATGCAAAAAACCTAGATATAAATCCGAAAAGGGTCAGCATAGGTGCCTGCAACCCTGTTAGTATAGTGAGGCCAACTCACCTCACAAGTAGCTCAAGATGATAATGTCAAACTCCCCCAAATATAGCTCCAACTCAAACACCTACATCTACCAATGATCCACTTCCATAAATTTCCAAGTTACTAAAATACCCCCAGGAGTCAAACTGGTCAACCCTTGGTCAAAGTCAAAGTCAACGGTCAAGGTCAACAGTCCATGTTGACCCAACTCGTCGAGTGTAGTCGACTGACTCCATTCTCTTTCTTTTTTGATTGGATGATGGAAAAAATAGCACTCGAGTTCCTTTAGAATTCGGGAACCCATGAAAACCCCAGTTGACTAGCCGAGTTTCCAGACAACTCGTCGAGTCCATATAGTGTCCATAATGTCAGGAAAACCCTAACTAACTCCTCGAGTCATCTCACCGACTCGCCGAGTCCATGCAGAAACCAAAAACGACCAATCTTCATCTGATTCGTCGAGTTGACCATGCAGCTCGTCGAGTCCCTTTTGTCCATTTCGCATTCAGACGTTTTTATGCTACCATAAAGCTTTAAATTGTAGATCTAGCTTCCTAAGGCCAAGTTGTCATGTAAATTTGCTAACTTTACGTGCATGCAAGGTCTAAAAAGGCTTAAAGCACCAAAACCAAGTCTAGGATGAGGTTTAGGGCATGGAGAAAGGCCAATACAAGATAAATTTGATAAATTTATGATTTTGGGAGCTATAGGGGTCTAGATAAGAGACCATGTCCTTGTTGTTGGGTTTTATGTACTCTAACATCCCTATGGTGCACATACAACCCTAATTCTTTGGATCTAAATTTTCTCTAGTTATACATGCAATAAAATTTCCAAAGCATGAAGCCTAACTAGCATACAAAAAATATCTTTGAATCATAAAAACTAGTTAGTTGATTACGTCTTGTTGTAGCTTGAATACTTTGGCCTTTCAAGAGCTTAGCACCTCAAGTGTGATGCCTCAAATGGTTCACTGAAAACCATGAAGAAATGGAGGACTTGAGAGAGAGGTTTGGACACACCAAAAATCGGCTATGATTCTCCAAGAATACATTCACCCGATTTTTGGCCTTAGTGGGTTACATATATAGTGTAGAATTCCAAGAGTTAAACCCTAATCCACTTTATTGGGCCTGAATCCAATAATCCATATGATAAGCCCTTTATACTAACTCTTCATGGACTCTTACATGAAATTAGTATATTACTAATCAATATGGATCATTAGCCCAAACTATATATGTATCACTGATTTACTTAATCAGTCACCGTTAATTTAATTGGTCTCTTTGATCACTAAATTAATTCCAAATTAATTCTGATCAATACTAATTAAATAATATGATATCACAATTAATATATTATACTTATAATATATTAATAAATCACAAATAACCTCTTTCTCAAATATCCATCCTATCAGATTGTTCTGGTGAATGCAACCCAAAATGGACCATACTACTATCAGGTCGAGTACATACCAATTATAGTTATGGTCTTAGACACCTAATCCATCAGTCTCCTAGTTGGATAAGTCTAACAAATTTTGTTTCTAGTACGACTCCAAAAACCGATTAGCAATCGTAGCTATCAAAAGCCGCTGTCAAACGCTGATCAATAATGTGTCCATTAGATAAGGGGTCATATATTCCTCCATTCTAGATATCTTATGGACATGAGACATGGATTATTATCACTGTCTTTGTCCTTCTGTTGTTTCCCGATTTCCGATTTATGATGACCGACTAATTGAACAAATCAAATCAGTCCGGTATCGGACAAGCACTTAGGGTTGTCATCATTAAATCATCGAGGGGCCCACATATATCGCTTTTATCCCTCCAAGGGTAAAAGGAACAGATAAAATTCGACTCATATGCTTGTTATACTTACTCATCAAATCGCACACAATAATATGTTTTATAACACAAAGTTACTGGTGTGTTTACATATTATCAATGCGTAACCGACTTGTAAACTGCAACTATGTGTCTCCATTTTAAGAAAATAAGATATTATCGTATCACAATCACTTGTGATGAAATCCATGAAGTGATTCAGATGAGCGTTGGTTTAATCTAATACTCAAATCTTCTTACATGAGTACTCATGAACACTGCAACAAACTTGTGCTATGTCTAAAACACCTAGACAATCTACAGTGAGATTCATGACAGTCTTGCTTCAATACCTACTTCCAAAGTAGTATCAACTGTTGATAGTTTGAATAATCTTATTATTCGGGAAGTTAAAACATGCAAAGTGAAACACAAGAATAATCAAATCCAATATGGTCTCAAAACTTTTGAATATAGATAAAACACATTTTATTTAATCACCATATTGATTAAATATTATTCATTGTATAATGTTTCGATTAATCAACTTAATACTTGAATTAAAACAATAGTTATCCTATGTTCCGAGCATGCACACTATGTTTACCTATGGTCCTTTCTTTGTGAAATAGATCAATAGAAGACATTTCCAATGAAACTCATTTTACAATTCCAAATTCTTATTACTTGTAATGCCCCGATTCTCGAATACGAATTTATGGTTATAGATTCTCATGAATTCAAGGTCTACTCAACGAGTTAGTTGACTGACTCGTCGAGTAGCAGTGGGTTTGGGCCATGTGTTTAAGTGACCAATTCGCCGAGTCGGAAGAGCGACTCAATGAGTTGGACTTGGAGGGTGAAACCCTAATTTCCGGGGGTTGGCACCCTAGTTAAGGGACATTAGCCTTCCTTAGTTCCTTTGCAGCCTCTTGAGAGTCCAGAAACCCTAATTCATGTGAGTGTGCTCCATTTGTGTGTGTTAAAGCTTTGGAAGGTGTATCTTTGTAAGAAGAACTTGAAGAGCAAGTGACTAGGAGCAAAGGACTTATGGGGATTTGATATCTACCTCAGATGGCATCTCTTGGAAGGTATCAAGTCGTTACCTTGACCTCATTTCATTCTAGATCTCATTGGTTAAAGTTTTGGGCTTTTCTAGCATATTGTGAAGCTATTTTTGGGTATGAGCCCAGATCAAAAGTTGTAACTAAAGATCTGAACTTTCCTTGATCTCTAAATCCATAAAACAATTAGCTTTGGCAAGTATGAACCCCTCTTTAAGTGTAAAACCCCATTTCAAGCTTGGTTTTCGCATTTTGAGTCATAAGAGCCTTGCATGCACGTAAAGTATGAAAATTTACGTGATAAGCATGCCTTGGGAAGTTGGATCTGTAGTATGGAGCCTTAGCATGGCTCAAAAAGCATCTGTATGGATGACGGACTGTAGGGACTCGATTAGTCGCATGGTAGACTCGGTGAGTCATATGAAGATGGTCATGAACTCAATGGGTTGGATGAACAACTCGGCGAGTCCGATGAAGATTGCGTTGGACTCGGCAAGTGGCGTGGTGACTTGGCGAGTTGGCAAGTTATGCAAGGAACTCGGCGAGTAGCTGAGGGTACTCGAAGAGTTGAGGTCAACATGGACTGTTGACCTTGATAGTTTACTTTGACTTTGACCTAGGGATGACTATTTTGACTTTTGAGGATAATTGGTAAGCGGGTATTTTTGAATTGGATCTTTGATGGTTATAGGTGTTGGAGTTTAGGGCAGTGTTTCAGGAGCGTGATCTCGTGGTTCAGTTTGGCATTGCAAGGTGAGTGACCTTTACTATATCAACAGGGTCTAAGGCACCAAGTCTGACCATTTTCTCGGATTGTATACTTGTATTTGTTTGATATGCTTATTGATCTATTAGATCGGTGTCCTGGTAATTAGGATGGTATTATGTTAGTGACCTAGTTTAGGTTGGTATCCTGGTATATAAGATGATGCTATGTTAGTGACTGGTTAGGTTGGTATCCTGGTTAGGATGTTGCTATGCTATAATCTGTTAGACCGGTTTGTTCGTCTATGGACTGTTATGTGATTATCTGTCATATGTGCACATGGTTGTTTGGTTCTGGGAAAGGGGTAGGGGCAGGTCGTACAGTGTGCTGTAGTGCAAACACACCCTGGGCAGACCGAATAGACTGTAGGCCCGGGAAGGGCAAACCCAGTCAGGCCGAAGGCCCGATGAGCAGTACGAATAGGCTGAAGGCCCCGAGAGGGCGGTCCAGATGTGCTGAAGGCTCGAAGAGCGGGCCAGATAGACTGAAGGCCTGGTGCGGGCGGTCCAATCATATTGTAGACTCAGAGAGTGGACCAGGTGGACTGAAGGCCCGGTGCGGGCGGACTAGTCACACTGTATACTCGAGATCCATTGTTGTTCTGTATTTGTTGATATGACTTGATTATGGTTATATGAGGTTGGTATTTTGGGGGTAACTCACTAAGCTTTCGGGCTTACAGTTTCAGTTTATTGTTTCAGGGTCACCGGATGGCAACGGGTAGGCGAAGGCATGACTGTACACTTCCTGGATTGATGATTATGATTTTTGGGAACTTTGAAGTTTAAACTTTTTTGAAAACAAATTGTAATAATTGAATGGTTTTAAATGATTTAAAAAGATTTAAATCGGATCGAATTTTATGTGTGGTACAAATTGGTATCAGAGCCTTGGTTTGAGTGAATTGGAGGAACACTCGTGTGTCTCCAGTCTCAAACTGAGGACAAGGTTTTAAAATGATTTTCGTAAAATGTTTTCAAAATAATAAAGGAGGACGCAAGTGTACGATCAGCTGGAGCTCGCAGATAGACCCCAAAATACCATACAGTTATTTGATTATGTGATATGTGAGAACAACATGCTAATACTAGGCTAGGGATTTTCAGGAATTGCATGATAGAATTGCCTGATTATATGATTTTTGATAGCCTATAGTTTTTCCTTATATGATATTGACATCCTTACTGTAGTTGCTTAGTGTATGCATCATGGTTGTTCATAATTAAGATCTTATAGCCTAAGAATGTTTGGTTCAGCCTTTTGTTCTGTTCTTATCTGATTAGGGGCTTAGGGTAGAGTAAGATATTCGAAAGTATATAGGGTCCAACATGATATATGGCCAACATACACTAGTGTTGCATGGGTTGGTGGAAGTTTCATAGGTGGGTTGTGAGAGACCGGGAAGCCAGTTATGAGGTATTAGTTTCCTCTAAGAGTGAGGATTGAGCACTCGCCATGATATATATATATATATATATATATATATATATATATATATATATATATATATATATTGTTAGGGTGTTGTGGTGATACTTGAGACAAATATGGGTAGGTGTAGAAGGTAGTATGGGCCCGTGCTACTGAAAGCACATGACCTATACGCATAGTAAGGAAGTCCCAACCCCTAGGGTGGGGTAGGGAATTGGTCCCTTGTCATATTATGGATTATCAGAGATCTTTCTGGTGTCTTACTAGAATGGTGGTTACGAGACTTCTTGAGATCGGATCCAGGTTAGGATCGGGGACTGGTAGCAAGGATAGGCTAGCATTATCAGAGGACTGTGGCAGGGAGATCATTTGGGAAGGGGTGATCGAGATCATTAGGGGACAGATTCTGGAGATGATTGGGTCTTTCAAGACTGTCATGGTTGACTGTTTGTTGAGCGCCATGCAGCCATTGCTGAGACAGCTACTGTAACAACTTCAAAAGCTATAACGACGGCAAGGGGAGGAGCTGGTTGAGCTTCCTAGTTCCGGGAAATATTCTGATGAGTAGAGGGCTGTAGTTGTTTGGGATCGGAAGATGATCCGTACTCGTTATATTTCCGCGGTTTGAGCGGGAGAGGCTAGCACGTGGGTTTCTAGGTTTGAAGCTCGGGGTTATGCTCAAGGCCGAAATGTGGGTCGCGGGAACTCCAGAAAGGAGTGATGGTTATGTTCAGCTGGGGTTTTGCAGCTGGAAGTGGAATGGTTAATTGATGGATTGGATTGTCGTTTGTAGGGCAAGGATTGTGCCCTCTCAGTTTTTTGAGCTCGAAGCAGTGAGCAGGCTTGTGACCCAGGGGCAGGTTGTCTTCCAGCTTGGGGTCAGTTGGTTGCAGAGGTTGGCAACATTATTTCAGCGCCGGTGAGCACATGACGGTCGATGTGGCTTAAGTATTTGTGAGGTATGGTTTGCCTTGGATCTCTTGCATTGGACGGAAAGGATGGATTGTGCGATCTATTGCACTTTTGGGATTTTAAACTATGTCTTGGGAGTACTTTGTAGCCCGGCTTAGGGCAGAGGCTATTTCAGTTACTGCAATTCAGCTGTGGGCATTTGAGCTGGTAAGTGGGTCAGGGTGCGAACCCTGAAGAGAATGATTCCTAAAGCCGGAGAGTGGGAAGCTTGTTTGGAACACCTTTGGAAAATAGGTATTATGTCAGAGGCCTGCGGATAGGGTACCACAGGAGGGTTATTCAGCATTGTCAGGATTCAATGGTTAGCAACCGTTAGTGATTGAGAGGATTAAAGCGCCAACGGAAAGGGGTTCGTTGCCAAGGTATTAGTTGGAGCATTTACCTTGTGGTCTTCAAGACATGAGTGTGGGGTCGTTCAAGCATTATTAGCTGACGGTTTCACAAGGATTCAGGAAGTGTTCATCTGGTTCTTAGAAGTGTGTGATCAATTGGGACTAACTAGAAGTGGAGCACTAGTGAAAAGAGTTGGTTGTCATCGGATCGATCATTGGGAAGTGAGAAGGATTGAGAATCCTCCAATTTTCATGTATTTATGAAGGCTTAGTAGAATCTAAGTGGGGGAGTGTTACCCCGAGATGTGGAATTGGTTTGAGGTTGAACCGGGATGGAGTTCTAGTCAAGAATCAAGTTCAGTTTGAGTATTGGTCGAGGTTGTGCTCGACTTTGAGGGTTTTTGGTTAATAGATTGAGGGTTTTTGCTAGCTACCATGGATCAATAGTGTATTCAGCACGGCATGCGGGTTATTTAGTGTATGTGGTAGACACGCGGGTCAGGGAACAGATCACGAATTTCTGAGAGGGTGGACGATCAACATGAGGTCTAGGGTTAGGCTGGGGATATAGTCCACAAAGTAGGATGCATGGGAGAGAGCATCAGGAGGGGAGGGTCCGGATAGATTGAAGGCCAATTGGGCATACCAGTTAGACTGAAGGCTCGGAGAATGGTCCAGACAGGCTGAAGGCCTAGAGAGGCGGTCCAGACATGCTGAAGCTTCTAAGAGTGGTCCAGTCATGCTGAAGACGCAGAATATGTTTGTAGAACTATGATCGCATATTGAGCAGGCTGCTATGCTATAGCAATCAATAGGTCTATTCCAAGTATTAAACATGCTGCTAGAGTAGGCTAAGGACTCCGGTGTATTTTGGTTGATTGGAAGTTGTTATTAGTGGTCGGACGGAGTTCAAAGGATCTTGGTGATCTCATCAGTTTAGAGTGTCTTCGAGGTTTCATCTTCTTGGATCGGGTAATACTCTAGTTGGGGACTGAGAGTGGATCTGAATGGGTATTCGTTAGTTTTGGGTAGGGTTGGAATTATAATATCCTATCATTCTGGTTCTGGGAACCGGGTTAGATCTTTTCTTATTTGTTTATGGCATTTGGATGGGGTAGAGGTAGTCCTGCTCTATGCGATAGGCCAAGATACTCGGTGTGGGCTGACTGGAAGTCATAGGCACGGAGGCTCAAATGGAGTGGTAGGGTTGCGGCGGTAGGCCAACAAACCCTGAGAATTTCAGCTCAATAGTTGAATTGATTTGACATGATTGGTATTCCAACCAGAAGAGGTGGTATGGACTAGATATGAGTGGCGTACTGGTTGGCTGATAGTGGTGGGTATGTTGATGATGGTCAGAGCGAGCAGACCATCCAGACTCCTCTGCATTTTAGCACCACCTTTCACCCTCAAACGGATGGTCAGAGCGAGCAGACCATCCAGACTCTAGAGGATATGCTGCGATCATGCGTGTTAGACTTCGGAGGTAGTTGGGATACCTACCTTCCTTTGGCGGAGTTCTTCTATAATAATAGTTATCATGCGAGTATCGATTGTCCTCCCTTCGAGATGTTGTACGGGAGGAAGTGTAGGACCCCGACATGTTGGGGCGAGGTTGGCCAGAGGGTAATGGGGAGCACCGAAGTAGTGCTCAAAACGACGGAGAGGATTCAGCAGGTCCAGAGCTGGCTTACGACTGCTCAGAGTCGCCAGAAAATTTATACCGATAAGCGCCAATCAGACCTGGAATTCCAGGTCAGGGATATGGTTCTCCTGAAGGTGTCGCCATGGAAGGGCGTTATCCAATTCAGGAAATGGGGCAAGTTGGGACCCAGATACATTGGACCGTTTAGGGTCATAGCCACGGTGGGCAAGGTGGCGTATAGGCTGGATCTGCCAGCCGAACTCAGTCAGATCCACAACACTTTCCACGTTTCCCAGCTGCGAAAGTGCCTGGTGGACGACTTGGCAGTGGTGCCCTTGGAGCACATTCAGGTTGATGGCAGCCTGAACTACATTGAGCGACCTGTGGCGATCCTCGACCAGAAGTCAATGGATCTGAGGAACAAGAGAGTGGAACTCGTGAAGGTGCAATGGCAACACCGGAAGGGCTCAGAATGGACTTGGGAGTCGGTGGACGAGATGATGGAGCACTACCCAGAGCTGGTTCAGTAACGAGCAACAGACTTCGAGGATGAAGTCTAAAATAAGTGAGGGATATTTGTAGCACATGGTTCTTGGTACACATTTCTTTTTATTTTTATCGAAGTATTTTGCAATTTTGGCCTTGCACTCGGCGAGTTAAAGGACAAACTCGCCGAGTAGAAGTGGGATGGGACGTGGGATTTAAGCAATGGACTCGGCGAGTCGGGTCCCGGACTGAACGAGTAGACACTGTCTGGACAAAAACTATAATCCGAGGGTTTGCACCCTATTTAAGCAATGTTATGTCGACCATAAAGTCCCTTTTTCTCCAAAAACAGCTCTCATTGAAACCCTAGCCGTTATTGAAGCAATCTAAGCCTTGTTGGCGGATTTTGGTGCTTGTGGTCTTAAGAAGGAAAGATAAAAGCTTAAGGAAGCAAGTAGAGACCAACGGAACCCGAGTTTGTGCACCTTCTACAGCTCATTGAAGGTAAAAAGTTGTAACCTTGCTCATTCATTTGTTAGATCCCTCTTTGGGAGATTTAGGGCTTTTATAAGCCATTTTTGGTGGCAAACCATGTTTGCAAACATGGTTGGGGGCTACAGCTTCTGAATCACATCATTAAAGGGGTCACTAGGCAGATTTTAGTTGCTTTTGCACTCATGAAAGGCCCCATGCATCTTAGGAGCTTGTTTTATGTCTTTTTGAGCTCAAAGTCCCATGCAAGCACGTAAAGTTTGTAACTTTATGTGCTAGATCGATTATAGAAGCTTGGATCTATCTTTTGATCAAAGTTTGTACATCAGAAATCGAGGATTTAGAGTGTGGACATGACCGACTCGGCGAGTCCGTTCTTGGAGTCGTAGAGTCCAAGGCTTTGAGCCCCATATCTGTTGAGGGTCAAAGGAACCCAGTTAAGTGTTAGAAGGGTTGTAACCGGAAAGGAAGAGTTACCCAATGCATTGAATGTGATTTTAGACCTGGAGTTCATGGGACTCGGCGAGTGCTAGAACAGACTCGGCGAGTCCGAGGCAATCTCCTTAAGATTGGAAATGAACTCGACGCGTTGTTCATCAACTCGGCGAGTCGAGTACAGGACTTGTTCATCAGATGAAGGTGGACTCGACGAGTGTTCATACAACTCGGTGAGTCAGATGAGGTTCATACGATGTTTATATGAGAGAGGAACTCGTTAAGTTGACGACCCAACTCGACGAGTCGGGTTATGGATGAGGAAGAGTAAAGGGTGAGGGACTCGGCGAGTAGACGGCCCAACTCGGCGAGTCGGGTCAACTTGAAATTGACTTTGACTGGAATTGGACTAACCCTGTTTAGGGTTGCACGTGCTGTGTGTTGACTTAAAGGTTGTTGTGTAGGGATCGAGGAGTCGAATGGAGTCGACTTGTGCGCCGAGGATATTTCAAACACTGCACGACATTGAGGTGAGTTACCTTCCAGTAGGGGTGGGTGTAAGGCCACAATGTCGGCCCAGCAAAAAGGGGTATTTAGAAGATAATGGTCTTTGTGATAATTATCTTGGTCTGGTTATGTGTTGGTTATGATACTTATCTGGATGATACGTTATGTGTATAGTAGGGATTAGTTTCCCTGATAGTGGTCCTTAGGACCCAAGGGTAGGTCAGTACCCGGATATGCTTGACTGTATGTTTATATCTGTTGATTGTATGCTAGTGGTAAGGGGTCAAATAGTCCTAAGTTACCGGTTGAAAGATACCGATGAGCGATACCGGTTGAAAGATACCGATGTTGATTACCGGTTGAAAGATACCGATGATGGTTACCGGTTGAAAGATACCAATGAAGGTTACCAGTTGAAAGATACTGATGAAGGGTACCAGTTGAAAGATACCGACGATATTGTATGGTATGTGGTATGATGGGGGAACTAACTAAGCATTGTGCTTACAGTTTTGGTTTTGGTTTCAGGTACCTCTTCGTCGAAGGGGAAGGAGCCGGCGGTGCAGCAGTGCATCACACACACACTCATGGTTTTTCGCAAGGGGTTTTTGGGACTGCACTCTGATTTTTATTACTTTTGATGTTATGGTTTGGGACACAACAATATGATTTCGCGACGTGTTGTTTATTTGACAATATTTTGGTAAAAATGTTTATAGAATTGTTAATTCAAAATTGAAATTTTCGGGCTTGAATTTTTAGATGTTACAAGTTGGAGCCGGCGGTGTAGCAGCGCATCATACACACACTCATGGTCGCATCGGATGTGTATAGATTATCAGGAGCTGAATAAGGTAACGGTGAAGAACCGTTACCCACTCCCGAGGATTGATGACCTCTTTGACCAGTTACAGGGAGCATCTTGGTTCTCCAAGATTGATCTGCGCTCAGGATATCATCAGATGAGGGTCAGAGAGGAGGACGTACAGAAGACGGCGTTCCGGACATGCTATGGTCACTATGAGTTCATGGTGATGCCTTTCGGGCTCACCAATGCTCCCGCCGCGTTCATGGATCTCATGAACCGCATGTGCAGACTAATGTTGGATCGGTCCATGATAGTTTTCATCGATGACATCTTGGTCTATTCCAAGACGAAGGAGTAGCATGAGGACCATCTGTGAGAGGTTCTATAGACTTTGAGAAGGGAGAACTTGTACGCTAAGTTCTCCAAGTGTGAGTTTTGGTCGCACGAGGTGCAATTTCTTGGGCACCTTGTCAACCAAAACAAGATTTCGGTAGATCCGGCCAAAGTGGAGGACGTGATGTGATGGGAGGTTCCGAGGTCTCCATCTGAGATTCGGAGTTTCCTAGGGTTAGCCGGCTACTATCAGAGATTCATCCAGGATTTCTCCAAGATGGCCGTACCCCTGACTAGGCTAATGAGGAAGCCCGTCGTCTTTCGTTGGGGGCCTGAGCACCAGGCTGCATTCGAGACATTGAGGCAGAGATTGTGCGAGGCGCCAATCTTAGCCCTGCCAGAGGTCATGTAGGATTTCGTAGTGTATTGTGATGCGTACATCTCGGGTTTGGGCGCAATATTGATGCAGAGAGGGCATGTTATTGCTTACACTTCGAGGCAGCTGAAGCTTCACGAAGCGAACTACCCGACGCATGATTTGGAGCTAGGGGCTGTTGTGTTCGCCCTCAAGATTTGGCGTCATTACCTATATGGGTTTCGTTGTACGATTTACACGGACCACAAGAGCCTGAGGTATCTCATGGACCAGCCAAATTTTAATTTGAGGCAGCATCGGTGGCTTGATGTGGTAAAGGATTATGAC
The DNA here is from genome assembly GCF_051521515.1 of Lactuca serriola. Lineage (NCBI taxonomy): Eukaryota > Viridiplantae > Streptophyta > Magnoliopsida > Asterales > Asteraceae > Lactuca > Lactuca serriola. The sequence continues at coordinate 249,013,735 of NC_136408.1, read as the reverse complement.
TGTGAAATCCTCTACCACCCGGGAAAGGCCAATGTGATGGACGACACGCTTAGACGCAAGGCAGCGCCGATCTGGGATATCTGTCTGTGGATGACAGTGGTGACTCCGCTGATGGAGCGGATTCAGGAGGCCCAGCAGGAGGCCATGAAAGAGGAACATTGGAGTGAGCAAGCGGATTGTAGGGTAGGTTTCCTCCTTCGGCTATGATAGTTGAGGGCTATTGACACTACACCATAGGGTGTGGGTGCTGTACCACGGGGGTGTGCGTCAGGTTCTGATGGAGGAGGCGCACAAATCTCGATTCTCCATTCATCCCGGGGCGACGAAGATGTATAGGGATCTTTGCCTGGACTATTGGTGGCCCTACATGAAACAGGATGTAGCATTGTACATGGAGCGGTGGTTGACCTGCAGGAAGGTCAAGGCCGAGCACCAGAGGCCACACACAAAGATGCAGCCGTTGGAGATTTCGCTGTGGAAATAGGAGGACATTATGATGGATATTATCACAAAGCTTCCCAGGACCCGCACGAGTGGTGGATTCGATTTGGGTCATCGTCGATCGATTGACCAAGTGAATCTCAGCCGAGAAGCTGGCCGACATCTGTATCAGGGAGGTGGTGGCAGGGCACGGAGTGCTAGTGTCGGTGATTTCAGACCGATATGTGCGGTTCACTTCCAGGTTTTGGAAGAAATTTCACGATGAGCTGGGTACTCGTCTGCATTTTAGCACCGCCTTTCATCCTCAAACGGATGGTTTGAGCGAGCGGATCATCCAGACTCTAGAGGATATGCTGCGAGCATGCGCGTTAGACTTTGGAGGTAGTTGGGATACCTACCTCCCTTTGGCGGAGTTCTTCTATAATAATAGTTATCACGCGAGTATTGATCGTCCTCCCTTCGAGATGTTGTACGGGAGGAAGTGCAGGACCCCGACATGTAGGGGCGAGGTTGGCCAGAGGGTAACGGGGAGCACCGAAGTAGTGCTCAAGACGACAGAAAGGATTCAGCAGGTCCAGAGCAGGCTTCAGACTACTCAGATTCGGCAGAAAAGTTATGCCATAAGCGCCGATCAGACCTGGAATTCTAGGTCGGGGATATCTTTCTCCTTAAGGTGTCGCCATGGAAGGGCGTTATCCGATTCAGGAAACGGGGCAAGTTGGGACCCATATACATTGGACCGTTTAGGGTCATAGCCCGGGTGGGAAAGGTGGCGTATAGACTGGATCTGCCAGCCGAATTCAGTCAGATCCACAACACTTTCCACGTTTCCCAGCTGCGAAAGTGCCTGGTGGATGACTTGGTAGTGGTGCCCTTGGAGCACATTTAGGTTCATGGCTGCCTGAACTACATTGAGCGACCTGTGGCGATCCTCGACCAAAAGTCGAAGGATCTGAGGAACAAGAGAGTGGAACTCGTGAAGGTGCAATGGCAACACCGGAAGGGCTCGTAATGGACTTGGGAGTCGGTGAACGAGATGATGGAGCACTAACCAGAGCTGGTTCAGGAATGAGCAGCAGACTTTGAGGATGAAGTCTAAAATAAGTGAGGGAGATTTGTAGCACATGGTTCTTGGTACGCATTTCTTTTTATTTTTATCGAAGTATTTTGCATTTTTGGCCTTGTACTCGGTGAGTAAAAGGACAAACTCGCCGAGTAGAAGTGGGATGGGAGGCGGGATTTAAGCAATGGACTCGACGAGTCGGGCCCCGGACTCGACGAGTCGGGTCCCAGACTCGACGAGTAGACGTTGTCTGGACAAAAACCCTAATCTGAGGTTTTGCACCCTATTTAAGCAATGTTATGTCAACCACAACGTCCCTTTTGCTCCCAAAACACCTCTCATTGAAACCCTAGCCGTTATTGAAGCAATCTAAGCCTTGTTGGTGGATTTTGGTGCTTGTAGTCTTAAGAAGGAAAGATAAAAGCTTAAGGAAGCAAGTAGAGACCAAGGGAACCCGATTTTGTGCACCTTCTACAGCTCATTGAAGGTAAAAAGCTGTAACCTTGCTCATTCATTTGTTAGATCCCTCTTTGGGAGATTTAGGGATTTTATAATCCATTGTTGGTGGCAAACCATGTTTGCAAACATGGCTGAGGGCTAAAGCTTCTAAATCACATCATTAAAGGGGTCACTAGGCAGATTTGAGTTGCTTTTGCACTCAAGAAAGGCCCTATGCATCTTAGGAGCTTGTTTTATGTCTTTCTGAGCTCAGAGTCCCATGCAAGCACGTAAAGTTTGTAACTTTATGTGCTAGATCGATTATAGAAGCTTGGATCTATCTTTTGATCAAAGTTTGTACATCAAAAATCGAGGATTTAGAGTGTGGATGTGACCGACTCGGCGAGTCCATTCTTGGAGTCGACGAGTCCGAGGCTTTGGGCCCCATATCTGTTGAGGGTCAAAGGAACCCAGTTGAGTGTTAGAAGGGTTGTAACCAGAAATGAAGAGTTACCCAATGCATTGGATGTGATTTTAGACCTGGAGTTCATGGTACTCGGCGAGTGCTAGAACAGACTCGGCGAGTCCAAGGCAATCTCCTTAAGATTGGAGATGAACTCGACGCGTTGTTCATCAACTCGGCGAGTCGAGGACATGACTTGTTCATCAGATGAAGGTGGACTCGATGAGTGTTCATATAGCTCGGTGAGTCGGATGGGGTTCATACGATGTTCATATGAGAGAGGAACTCGTTGAGTTGACGGCCCAAATCGACGAGTCAGGTCATGGATGAGGACGAGTAAAGGGTGAGGGACTCGGCGAGTAGACGGCCCAACTCGGCGAGTCGGGTCAACTTGAAATTGACTTTAACTAGACTTGGACTAACCCTGTTTAGGGTTGCACGTGCTGTGTGTTGAATCGAAGGTTGTCGTGTAGGGATCGAGTAGTCGAATGGAGTCGACTTGTGCGCCGAGTATAATTCAAACACTGCACTACATTGAGGTGAGTTACCTTCCAGTAGGGGTGGGTCTAAGGCCACAATGTCGGCCCACCAAAAAGGGGTATTTAGAAGATAATGGTCTTTGTGATAATTATCTTGGTCTGGTTATGTGTTCGTTATGATATTTATCTGGATGATATGTTATGTGTATAGTAGGGATTAGTTTCCTTGACAGTGGTTCTTAGGACCCAAGGGTAGGTCAGTTCCCGGATATGCATGGCTGGATGTTTATATCTGTTGATTGTATGCTAGTGGTAGGGGGTCAAATAGTCCCCAGTTACCGGTTGAAAGGTACCGATGAGGGATACCCGTTGAGAGATATCGATGTTGATTACCGGTTGAAAGATACCGATGATGGTTACCGGTTGAAAGATACCAATGAAGGTTACCGGTTGAAAGATACTGATGAAGGGTACCAGTTGAAAGATACCGACGACATTGTATGGTATGTGGTATGATGGGGGAACTCACTAAGCTTTGTGCTTACGATATTGTATGGTATGTGGTTTCAGGTACCTCTTCGTCGAAGGGGAAGGATCCGGCGGTGCAGCAGCGCATCACACACAAAAACTCATGGTTTTTCGCAAGGACTTTTTGGGACTGTACTCTGATTTTTATTACTTTTGATGTTATGGTTTGGGACACAACAATATGATTTAGTGACGTGTTGTTTATTTGACAATATTTTGGTAAACATGTTTATAGAATTGTTAAATTCAAAAATGAAAATTTTCGCTTGAATTTTTGGATGTTACAAGTTGGAGCCGGCGGTGTAGCAGCGCATCATACACACACTCATGGTCGCATCAGATGTGTATAGATTTTTGGGAGCTGAATAAGGTAACGGTGAAGAACCGTTACCCACTCTCGAGGATTGATGACCTCTTTGACCAGTTACAGGGAGCATCTTGGTTCTCCAAGATTGATTTGCGCTCAGGATATCATCAGATGAGGGTCAGAGAGGACATACAGAAGACAGCGTTCCGGACACGTTATGGCCACTATGAGTTCGTGGTGATGCCTTTCAGGCTCACCAATGCTCCCGCCGCGTTCATGGATCTCATGAACCGCATGTGCAGACCAATGTTGGATCGGTCCGTGATAGGTTTCATCGATGACATCTTGGTCTATTCCAAGACGCAGGAGGAGCATGAGGACCATCTACGAGAGGTTTTGGAGACTTTGAGAAGGGAGAACTTGTACGCTAAGTTCTCCAAGTGTGAGTTTTGGTTGCACGAGGTGCAGTTTCTTGAGCACCTTGTCAACCAAATCGGGATTTCGGTAGATCCGGCCAAAGTGGAGGCCGTGATGAGATGGGAGGTTCCGAGGTCTCCATTTGAGATTCGGAGTTTACTAGGGTTAGCTGGCTACTATCGGAGATTCATCCAGGATTTCTCCAAGATAGCCCTACCCCTAACCAGGCTAACGAGGAAGGCCGTGGTCTTTCGTTGGGGACCTGAGCACCAGGCTGCATTCGATACATTGAGGCAGAGATTGTGTGAGGCACCAATCTTAGCCCTGCCAGAGGTCATGGAGGATTTCACCGTGTATTGTGATGCGTCCATCTTGAGTTTGTGCGCAATATTGATGCAGAGAGGGCATGTTATTGCTTACGCTTCGAGGCAGCTGAAGCTTCACGAATCGAACTACCCGGCGCATGATTTGGAGCTAGGGGCTGTTGTATTCGCCCTTAAGATTTGGCGTCATTACCTATATGGGGTTCGTTGAATGATTTACACGGACCACAAGAGCCTGAGGTATCTCATGGACCAGCCAAATTTGAATATGAGGCAGCGTCGGTGGCTTGATGTGGTAAAGGATTATGACTGTGAGATCCTCTACCACCTGGGAAAGGCCAATGTGATGGATGACGTGCTTAGATGCAAGGCAGCGCTGATCAGGGATATCTGTCTATGGATGACAGTGGTGATCCGCTTATGGAGCGGATTAAGGAGGCCCAGCAGGAGGCCATGAAGGCGGAACATTGGAAGAGCGAGCGGATTGTAGGGCAGGTTTCCTCCTTCGACTATGATAGTCGAGGGTTATTGACACTACACCGTAGGGTGTGGGTGCCGTACCACGGGGGTGTGCGTCAGATTCTGATGGAGGAGGCGCACAAATCTCGATTCTACATTCATCCAGGGGCGACGAAGATGTATAGGGATCTTCGCCTGGACTATTGGTGGCCCTACATGAAACAGGATGTAGCATTGTACATGGAGCGGTGCTTAACCTGCAGGAAGGTCAAGGCCGAGCACCAGAGGCCACACGGAAAGATGCAGCTGTTGGACATTTCGTTGTGGAAATAGGAGGACATTATGATGGATATTATCACAAAGCTTCCCAGGACCGCGCGAGCGGTGGATTCGATTTGGGTCATCGTCGATTGATTGACCAAGAGAATCTCGGCTGAGAAGCTGGCCGACATCTGTATTAGGGAGGTGGTGGCAGGGCACGGAGTGTCAGTGTTGGTGATTTCAGACCGATATGTGCGGTTCACTTCCAGGTTTTGGAAGAAATTTCACGATGATCTGGGTACTCTTCTGCATTTTAGCACCGTCTTTCATCCTCAAACGGATGGTCAGAGCGAGCGGACCATCCAGACTCTAGAGGATATGCTGGGAGCATGCGTGTTAGACTTCGGAGGTAGTTGGGATACCTACCTCCCTTTGGCGGAGTTCTTCTATAGTAATAGTTATCACGCGAGTATCGATCGTCCTCTTTTCGAGATGTTGTACGGGAGGAAGTGCAGGACTCCGACATGTTGGGGCGAGATTGGCCAGAGGGTAATGGGGAGCACCGAAGTAGTGCTCAAGACGACAGAGAGGATTCAGCAGGTCCAGAGCAGGCTTCAGACTGCTCAGATTCGGGAGAAAAGTTATGCCGATAAGCGCCGATCAGACCTGGAATTCCAGGTCGGGGATATGGTTCTCCTGAAGGTGTCGCCATGGAAGGGCGTTATCCGATTGAGGAAACGGGGCAAGTTGGGACCCAGATACATTGGACCGTTTAGGGTCATAGACTGGGTGGGCAAGGTGGCGTATAGGCTGGATCTGCCAGCCGAACTCAGTCAGATCCACAACACTTTCCACGTTTCCCAGCTGCGAAAGTGCCTAGTGGACGACTTGGCAGTGCTGCCCTTGGAGCACATTCAGGTTGATGGCAGCCTATTTAAGCAATGTTATGTCGACCACAACGTCCCTTTTGCTCCCAAAACACCTCTCATTGAAACCCTAGCCGTTATTGAAGCAATCTAAGCCTTGTTGGCGGATTTTGGTGCTTGTGGTCTTAAGAAGGAAGGAGAAAAGCTTAAGGAAGGAAGCAGAGACCAAGGGAACCCGATTTTGTGCACCTTCTACAGCTCATTGAAGGTAAAAAGTTGTAACCTTGCTCATTCATTTGTTAGATCCCTCTTTGGGGAGATTTAGGGCTTTTATAAGCCATTTTTGGTGGCCAACCATGTTTGCAAACATGTTTGGGGGCTAAAGCTTCTGAATCACATCATTAAAGGGGTCACTAGGCAGATTTGAGTTGCTTTTGCACCCTTGAAAGGCCCCATGCACCTTAGGAGCTTGTTTTATGTCTTTTTGAGCTCAAAGTCCCATGCAAGCACGTAAAGTTTGTAACTTTATGTGCTAGATCGATTATAGAAGCTTGGATCTATCTTTTGATCAAAGTTTGTACATCATAAATCGAGGATTTAGAGTGTGGATGTGACCGACTCGGCGAGTCCGTTTTTGGAGTCGACGAGTCCGAGGCTTTGAGCCCCATATCTTTTCAGGGTCAAAGGAACCCAGTTGAGTGTTAGAAGGGTTGTAACCAGACAGGAGGAGTTACCCAATGCATTGGATGTGATTTTAGACCTAGAGTTCATGGGAATCGGCGAGTGCTAGAACAGACTCGGTGAGTCCAAGGCAATCTCCTTAAGAATGGAGATGAACTTGACGCGTTGTTCATCAACTCGGTGCGTCGAGGACAGGACTTGTTCATCAGATGAAGGTGGACTCAACGAGTGTTCATACAACTCGATGAGTCAGATGAGGTTCATACGATGTTCATATAAGAGAGGAACTCATTGAGTTGACGGCCCAACTCGACGAGTCGCGTCATGGATGAGGAAGAGTAAAGGGTGAGGGACTCGGCGAGTAGACGGCCCAACTCGGTGAGTCGGGTCAACTTTAAGTTGACTTTGACTGGACTTGGACTAACCCTGTTTAGGGTTGCACGTGCTGTGTGTTGACTTGAAGGTTGTCATGTAGGGATTGAGGAGTCGAATGGAGTCGACTTGTGCGCCGTGGATAATTCAAACACTGCACGACATTGAGGTGAGTTACCTTCCAGTAGGGTGGGTCTAAGGCTACAATGTCGGCCCACCAAAAAGGGGTATTTAGAATATAATGGTCTTTGTAATAATTATATTGGTCTGGTTATGTGTTGGTTATGAGATTTATCTGGATGATATGTTATGTGTATAGTAGGGATTAGTTTCCCTGACAGTGGTCCTTAGGACCCAAGGGTAGATTAGTACCCGGATATGCCTGACTATATGTTTATATCTGTTGATTGTATGCTCGTGGTAGAGGTGAAATAGTCCTTAGTTATCGGTTAAAAGATATCGATGACGGATACCGGTTGAAAGATACCGATGTTGATTACCAGTTGAAAGATACCGATGATGGTTACTGGTTGAAAGATAACGATGAAGGTTACCGGTTAAAAGATACCGATGAAGGGTACCGGTTGAAAGATACCGACGATATTGTATGGTATGTGGTATGATGGGGGAACTCACTAAGCTTTGTGCTTATAGTTTTGATTTTGGTTTCAGGTACCTATTTGTCGAAGGGGAAGGAGCCGGCGGTGTAGCAGTGCATCACACACACACTCATGGTTTTCCGCAAGGAGTTTTTGGGATTGTACTCTGATTTTTATTACTTTTAATATTATGGTTTGGGACACAACAATATGATTTTGTGACGTGTTGTTTATTTGACAATATTTTGGTAAAAATTTTTAATTCAAAAATGAAATTTCCGGGCTTGAATTTTTGGATGTTACACGGAGGATAGTGGATATCTGCAGGGTCGGAGTGTTGGGCAACTGAAGTGCCGACAGTAGTGTCGATCGGTCATCGGGAGCATTCCAGTCATTAGATGAGGGCCGGGGAGGGCATACCAGGCTCATGTTGTGGGCTTAGAGGCAATCCAGACCTATGCTGAGGACCACGTAAGGGTATTCCAGTTATAGGTTGTGGGCATAGAGATTGTGTTGGTTATGTCTGTTATAGGAGCGCGTTTGGGTTGGATGTATTGTTGAAGATTCGGGGGAGTTGCACTCGGTTGTGACGAATATGAGGATTGTGGATGTGACGCAGGGATAGATCCTTGGATCTTCGGTTGTGAGTAGACATGAGTTATGTTCATGGAGGTTTTCCAATCTAGGGTATTCCATCCTGAGGATAACCGGATCCTATGATGGACTGGTTTTGATATGTTTGGTATTCCAACCCGGGGGTTGATTGGGCCAAACATGTGAGGGATACGAGGGTATTCCCTCTTAGGGGTGATTGGAGTCGCCGTAGGCTCGCCAGGTATTCCAGCCTGCGGCTGTGTGGGTCAAGAATGATTGTTCGTATTCATTAGTGGATTGATTATGTATGATATTCTGAGAACTCAGGGATGCATTATCATGTCAGCGAAGAGGATTCGCTCCAGGAAAAAGGGAAAGTTGGGTTTCTGATACTTCGGACCTTCAGTATTTTGTCAAGTTGGCAAGGTGGCATGAAGGATAGAACTTATGAAAAAGTCCAATTGGTATTCACATCACCTTTCACGATTCACACTTGTGAAAGTGCGTCATGGATCAGGAGGCGATAATATCTTTGGATGACATTCAGGTCGGTGAGCACCTGGATTTTATGGAGAGGCATGTGGTCATTATGGAGAGAAGGGTGAAGGTTATGCGGGACAAGGAGGTACCTTTGGTGAGGGTACAATGGGAGCACCAAAGAGGGTCCAAGTGGGCATGGGAGCCGGAGGAAGAGTGCGGGAGCACGATCTGAGGATGTTCACCGTAAAAGACTTTGAGGATGAAGTCTAGTTCAAGTGGGGGAAAATTGTAATTCCCTGATTCTCAAATACCAATTTATGGTTATAAATTCTCATGAATTCAAGGTCTACTCCACGAGTTGGTTTCCTGACTTGTTGAGTAGCAGCGGGTTTGGGCCACGTGTTTAAGTGACCAACTCACCGAGTCGGAAGAGCAACTCGAGGAGTTGGAGTTGGAGGGTGAAACCCTAATTTCCGGGGGTTGGCACCCTATTTAAGGGACCATTAGCCTTCCTTAGTTCCTTTGCAGCCTCTTGAGAGTCCAGAAACCCTAATTCATGTGAGTGTGCTCCATTTGTGTGTGTTAAAGATTTGGAAGGTGTATCTTTGTAAGAAGAACTTGAAGAGCAAGTGACTAGGATCAAAGGACTTGTGGAAATCTGATATCTACCTCAGATGACATCTCTTGGAAGGTATCAATTTGTTACCTTGACCTCATTTCATTCTAGATGTCATTGGTTAAAATTTTGGGCTTTCTAGCATATTGTGAAGCTATTTTTGGGTATGAGCTCATATCTGAAGTTGTAACTTCATATCTGAACTATCCTTGGTCTCTAAATCCATAAAGCTATCAACTTTGGCAAGTATGAACCCCTCTTTTAGTGTAAAACCCCATTTCAAGCTTGGTTTTCGCATTTTGAGTCATAAGAGCCTTGCATGCACATAAAGTTTGCAACTTTATGTGATAAGCATGCCTTGGGAAGTTGGATCTGTAGTATGGAGCCTTAGCATGGCTCAAAAAGCATATGTATGGATGAAGGGATGAAGGGACTCGGCGAGTCGCAAGGTAGACTCGGCGAGTCATATGAAGATGGTCATCAACTCGACAGCTGGATGAACAACTCGGTGAGTCTGATGAAGATTGCCTTGGGCTCAGCGAGTGGCGTGGTGACTCGGTGAGTTGGAAAGTTATGCAAGGAACTCAGAGAGTAGCTGAGGGTACTCGACGAGTTGAGGTCAACATGGACTGTTGACCTTGATAGTTGACTTTGACTTTAACCAAGGGTTGACCGTTTTGACTTTTGAGGATAATTGGTAAGCGGGTATTTGTGATTTGGATCTTTGATGGTTATAGGTGTTGGAGTTTGGGGCAGTGTTTTGGGAGCGTGATCTTGTGGTTCAATTCAGAATTGCAAGGTGAGTTATCCTCACTATATCAACAGGTTCTAAGGCACCAAGGCTGACCCTTTTCTCGGAATGTATACTTGTATTTGTTTGATATTCTTATTGATCTATTAGATCGGCGTCCTGGTAATTAGGATGGTATTATGTTAGTGAGCAAGTTTAGGTTGGTATCCTGGTATATAGGATGATGCTATGTTAGTTATCGGTTAGGTCGGTATCCTGGTTAGGATGTTGCTATGCTATATGATCTGTTAGATCGGTTTGTTTGTCTATGGACTGTTATGTGATTATCTGTTATATGTGCACATGGTTGTTTGGTTTTGGGGAAAGGGGTTGAGGCAGTTCCTATTGTGTGCTGTAGTGCAAACACACCCTGGGCGGACCGAATAGACTGCAAGCCCGGGAAGGGCAAACCCAGTCAGGCCAAAGGCCCGACGAGCGGTCCGGATAGGCTGAAGGCCCCGAGAGGGTGGTCCAGACGTTCCGAAGGCTCGAAGATCGGGCCAGATAGACTGAAGGCCCGGTGCGGGCGGTCCAGTCATATTGTAGACTCAGAAAGTGGACCAGGTGGACTGAAGGCCCCGTGCGAGCGGACCAGTCACACTGCACACTCGAGATGCATCGTTGTTTTGTATTTGTTGATATGATACGATTATGGTTATATAAGGTTGGTATTTTGGCGGTAGCTCACTAAGCTTTCGGGCTTACAGTTTCAGTTTATTGTTTCAGGGTCGCCGGATGGCAGCGGGTAGGTGAAGGCATGACCGTACACTTCTTGGATTGATGATTATGATTTCTGGGAACTCTGAAGTTTAAACTATTTTGAAAACAAATTGTAATCATTGACTGGTTTTAAATGATTTAAATCGGCTCAAATTTTATGTGTGTTTCAAGTTGTTATTAGAGCCTTGGTTTGAGTGAATTGGAGGAACACTCGTGTGTCTCCAGTCTCAAACTGAGGACAAGGTTTTAAAACGATTTTCGTAAAATGTTTTCAAAATAATAAAGGAGGATGCAAGTGTACGATCAGCTGGAGCTCGCGGATAGACCCCAAAATATCATACAGTTATTTGATTATGTGATATGTTAGAACAGCATTCTTGTACTAGGCTAGGGATCTTCAGGAATGCATGATAGAATTGCCTGATTATATGATGTCTGATAGCCTAGAGTTTTTCCTTATATGAGATTGACATCATTACTATAGTTGCTTAGTGTATACATCGCGGTTGTTCATAATTAAGATCTTATAGCCTAAGATTGTTTGGTTTAACCTTTTGTTCTGTTCTTTTCTGATTAGGGGCTTAGGGTAGAGTCAGATATTCGAAAGTATATAGGGTCCAACATTATGTATGGCTAGCATACACTAGTGCTGGATGGGTTGGTGGAAGTTTCATAGGTGGGTTGTGAGAGGTCGGGAGGCCAGTTATAAGGTATTAGTTTCCTCTAGGAGTGATGATTGAGTGCTCGCCATGATATATATATATATATATATATATATATATATATATATATATATATATATATATATATTGTTAGGGTGTTGTGGTGATACTTGAGACAAATATGGGTAGGTGTGGAAGGTAGTATAGGCTTGTACTACTGAAAGCACAGGACCCATATGCGTAGCAAGAAAGTCACAACCCCTAGGGTGGGGTTGGGAGTTGGTGATGGTTTTCAAGCAAAAGAACATCCTATGTGCTCATGCAAAACCCTAAAGCTTGGATCTAGGCTTCTCTATTGTACATGTAATTCATCCAAGACTTGTAACCCTAGATCTAGCATGCCTAATTCGAAATTAACACTATAAGAACAGATCTAAGTGATTACATCTTTCAATTGGCTTGAAATCCTTTGATTCTTCTTGATCTTGAGCTTAGAGTCACAATTGTAAGTCCTCTAATGGTTCACAAACACCACACAAGCAAGAAGGCTATTATTAGAGAGGAGGGAGGATGCTAAAATCGGCCTAGGGTTTCTCTTGGAGTCAAGGTGGCGGAAAATTGCCAGCAAGGGCCTCTATTTATACTGTAGGCTGCTAGGGTTTCAGTGTAAACCCTAATGGACAGCTTAGTCACTAAGCAGCCCATTGAACCTTCTGTAATTGGGCCTTTTGATGAAAATATGATGGATCCCCATCGTAATTTTGTTCCCCCTTAATCCATTAGGTTTCCCAGCCCAAAACTCAACTATCACACATCTGACAATTGATGCCCCTTTATTCAATCAATCTCTTTTAGTCACCAAATTAATTCCTAATTAATTTATGACCAATATTAATTAAATAATATGATTTCTCATTTAATATATTATTCTTATAATATATTAATAAATCATAATATATTCTCTCTCTCCGAAATAACCTTGTCAAGTTGCTTTGGTGAAGGAAAGCCAAAAGGACCATGCACAACCGAGTCAAGTACATACCAAATATAGTTACGGGCTTAGACATTAATCCAAAAGTCTCCCACTTGGATAAGTCTAGTAACTATATCTCACATATGACATCAGGATCTGATTAGCAATCGTAGCTCTTATACGCCACTGTCAACTCTGATTAGTAACTTGTCCTTTAGATAAGGGATTGTATAATCCTCTGTTCTAGATATCATGCTTACAATACTTATTGTTCAGCACTTTGTTTCTCGATCTCTGATTCATTCGACATAGAACTTAGTCGAACACATCAACTTTGTTCTGACCGGGCCTGACACATAAGTCAAACCAAATCATCGAGTGGCCAAGATATCACCTTTATTCTTTTGGAATAAAAGGAACAGATTAAGTTCGACTTGTATGCATTTACTATTTACTAATTAAATCATGCACAAAAATGTGTTTTATAACATCAAGTTACTGATGCATTTACACATCATCAATGCACAACCAACCATCAAACAATAACCATATCTCTAAGTTTTAAGACTATAGGATATTATCGCTTTGCGATCACCCGAGGTAAAATACCATGAAGTGATACCAGCAAACGCGGGTTTATTCCAATGCTCAAATCACAATTCATAAGCACTCATGAACTTTGTAACGAACTATTGCTATGTCTAAAACCTTTTAGACAATCTACAAATAGATTCATGACAGTCTTCTTTCATATCTACTTCCAACATATGAATGACGGTGGATCGTTTGATTAATCTTATTATTCAGGAAGTCAAAACATGCAAAACTGAAATAATAGATAAATAACCAACACAAGATAGTAACGTTACTCTCAAATAAAACACCTTTATTTATATCAAATGTCAAGTACGAATTATCTATTACATGTTTCCTATCTATCTAATCCAAACTCATATCGTCCTTTAGCCCAACGCTCCTAGCATGCTGCAAGTGCTTAACCCTGCTCATTCCCTTTGTAAGGGGATCTGCTAGGTTATCTTCTGATGATACCCTCTTCACTACGAGGAGTCCCTCTTCTACTCGATGTCTGATAAAATGATATTTTCTGTCGATATGCCTGGATCTACCGTGATCCCTTGGTTCCTTGGTTAAGGCAACTACTCCTTCATTATCACATAAAATCTCCTTGGTCTCCTTTATGGATGGCACAACTCCAAGGTCTCTAATGAAGTTCTTCAACCATATTGCCTCTTTTGACGCTTCACTTGCTGCAATGTACTCTGATTCACACGTTGAATCAGCCATAGTCTCCTGCTTGGAACTTTTCCAAGTCACCGCTCCTCCGTTAAGGGTAAAGACCCAGCCTGACTGTGAACGGTAATTATCCCGATCCGTCTGGTACCTAGCGTCACTGTACCCTTGTACCCTTAAGTCATCACTCCCACCGAGGACTAGAAACCATTCCTTGGTCCTCCGAAGGTACTTAAGAATATTCTTAACTGCAGTCTAATGTGCTCTACCAGGGTTTCCTTGATATCTGCTGACCATGATCAAAGCGAAGGCCACATCAGGGCGAGTACAAGTCATAGCGTACATGATTGAGCCAACTGCGGAAGCGTAAGGTACTCGGCTCATATCAGCTATCTCTGTCTCTATACTCGAGCTTTGAGTCTTACTCAACTTGGTATTGCATTGGATTGGTAACTCCCCTTTCTTGGAATTTTCCATACTAAAACGCTTTGGTACCTTATCCAAGTATGTATCCTGACTGATTCCTATTAGTCTCTTACTTCTATTTCTCACTATCCTTATTCCCAGAATATATGCAGCCTCTCCAAGGTCCTTCATAGCGAAACACTTCCCAAGCTAGGTCTTGACATCCTGCAAGGTTAGGATGTCGTTTGCTATGAGTAGTATGTCATAAACATACAATACGAGAAAGTTCACTATACTCCCACTGGCCTTGACATACACACGTGACTCATCTTCGCTTCGTAGAAAGCCAAACTCTTTAACGTTCTTGTCAAAATAAATATTCCATCAGCGAGACGCTTGCTTTAATCCATAAATGGATTTCTCAAGCTTACACACTCTATCTGGATGCTTCGCATTGACAAAACCCTTTGGCTGATTCATGTGAACATCCTCAGCCAACTTTCCATTAAGAAAAGCAGTTTTCACGTCCATCTGCCATATTTCATAATCATGAAACACAACTATTGCAAGCATCACTCTAATAGACCTTATCTTGGCAACTGGCGAGAAGGTCTCATCATAGTCAACTCCAGGAGTTTGAGTAAAGCCCTTCGCGACCAATCGCGCTTTATAAGTGTGCACATTCCCATCCATGTCTGTCCTCTTCTTGAAGATCCACGTGCACCCGATTGTCTTAAGACCCGACACATTGTCAACCAAATTCCAAACTTGGGTGTCATACATGAACTGAATCTCACTGTCCATTGCCTCTTTCCACATAGCAGACTCCAGGCCTGCCATGGCTTCCTTGTAGCTGCTAGGTTCGTCCAAATTTACTAGTGTACTATCACTAATAAATGTATCCCCTTCAGTAGTAATATGGAATCCATACAACTGGGGTGGAACACTAGCCCTACCGGAACGTCTAAGAGGTAAGACTCGTCAACAGGTTCAACAAGAGTTTCATCCTCAGGTTGAGTGCCAGTGTTAGTAGTTCCTTCATCGCTTTTCTCTTGAATTTCTTCAAGATCAATTTGCCTCCCACTGTCCTCTTGGCCTATGAGTTCTCTTTCTAGGAAAACCCCTCTTCTCGCAACGAAGACAACATTGTCACTCGGTCTGTAGAAAGATAGCCAAAGGACTTCTGTAGTTAGCCGATGAAATAACACTTCTCACTATGAGGTTCGAGCTTGTCGTGAATCTCTCGTCTTACGAAAGCCTCGCAACCCCAAACCTTGATATGTGCCAACGAGGGAGCTTTCCCTGTCCACATCTCGTGAGGTGTTTTGGCAACCTTCTTGGTAGGAACTAGGTTAAGGATATGGCGGCAGTCTCCAAGGCATACCCCCAGAAAGCTATTGGTAACGAAGCTCGACTCATCATAGAACGAACCATGTCTAAAAAGGTCCGATTACGTCTCTCAGCCACACCATTCAATTGTGGCGTCCTCGGAGGCGTCAATTGTGAAACAATTCGACTTTCCTTTAGATAGTCGTGAAAATCAAGACTTAGGTACTCTCCTCCTCGGTCTGACCGAATCATCTTGATTTTCCTGCCCAACTGATTCTCCACTTCATTCTTAAACTCTTTGAATTTTTCAAAGGTTTCTGACTTTTGCTTGATTATGTAGATATATCCATATCTGCTATAATCATCCGTAAAAGTCACATAGAAGCGACAAGCATCCCTTGTGGTGGATCTAAAGGGCCCACACACATCGGTGTGTATGAGATCCAATAGACCCTCACCCCTTTCACAAGTGCTGGTAAAGGGTGACTTGGTCATCTTCCCACGTAAACAAGATTCACACACGTCATCGTCCCTAAGGTCGAATGACTCCACCACTCCATCCTTTTGGAGTTGGGCTATGCGTTTCTTGTTGACATGGCCAAGGAGACAATGCCACAAGCATGCTTTTTCTAGACTATTAGACGAATCAATATTCAACACATCATTTCCTAAATTGTCTACAACCAACACAGATTCATATATTCCATTACAAGGAAATGCATTGAAATAAAAAACACCATTCAAATAAACATTAATAGAACCATTACTATTATCAAATGAATATCTGAAACCCTGTCTATATAATCCATGAAAAGAAATGTTATTTGCCATATCTGGCGAATAGCAACAATTATGTAAATCTAAGCCTAACCCATTACTCAACACTAAAGAATAAACTCCGAATCTGGTCACAGGCGAAGATCTTCTGTTTCCCATAATCAAGTTTATTTTCACACGCTCCACCTCCCTACTTCTTCTTAGGCCCTGCAAATCAGAAAAAATGTGGAAACCACATCCTGTATCAAGAACCCATGAAGTAGCAAGTGATGAGTTGTTAGATTCAATAGAATACATACCTGCGAAGGTGGGATTTATCTTCCCATCCTTAACGTCCTGCAGATATTTAGGACGGCTTCATTTCTAGTGGCCCTTCTCGTGGCAATAGAAGCACTTTGCTTCCTTAGGGTTAGAGGATGGCTTAGCAGAACCTGCTTTGGTCCCACTAGAGGATGAACCATCACGAGACTTTCCCTTTTGGTGGCTCTTTGAAGGAGCCTTCCTCTTCTTTCCCTTCCCTTGGCCAATTGCCAACACAGGAGCAGCCACAACAGGGGATGATGCAACAGATTTTTCCTTGAGGTTGCTATCAACAGGCCTCAACAGTCCTTGAAGCTTACTTAAGGAGACCTCTTCCTTATTCATGTGGTAGGTCATTCTGAACTGGTTGTAGCAGGAAGGCAAGGAGTGGAGGATGATGTCGATAGCCAAATCCTCATCGAACTTAACATTAAGTTTGAGAAGACGATCAACATACCTCTGCATTTTCTGCAAATGAGAGGTTAGGGATTCTCCACTCCCCATCTTAGTAGTGACCATGTTAGTAATGATCTCATAGCACTCTTGCCTCGCACTTTGGTGGTACCTGTCCAACAAATCTTGATGCATTTCATATGGATACAAGTCCTCATAGGACTTTTGGAGTTCGAGGTTCATGGTGGCGAACATGATGCAATGAACTTTCGTAGCATCAAGCTCGTGGGCCTCAAAGGCGGCCAACTCTTTAGGAGTAGCAACATCTGGAATGATCTTTTCAAGTTTCTCATCAAGGACATATTCTTTGTCCTTATAACGTGTGATCATACGAATGTATCTCATCCACTCGTTGAAATTCGACCCACCAAATGTCACATTTTAACATAGGTTCATTAGCGAGAATGACCCAGAAGCATTGTTGTTGTTGTTAGCAGACGTGTGAAAAAGAAAGGAACAAAGTTTGATTAGAAACGAATCCCCAATCAAACACCCAAATGAAAAATTAGGGCTAGGATCCAACAACACTATTCACAACTTAGAAAAGGGATGCCATAATCTAAATGCAAATAATTTGAAGGTAAGTGAATGACGATTCACTAATTTCCACCATGTAAAACGAAATGAATTTAAGTTTTAAATGTATTTGAAAGCTCCTAGATTCTTTTGAGATTCATTGAAATTTCCAATGGCATGTTTAAATCTCGATATGCCCTTCAAGTTTGTGACTGGGATACCGAGGATCACAAACAAGGTGTGAATAACCATGCGAATCAACATGGTGCACTCAATGTCTCTATCACCTAATCAATGTGCCGGTAAACCACACACGCTCCATTGATCTATGACAAACACCGAGCCACCCTTCGCTACCAATGTTAATCCCAAATTAGTGTGTCAGTTAACCACACACGCTCCATTAACGTTTGACAAGGGTACAAAGTGTAATTCCATGGATTAGCATCATTTTCACATTTTACCCTAAAGTAACTAAGATTGGGAATTTGTAAAAACATTGTAGTTACTTTGTAACATTCATTATACTTTTAACGAGGAGATGATTGCCCTATCCTACCCATTCGGCTAACGACCCTCCACCAATCAAGGAAGCGGTGGGTAAGAGTGGATACCCATTAAACGGCCATTTTATAGGTCATAACCTTATACCCCCCCCCCCTTATAGATCGACTTCGTGAATGAGGCCTACTAATGGTCAGACTAGCACTTTAAGGAATACAAATATATTAATTAATCTTGTAACAATATAATAGTATAGGGTTGAATTTTAAACTTGTAAAATTCTAAGGGTTTGAAATTTAAATCATTCAAAATTAAAATTTTAATCATAAAATTTAAATTTCAAAACTTGAGGACAAGTTTTGAACTTTTCAAAACACAAGGGATCAAATAACAAATAATATAAATTAAACAATTATTTTTATGATTATCTATATTTGACCTAATCCAATTTTAGTCACAAGATAATTACCAAATAATTTAAATAATCCATATTTATCATATAAAGAAACTATTATTCAAAAGATTTGAAATTATCTTTTGTTTTGGTAAGGATAATCATTTAAATACAATAAAATTCGGATTTTATTATTAAAAAATGATTTTGGCATTTATCCTATAGCAAAACAGCAAGAAATCCCGAGATATGCTCTATCTGACTCCTGAACTCTCCGAGTCAGTTCCTGGACTCGCCGAGTTGGGTAGACTCGCCGAGTCCAGATACTGACTTGCCGAGTCAAGTCGGGCAGAGGCCAGAAAAATGATTTTCAGCAAAAACTCGACAGTTACATCACATACAACAAAAACCAATCGGGGCTCTGATACCGCTTATTGTTTTAAAGCAAAAGAACATCCTATGTGCTCATGCAAAACCCTAAAGCTTGGATCTAGGCTTCTCTATTGTACATGTAATTCATCCTAGACTTGTAACCCTAGATCTAGCATGCATAATTCGAAATTAACACTATAAGAACATATCTAAGTGATTACCTCTTTCAATTGGCTTGAATTTGATTCTTCTTGATCTTTAGCTTAGAGTCACAATTGTAACTCCCCTA
This sequence comes from Lactuca serriola, assembly GCF_051521515.1. Taxonomy (NCBI): domain Eukaryota; kingdom Viridiplantae; phylum Streptophyta; class Magnoliopsida; order Asterales; family Asteraceae; genus Lactuca; species Lactuca serriola. The sequence goes on along the minus strand of NC_136408.1, from coordinate 248,994,613 downwards.
ATGGTTCACAAACACCACACAAGCAAGAAGGCTATTATGATAGAGGAGGGAGGATGCTAAAATCGGCCTAGGGTTTCTCTTGGAGTCAAGGTGGCCAAAAATTGCAAGCAAGGGCCTCTATTTATACTGTAGGCTGCTAGGGTTTCAGTCTAAACCCTAATGGACAGCTTAGTCACCAAGCAGCCCATGGAACCTTCTGGAATAGGGCCTTTGGACAAAAATATGATGGATCCCCATCATAATTTCGTTCCCCCTTAATCCATTAGGTTTCCCAGCCCAAAACACAACTATCACACATTTGAGAGTTTATGTCCCTTTATTCAATTAATCTCTTTTAGTCACCAAATTAGTTCCTAATTAATTTATGACCAATATTAATTAAATAATATGATTTCTCCTTTAATATATTATTTTTATAATATATTAATAAATCATAATATCATCTCTCTCTCCTAAATAACCTCGTCAAGTTGCTTTGGTGAAGGCAACCCAAAAGGACCATGCAAAACAGGGTCAACTACATACCAAATATAGTTATGGGCTTAGACACAAATCCAACAGTTGGTCCCCTGTCATATTATGGATTATCAAAGATCTTTCTGGTGTCTTACCAAAATGGTGGTTACGAGACGTCTTGAGACTGGATCCAGGTTAGGATCGGGGACTGGTAGCCAGGATAGGCCAGCATTGTCAGAGGACTGTGCCAGGGAGATCATCCGGGAGGGGGTGATCAAGATCGTTAGGGGACAGATTCCGAAGATGACTGGCTCTTTCAAGATCATCATGATTGAGTGTTTGTCGAGCGCAATGCAGCCATTGCTGAGACTGTGACAACCCGAAATTTCCATTTTGTGCAAACAATATCAAGTCAATAGAAGTTAGATCAGTTGCAGTAAATTTTCAGACTTTTGGTATTAGTTTGAGTATTTCAGGATTAACACTGAAAGAGGTATCAGGAGAGAGGATGCACAAGGGTATTGTGCAACTCTGTTATTCCAAAACTCGTTGATATTAGAATTCAATGCCTGAATAAAAATATTTTCTGCCAAAAACCCTAGGAGTATATATATGATTCTGAGCCATAATTATTCATTTGGTACATTTCCAACTAGAGAAAAGTCGATTTCTCTCTCACGGATCTTCGGACTTTCATCCCAAAACGTGAGTACTTCTATCTAAGTGTGTTTTAAGGCTTGATATGTGTCTAATACACTAGAAATCATAAGAAAACAATTAGATTAAAGAGTTTACGGCCTAAGAACATCTTGGACCGTAAACCCTTCTTTAAGGGACAAATGATCCCCTAGTCCCTTCCTCTTGCAATGAAACTAGCTTGGACTCATATCCTAATGTATTTAGGACTAGAAAACAACCCAAAACACCAAGAGTAAGGTGTTCACGGCCCAAGAAGTTCTTGGACCGTGAACTCCAAACAATAGGGCGAAAGTGTGCTGTAAAATCTCCTTAAGCCTTGGACATTAGGCTTGATTCATTCCTAGTTAAGTTAGGGGATTGAAAACACCAAAAACAACCTTTCCATGAGAGATTATGGCCGTAATCTCTAAGGGAAGTGGTCCCAGGGCTGTAAACTCCCAAAAGGAGTTAAATGGTGCCCTAATCTCTTCCAAGGACCTTGCCATTAAGTAGAAATCCTTCTTAGGGTCTTATAAAGCCTCAAAACATCAAGTGGTCATGTAAGTAGGAGCTTACGGCCGTAAACCCATGATTTTACGACCATAAACTCCTTTGTTAATGACATTAGGGTCGTGAACTCCATTAAGGAGTTTTCCTTGAATCCTACACAGACTAGCTTGTCCCTACAACACTTAGATGCAATCCTAGAGGCTAATAACACTTGATAAAGGTATTTAACATGTCCTAGGGTGTCTAGAATTTGTTTATTAGTTGTTTAAAGACTAATTTGATACAGATATGTGATATTATATGTTAACTAGGATCATAGAGTGTGTTCAAGACTTCACTTGACACCTATCAATCCTACATCTTCAGTTCATCTGTACCACTCACTACAGGTGAGTTCATACCCCTTAATCATTGTTTTAAATGTTTTTAAATGTTTTATGGGGGGGGGATACAACTAGAATCATGCTAGTTATTATATCAATCACATGTGATTAATAAGTAGCATTCAAATGATTTACTATTCATTAGCCGTTTTACCAAACAGTTTTCTTCACATGATTTTCATAAACGTTTTATATGTTTAAAACTCCTTATTAAACTGTTCATTTTACACTGTAGGTTTCATTTCAAACTCAATTAAAATTGTGTTTCAAACAAATGTTTCTTTATACTTAAACTGTTTTATCAAACAAATACTTCAAACCCGTTTTATAGGCTGACATCATGTCGACCTTTTCTTAGATAATAATCATGTTCAAAGGTGTTACAAATCTTATTTTATGCTTTTATATTGTCAATTGCATGCCTATATATGTATAGTTATATAAGAAATATTTAAAGGACTTAGGATGGCTATCCGCCTGATTTCCTTTTCGCCGTTGAGATGTGGTCTCGTGTTAGTTATATATCATGTGTACATATATAGTTATAAAGGTTCTTCCAGTCCATTCAATACCCTTGGGTAGCAAGGGTATACTTCCATGTTCATACGTACCAGTTACATCACTAGTAAGTTACCATAGGGGTAGCACAGGATGATACAAATACTATTACTAGAACAATAAATCATAATCAGTCAGTTCATTCATGAGTCAGTACATTACTATACATGCTAGATAGAGAGGGAACATACATTACATCTAGCACACGCAGAACATTTCAGTACATATAGGCTAGACAGAGAAAGAGTACACTTTCAGTTAGCACATTCATTTCATATACATTCATGCAGTTATGTGAACCATTGAGCGAGTCATGGCACTTCCTGCCATAACCGCTCTTGTATCCCGAATCTCCTTAACTGGGGAGCATATGAGTATGCGTATAGATCTATACTGGATTAACTATCCTACACCTTGCTGCTCGCTACAGTGGGACTTGCAAGTCTACGGGTGTCATATGTTATTTCTTACGGCGTCTTACTTCGTCGTTTTACTAGAGTCGGTATCAAGATACAGGTCGATCACATGTTACTTTAAATTACAATAGATTTAAGGTAGTTAGTACGGTTGTAGTTAGATACTACACCATAGTACTATTCCATATTCCCATTACATTCACTTCGTGAACATTCACACGATGCACGGTAATGTAGAAGCTATATTTTTGGTTAATGATAGTCAGATTTGGGAAAATACACACTCTTACAATAGACACACACATAGATACTAGATGCCTTGGTAGAAGGATACTTTTAGTAGGAAACATATGGTTTTATAGGATGTTCAAAACATTTTCATACTTACCGTTCATATACATACAAATGCTTACATTTCATATACATACATATACTTACATACAAATTAAGACACTAAAATACTAATGATCTCACCAGCTTTAAAGCTGATACTCTCTTTCAAAATAACTTGTATCCTCAAGTCAACAGTAGACAGGTACCAATGCAAGTTTTAGAGAAGATGGAGCTCGTTCAAGACTCATCTTTCATTTTGATTTATACTTTAGTGTTTATCAAAATTTGACAGAACACACTTGTATTAAAATTATATTATTAATGCAATGGATGATGTTGTTGCTTGTTTACTACTTTTCATTGTTGTGATACTGTACATGATGTCCTCCGCCCTAGAATGTTTCCGCCGTTCATGGTTTTGGGGTGTGATAGATTGGTATCTGAGCATTGTTTATAGTGAATTAAGTATATCAACCCATAAAAGATATAAAGACTATATATACAATGGGATTAACATACTCTAACCAAGAGTTTATACTTTAAATAATAAAATATTTAATTAAGTATACATGCCTACATTCATACCAAAATCAGTGTCACTAGGACAAGTACAAAAGAATTATGATTGTTGGGCAACACAGGTGGACTGAGAGACATATAGTCAAAACTGGGAAGATATAGCCTGATCAACTATATTATCCGAGGGTTGACTAGCATGTGCCTAAGTGTAGTTGTGTGGTTGCAACAAGTCTAAAATCTTACCAACAATACCACAATGAGAGCAGTAGAACATAACATTAAACTTAAAATACTATAGGGTTATTTGGTGTTACTATAAGTACTTTATACTTGAAAACTAAAACGGGATCTTCATTACTAAGTTGATAGTTGCTAAGTGGATACACTAAGGCTATATTTAACTAGGATGTTATAGACTTAGAATCTATGAACAATTTTCTTTACCACTATTCTGTGTGAATTTGGAGTTAAGGTCACTTATTCGAAGGCCTATCCTGTTTCGATTACATATAACTGGTATGCACTTCACAAATAGTGATGTAACTAATGAAGATTTTCTAAATAATTATCTAGGTAGTTCATCTAATGATTATTTTCTTGCCCCAATTCTCGCGTAGATAACATGGCTGGACTCCATCCCCATGGCAGTCAGTACCTTCCGAATGAGGTCATTGCTGGATGGTTTGAAGAAGAACCAGAGAATGATCATCCTATCCCTGTGAATGATCACCATGATGAAGACCTTTCGGACGTTTCTAACTCCGAACCCGAGGTTGAGAACCTACCCCAGGCAGCTCCCTTTCCAATTGCTAAACCTCGTCCGGCTTTTCATGGCCCGACGCTTGAGTGGGTGGAATGCTTGGAAACATGGAGCCAAGGACAAGATCAGCCCATTCCATTTAATGGTGACCGAAGCTTTTATGACATGAACAATGGGGGCTCAGCAGATAGAATCTTGCCAATCCTGGTCCGTAAAGTGGCCCGAAATGAGATTCAAGGCATGACAGCCCTACAACAGATCAACTGAAGTTGTCTCCGATGCGAGAATGCATACCCTCCGCACCATTCGTCTAGAAGATGCTCGGGAGAGATCTGAGAGAGATCATGATGCCCTGATTCAAGCACTGGCTGAATCACGAGCCGAAGTCATAGAACTCCGAGTAAGCCAGAGGGTGTACGAAAGACACCTACTTGATGTGGAACGCCAACTGCCTGAACTGAGAGTTCACCAGAGGGATGACCATCGCCAATAGTAGATGCCTTACTTTATTTTCCTTGTTAAAAGGAATCGTTTTTCTGTCTGTGCTCGATGTGGCATTTTCTATGAAACTATCTTGTACTGTAAGTACTTTTGGTTAGGTCTTTATGCAGTCAAGGACTATCATCTCTGGATGTGATGTAAGTGTTGGATAAGGTGTCTAAGTCCATAACTATTTCGGGCATGTACTTGACCCGACCCGGCATGGTCCATTTGGGTTGCATGGCACCATGCAATTGGATAGACTAAATGAGAGAAATAACACTTGGAGATTATTAATATATTATAAGTTCTAATATATTAATAATATTATTTGATTAGTTGATCAAAGAATTAATTTGGAATTAATTAAGTGATCAAAGGATAACTAATTAAATATATGGGTTGATTGTGTAAATCATCCATATCTTGTATAGTGGGCTAAGAGGCTCCATGGATTCTCAAGTTGGGTTCTACCCATAGGATGCTCCATGGATGCTCCATGGGAGTTACAAACCCATGGGTCATGAAAATGAAGAGTCATGACACATTAGGGTTTACATGGTGTAACCCTAGATGTGTCAACACTATATAAGAAGCATATTCTCCACCAAAATCGGCACTACTAAGGAAACAAGAGGGCTTGGCCGATTTTGAGAAGTGTGTGTTATCTCAAGAGTCTTTCCAAGAGCATTTGGTGTTGTGTGAAGCATTTGAGGCATCACACTTGGGGTGCTAGGCTCACAAGGTTTCAAGGAATACAAGCAACGACAAGGTAAGTTATTCTATCTATGATTCAAGTTAAAATTGTTCCCCATGTATGCTAGATAGGAATATAACCTTGGAATTCAACTTTGCATGATAATTAGACAAACATAGATCCAAGGTTATTAGGGTTGCATGTACACTTAGGAAGTGTTAGAATGCTCAAAACCCATCAGTAAGACCTTTTACAAGGTCATTTTCCCGAACTTGTACGTCATGAATATCAAAGATATTGACAGTCGGCTAACTTCTATGTAATTTTCTTTTTTCAAATACTCTCATCATACTTTCGTTTGAGTATACCTGAAACATGCTTTAGTCAAGTCATTGGACTATAGCAATTTAGCTTTGGAGACATTTCCAAGTCTCTTTTAGTGGTTGGATCATGTTATTCACCAACCAACGATGCCTCGGCTTGAACGACAAACATCTTGAGACCATTCTACAAACTTACTTCCACTCATTACCAAGACTGCATCATAGGGATGTAGGTCAACCCTTCATAAACACACTTCCACTCAGTACTAGGACTGCATCATGGGGATGTAGGTCAAACCTTCGCGAACATACTTCCAATCCGTACTAGGACTGCATCATAGGGATGTAGGTCAAACTTTCTAGAACATACTCGTACTCTTTACTTGAACAATCGGAGTACATCTAGGGTGAACTAGAATCGCTCACAAAATCCTTATCTTTCGTGTTAACAGAATCATGCCGTCATTCAGAAACAATCAGCCAAACAACGAAGCCTTTGCTTTTCCTATGGACACCGCTACTTTTCAAGCCGCAGTTACAGCTGCCATAATGGCTGCCGTGACAGCTGTCCTTGCAAACCACAGCACTGTCAACTCAAACAAGACTGAAAAAGGAGTTGACAATCCCAATAGTGTTAACGATCCGAGAAATCAACAAATAGTAACAGTCGCCACCGCCCAAAACAACAAATTAGAGTTCAAGAAACGAAAACATCAAGCCTAAGTAGAACGCAAGCGATTTCAGAGAATTGCCATGCAACAACAACAAGTGGAAACCAGTGCCATCCCAGTACTGAGCAGACCATATGAAGGAACACTCCCGAAGTGCGACCGATGCAACTATCACCACAAGGGAATTTGCCGAGTCCGGCAATGCAATAATTTCAACAAGATGGGGCACATTTCTCGTTTCTGTAGAACTACCTCCGCCACTGGATCAAGACTAGTTTGCTGTAGTTCTGGTGAGGCAGGGAACTATTACAGAAATTGTCCAAATGAGAAGATCAATGAAAGCAACCGTGTCCCCATAACTCCTACTCGACACTTCACTTCCACCACCAATGTTGGTGCTGTCCAGATATGTCACCAATGCGGTGAAATTAAGCACCTCAATAAGGATTGCCCGATAGCGAAGAACTCTGGCACAGACGGGAAGATTCTCAGGATCACAGCTGCAGGAGAACCTGCTCTGGACCCACATTAATGTAATTAAGGCGTTTTGTTAAAACAGACTTATAAACCATCCAAAACTAGTGCAACCAGAGTCTTACCTTTTGCGAGATCCCGTCGGTTTAAGGATGCTCGTGCTGCGTATACTTGTCTTTGGTAGTATACCTTATTCACAACAATAGTCTTGTAGTAAGTCTAAAGTACTGTAACTCTGTTGATGGTTGCACGGTTGTGTTTTGTCTGTAACGCCTTATGTTCAAATCTAATGTCTTTAAGTTTCCTTATGATTCTGACATTATCATACGACTCGATTCAATTTTATCCGCAAAAAACCAGCTTCATAAGTACATCTCTTTCTCAGTAAACGTCTTTTTAGCGAAGTCGTCATTTCAGAACACCGAAGTACTCATGCATGGAGTACCTCATAGTTCTTTTCCTTTCCGAAGAAATCCCCGAAGTACCACTCGTACAGTACGTCAAGTTCAATCCAAAGATCCATGCGGTTGATCTGTCGTGGAAGAATGTATACATAGGGGTGATATATAATCAAGGTTCTACAGGTTTAGAATTGATGATTCCACTTTAACTTCTTTTTCCACGATGGGATGTGAGCATAAAGAAGAATCAGTTATTCGACTATCTTTTCAATCTTAATTATATACGACTCGTATACACGAGATTGTGATCGTTGAACCATGTATGGATTCTAATAGGAACTTAAGGATGGAGAATTGCCCAATACTACGAGTAATCGCATTGTCATGTGAACAAACTTAGAACCAAGTACGACTTCTGTAAACAAATCGCCCTACAGTCTAAACACCTACGGAGATACAAGAACAGTCTAGACAACTTAGCGAACTACTCAGCAATAGAATTGGAAGACTAGGCTTCTCACCCTGGAGAGCTCCGGTCTTATCCTTCCAGAAGTCGACGGATTGCATCATATGTACCTCGGCTATCGAGGACTCCGTCAAGATTTCCATTAGAAATCGTTACCTCTGCCTCGCATAGACGAATCGGTTGAGAAGACGCAAGGAACGAGCTACCTTTCAGTAATGGGCCGAGATCCGAATATCAGCAGTTTCGAGTGTTAGGGAAGGATGTCCTGAAGACTACCTTTCGAACTTGATGCGGACAGTTCGAGTCCGTAGTGATACCCCTCGGATAGGACCAATACGCCCATAATATTCATGAGCTTAATGTGCAGGGTACGCCATTCTTACATAGATTAGTTCGTTATTCCCCTTGTAATGACTTACTTATCTACCCTCGTAGTAAGAAGGAACCCATGGAAACATTACCCTCAGAGAAACTTTCGCAAAGTTCTCTAAACACGAGTTTTGGAATTGAAGAGTCGGATTCCTAAGACACACTATTAGTGACGTGGGAATTCTTGAGTACTCTTTCAATTTATCAAAACCGTTGAGAATTTTTCCACACCGAAGACGCTGACAGAAATTTGCCAAATTCTAGGTCTTGCAGACCTACTATCGTAGTCCATTCAGAACTCCTAGCAAATTATAGGAACCCTTTCGACTTTGACCCAACAAGGGGTGGCCCTTGACTGGGAAGTTAAGCAAGAGAAAGAACGTTTGGAATTCCAAGTGAGAGACCAAATTATTTAGGAAGTCTCACTCTGGGAATGGCTTAATACGCTTCGTAAAGCGTGGAAAGCTAAATCCAAGATAGTTAGGACCTCCGAGATTCTTACTAGAATCGGTCCTGTATCTCACAAACTAGACCTACTCCGCGAACTTAGTAATGTACATTTTACCCTTTGCGGCTCGATCTTGAAACCGTACCTTTCCATTAGGAATCTCGTAATTCCACTCGACGAGATCGAAATTCATGAGATCCTCGCCTTCGTATAAGAACCGTAGTGACCCTCGCCCGAGAGGTCAAGCGGACGAAGCAGCGTCGCCTCCCTTTAGTGAAGGTTCGTTGGGATACCAACCGAGGACCCGAATTCACTTATGAGCACGAGAACCAATCGATTAGGAAGTTTCCACCTCATGACTCAATCATTCATACCTACTTCCTTACCTAAATTCTAATTTCGGGACGAAATTCCCTTTAACAGGGGGATGATGTGACAACCCAAAATTTCCATTCTTAGCAAACCATATCAGGTCATAGAAGTTAGATCAGTTGCAGTAAATTTTCAGACTTTTGGTATAAGTTTGAGTCTTTTAGGATTTACACTGAAAGAGATATCAGGAGAGAGGATGCACAAGGGTATTGTGCAACTCTGTTATTCCAAAACTCGTTGATATTAGAATTCAATTCCTGAATAAAAATATTTTCTGCCAAAAACCCTAGGAGTATATATATATATGATTCTGAGCCATAATTATTCATTTGTTACATTTCCATCTAGAGAAAAGTCGATTTCTCTCTCACGGATCTTCGGACTTTCGTCCCAAAACGTGAGTACTTCTATCTAATGCGTATTAAGGGTTGATATGTGTCTAATACACTAGAAATCATAAGAAAACAACTAGATTAAAGAGTTTACGGCCCAAGAACATCTTGGACCGTAAACCCTTCTTTAAGGGACAAATGATGCCCTAGTCCTTTCCTCTTGCAATGAAACTAGCTTACACTCGTATCCTATTGTATTTAGGACTAGAAAACAACCCAAGAAAACCAAGAGTAAGGTGTTCACGGCCCAAGAAGTTCTTGGACCGTGAACTCCAAACAATAGGGCCAAAGTGTGCTTTAAACTCTCCTTAAGCCTTGGACACTAGCCTAGATTCATTCCTAGTTAAGTTAGGGGCTTGAAAACACCAAAAACAACCTTTCCATGAGAGATTACGGCCGTAATCTCTAAGGGAAGTGGTCCCAGGGCCGTAAACTCCCCAAAGGAGTTAAATGGTGCCCTAATCTCTTCCAAGGACCTTGCCATTAATTACAAATGCTTCTTAGGGTCTTATAAAGCCTCAAACATCAAGTGGTCAAGTAAGTAGGAGCTTACGGCCGTAAACCCATGAGTTTATGACCATAAACTCCTTTCTTGATGACATTAGGGTCGTGAACTCCGTTAAGGAGTTTTCCTTGAATCCTACACACACTAGCTTGTCCCTACAACACTTAGATGCAATCCTAGAGGCTAATAACACTTGATAAAAGGTGTTTAACATGTCCTAGGGTGTCTAGACTTTGTTTATTAGTTGTTTAAAGACTAATTTGATACATATATGTGATATTATATGTTAACTAGGATCATAGAGTGTGTTCAAGACTTCACTTGACACCTAACAATCCTACATCTTCAGTTTATCCGTACCACTCACTACAGGTGAGTTCATACCCCTTAATCATTGTTTTAAATGTTTTTAAATGTTTTATGGGGGGGGATACAACTAGAATCATGCTAGTTATTATATCAATCACATGTGATTAATAAGTAGCATTCAAATGATTTACTATTCATTAGCCGTTTTACCAAACAGTTTTCTTCACATGATTTTCATAAACGTTTTATATGTTTAAAACTCCTTATTAAACTGTTCATTTTACACTGTAGGTTTCATTTCAAACTCATTTAAAATTGTGTTTCAAATAAATGTTTCTTTATACTTAAACTGTTTTATCAAACAAATACTTCAAACCCGTTTTATAGGCTGACATCATGTCGACCTTTTCTTTAGTTCCAACCCCTAGAATTTTAAAAGTTAAAATTCAACCCTTATACTTATATTATTATGATTTAATAATTATATATATATGTATAAGAACAAAGTCGTCTTACCGCTAGTACGCCTCATTCACGAAGCCGGTCTATAAGGTGGGTATAAGGTTGTTGCCTATAAAATGGTGACTTAATGGGTGTCCACTCTCACCCACCGCTTGCTTGATCGGTGGAGGGTCGTTAGCCGAACGGGTAAGACAAGGACTTATTAATTCTCATTCAAAGTATGATGAATATTATAAAGTAACTAAATGTTTTATTAAATTCCCAATCTTAGTTACTTTAGGAAAAATGTGAATAAGGTGCTATTCCATGAAATTACACTTTACACTTTGATTAAGTCGTTGGTGGAGCGTGTGTGGTTAACCGGCACACTAACTTGGACTTAACAAGGTAGGTAAAGGGTGACTTAGGGTTTATTATAGTATCGATGGAGCGTGTGTGGTTAACCGGCACATCGATTGAGTGATAAACTTTAAGGGTACCAAGTGATTTGCATGGTTACTTCACACCTCGTTTTGTGATCCTCGGTATCCCAGTCACAAAACTTGGAGGGCACACTCGAGATTGAAACATGCCTTTGAAAAGTTCATTGAATCTCAAAGAATCTAGGAATTTCTAAGAACCATTCAAAAAACCTAATAGTAAAATATTGCGGTTTTCGTGGTGGAAATTGGTGAATCGTCATTCACCTACCTTTCAAATATGATATAGCTTAGATTACGGCATACCTCTTCTAAGTTATATTATATTGTGATTGGATCCTAGCCTTAATATTACATTTGGGTGTTTTATTAAGGACTCTCTTATATCTAAACTAATCTTGTCCTCTCTCCTTCAGATGTCTTTCAACAATGCTTCTGGCTCTAATCCTAATGGCTCCTTTTCCCTTATGAACTTGTGTGGGAAAGTCACCTTTGATGGATCCAACTTTAATGAGTGGATCAGAAACATCAGGATGATTACCCGCTACGAGGATAAAGAATATGTCCTTGACAAGGAGCTTAAGGAGATTAATGAGTCCACTGCAACTCCTCAGGAGATCGCTGAATTTCGGGCGCATGAAAGGGATGCTACGAAAGTGGCTTGCATCATGACGGCCACGATGACAGCGGAGCTCCAAAAGTCTTATGAAGATTTCTACCCTTATGACATGCACCAAGATTTGATGGAAAGATACCATCAAAGTGCAAGACAAGAGAGGTATGAGATCATCTGCTCCATGATAACAACCATGTTGAAGGACGGGGAATCCGTCACGAGCCACATGCAGAAAATGCAAAGGTATGTGGATCGTTTGCTGAAGCTTAATGTGAACTTCCCGGAGGATCTTGCAATAGATATTATTTTGCATTCCTTACCATCGTGCTATGATCAATTCCGCATGATATATCACATGAACAAGGAAGAAGTCACCCTCAGCAAACTTCAGGGACTTCTCAAGACCGCAGAAACAGGTCTTAAGGGGAAGTCGGTTGCTATCACTCCTACTCAAAACTCTACTCCGGTTTTGGCAATCGGGAAGAATCGAGGGAGGAAGAGAAAGAGCTCTTCTAAGGGTACCAAGGTTCGGACCCTTGATGGCTCTTCTTCAAGTAGAACCAAGAAAGGTTTCGTTACTCCTTCTTCTGACCCAAAAGAGGCTGAATGCTTCTATTGCCATGAAAAAGCTCATTGGAAGCGGAACTGCCCAAAATACCAGCAAGATGTGAAGGATGGGAAAGTTAAACCCAACCATGCAGGTATTTACACTATCATTTCTAATAACTCACCCCATTCTAATTCTTGGGTCCTTGATACCGGGTGTGGTATTCACATTTGTTGTGACTTGCAGGGACTAAGAAGAAGTGAGGATGTGGAGCAAGGAAGGATAAACTTGATCATGGGGAATAGGAAAGTTATACCTGTTACCAAGATTGGAGTTTATACTTTATCGCTAAGTAGTGGGTTTAGTTTAGATTTGAATAAGTGTTGTTATTCGCCAGGAATGGCAAGAAATATTATTTCCTTTCATGCTTTGTACAAACAAGGGTTTACCTTTTCATTTAATAATGAAGTTGGTTCTATAGAAGTTTTCTATAATAATGTCTTTTATTTTAAAGCATTACCTTGTGATGGTGTGTATGAAGCTGTATCTGTTGTAGATAACTTGGGAAATAATGTTTTGTGTATTGATTCTACTAATAATAACTTGGATAAAGCATCATTATGGCATTGTCGTCTTGGACATATAAGCAAGAAACGCATAGGCCAACTCCAAAGAGATGGAGTCTTGGAGTCGTTTGACCTAAAGTCAGATGATAGTTGCGAATCATGCTTACTTGGAAAAATGACAAAGTCACCCTTCACAGGTTCATGTGAGAGGGGTGAAGGTTTGTTGGACCTTATACACACGGATGTGTGTGGACCATTCAAACATGCCACAAGGGATGCTAATCGTTATTATTTGACTTTTACTGATGATTATAGTAGATATGGATATGTCTACTTGATCAAGCATAAGTCAGAGACTTTCGAGAGGTTTAAGGAATTTAAACAGGAAGTCGAGAATCAATTGGGCAGGAACATTAAGATGCTTCGATCCGATCGTGGTGGTGAGTATCTTAGTTCAGAGTTCCTCGACTATCTAAGGGAATGTGGGATAGTCTCACAATTGACACCTCCCAGGACACCACAGTTGAATGGTGTGGCTGAGAGGCGTAATCGAACCTTATTGGATATGGTTCGTTCCATGATGAGTCGAGCTACGCTACCAATCTCATTCTGGGGGTATGCCTTAGAGACTGCCGCCCATATCCTCAATCTAGTCCCTACAAAGAAAGTTGCCAAAACTCCTCACGAGATGTGGACTGGTAAAGTACCTAAACTAGACCACATCAAGATTTGGGGTTGCGAGGCTTTCGTGAGACGCGAGACTCATGATAAGCTCGAACCTCGAAGCGAGAGGTGTATTTTCATCGGCTACCCACAGCATTCCTTTGGTTACCTCTTCTACAGACCTAGTGACAATGTGGTCTTTGGAGCAAGAAGAGGAGTCTTTCGAGAAAGAGAGTTTATAAGCCAAGGAGACAGTGGGAGGCAAATTGATCTTGAAGAAATTCAAGAATCAAGCGGTGAAGGAACTTCAAACTCTAGCCCTCAACTTGAGGAGGAAACTCCTGTTGAGCAAATTGACAAATCTGTACCTCTGAGACGTTCCACGAGAGTTAGGAGTGCACCTGAGCATTACTATGGATTCCATATTACTGCAGAAGGTGAGACACTTATTAGTGATGAGACACTAGTAAGTCAAGATGACCCTAACAGCTACGAGGAAGCCATGGCAGGCCCCGAGTCTGCTAAATGGAAAGAGGCTATGGATAGCGAGATACAATCCATGTATGACAATCAAGTTTGGAACTTGGTTGAAAATGTACCAGGTCGTAAGACAGTAGGGTGCAAATGGGTCTTCAAGAAGAAGACCGACATGGATGGTAAAGTACACACTTATAAGGCTAGACTGGTTGCAAAGGGCTTCTCTCAAATTCCTGGAGTGGACTATGATGAGACCTTTTCTCCGGTAGCCAAGATTAAGTCTATTCGGGTTCTGTTAGCCATAGCTGCGTTTCATGATTATGAAATATGGCAGATGGATGTCAAAACCGCTTTCCTTAATGGGAAGTTGGCTGAAGATGTTTACATGAGTCAGCCAGAGGGTTTTGTCAGCAACGAGTACCCTAATAGAGTGTGTAAGCTTGAGAAATCCATTTATGGATTGAAGCAAGCACCTCGCAGATGGAATCTTTGCTTTGATGAAAAGGTCAAGGAATTTGGCTTTTCTAGGAGTGAAGATGAATCTTGTGTGTATGTCAAGGCTAGTGGGAGTATAGTTAGCTTCTTGGTATTGTATATGGATGACATACTGCTCATAGGAAACGACATTCCAACCCTGCAGGAAGTAAAGTCCTGGCTTGGGAAGTGTTTCGCTATGAAGGACCTTGGTGAAGCTGCCTATATTCTAGGGATAAGAATCTTGAGAGATCGGAGTAAAAGACTAATTGGACTTAGTCAGAGTACCTACTTGGATAAGGTGCTGAAGAGATTCAGCATGCAGGACTCCAAGAAAGGAGAGTTACCCATCCAGAGTAACACCAGGTTGAGTAAGACACAAAGCCCTAGCACTGAGGCTGAGATAGCAGAAATGAGTCGAACACCTTATGCTTCGGCTGTAGGATCGATCATGTATGCTATGACGTGTACTCGACCCGATGTAGCTTTTGCCTTGAGCATGGTTAGCAGGTATCAGGCGAACCCTGGCAAGGCACACTGGACCACGGTAAAGAATATCCTCAAGTACCTACGGAGGACTAAGGACTGGGTCCTTACCCTCGGTGGGAGTGATAACTTGAGAGTTGTAGGGTATAGTGATGCTAGCTTCCAGACTGATAGGGATAATTTCCGCTCTCAGTCGGGCTGGGTCTTTACCCTAAACGGAGGAGCAATTTCTTGGAAGAGTTCCAAGCAAGAGACAGTGGCTGATTCTACTTGTGAATCAGAGTATATTGCAGCTAGTGAAGCAGCAAAGGAAGCGATATGGCTGAAGAACTTCATTGGAGACCTTGGAGTTGTACCAGCTATTAAAGAGCCAATGGAAATTTTCTGTGATAGTGAAAGTGTTGTTGCCTTAGCCAAGGAACCAAGGGATCATGGGAGATCCAGACACATCGACAGAAAATACCATTTCATTAGACATCGGATCGAAGAAGGACTCCTCGTGGCAAAGAGGGTATCATCGGATGAGAACCCAGCAGATCCCCTCACGAAGGGACTGAGTAGGGTTAAGCATCTCCAGCATGCTCGGAGCATAGGGCTGAAGGATGATATAAGTTTTAGTAGTTAGATAACTCAGAAATTTGTAAAGTGTAATTGACATTTGATGATGAATAAAAGGTGTTTTATTTATGAGTAAAGTGTTGCTATCTCTTGTCAATCGTTTACTATATTTCTTTTGCATGTTTTGACTTCCAGAATAATTTTGTTTGGTGTAACATATTATTCAAACCTCCACAGTCGGTCATATGTCGGAAGTAGGTATGTGTAACACCCAGATTTCCAAAAAACAAAATTTTTATTTAAATAATCAATTTAATATTAAAAACACTTGTTTAAAATCGTATTCACATTCGAATTACAAAACATGGTTTCATTTTCATTATAATAGAAGACCAGGATCCTCCAAAACACAACTCTTTCTTCGGTGTGTACAATCGAACCGTTGCCATCCCGCGTTACTGTAAGAACCTGAAACAATGTAACATAAACGACGTAAGCACGAAGCTTAGTGAGTTCCCCAATATACCTTACGCACATACGCCTTCCGGCCCGGATCTTTCGATCCACATAATATCGCCTTCCGGCCCGGATCTTTCGATCCACATAACTTTGCCTTCCGGCCCGGATCTTTCGATCCACATAACATCGCCTTCCGGCCCGGATCTTCCGATCCATATAACGTTGCCTTCCTGCCCGGACCTTTCGGTCCACAAGATAATCGCCTTCCGGCCCATACACATATATAACACATAATACAAATACTCTAACACATAAAGCACATATATCACATATCATACCTGACCTTTCTGTCACATAATACCTTGCCTTCCGGCCCATATATAAACATGTATAACACGCGTAGCAGCTAACTTTCCATTCATAGCATATAAACATAACACACAACATACTTGACCTTCCGGTCACACAATCAAACCACCATATATCATACCTGACCTTTCTGTCACAAAATACCTTGCCTTCCGGCCCATATATAAGCATGTATATCACGCGTAGTAGCTACCTTTCCGTTTATAGCATATAACATAACACATAGCATACTTGACCTTCCGGTCACACAATCAAACCCTTCCGGGTGAGGTATAGTGAGAAGACTCACCTCGTAGTACGCAGGCTATAAACTCTTCGAGCTACTCGCACACAATCCGCTAGTCCGCAGGTTCCCTATAATACCACAGCCTTAGTTAATGATCTTATCAAACAAGGCAACTGACCCCCTCTGAGATATATACAGGTCAACGGTCAATCTTGACTGGACTCGTCGAGTGCAAAGGGTAACTCGACGAGTATAAGCATCCTGACACCACTCGCCGAGTCTGAAGAATGACTCGACGAGTCCCAGTAGATCTTCAAGCTACTCGCCGAGTCTGAAGAACAACTCGGCGAGTTTCAGTGAATCTTCAAGCTACTCGCCGAGTCTGATCATCCAACTCGGCGAGTCCACACCATGCAGTCGATCCAACTGCTTCCTGAGATACGTTTATTCCCGAAAAACACACCAATGGGACTTCTGGACCTCTAATCACCCTATTACTAGGGTATAAACTCTTGTATAACAACATACTAATCCATCAAATCACCAAATGGGTTTCATAAACCCAATTCCATAACACATCAACATAGCAGAGGATAATTCGAAATATTACCTGAATAACACCCTCTCTGTGTCTCCAAACCTCAGAACTCGATCCTCTTGATATTCCTTTGGCCAAAACTCTTCTTCTTCTTGCCTAACAACTTCTTCAAGGTCAATAATGGTCTTCAAGCTTGTTCTAGATGCCACAGACGTCTAGGGATCTCCACAATCGGCCAAAAGATATGAAATGACGACATAACAACCCTTAAATACGACCCAATACGAAACGGCTAGGGTTTCTGCTGAACAGCGTCGACTCGCCGAGTCCATACCTGGACTCGTCGAGTCCAGTCGCGAACCCGCGACCAACTCTGCGACCCTACTCGGCGAGTCTGGCTCCAACTCGCCGAGTCCCCCTTTTAAAACACCCCAAAATGCAATTTAACAATACCTAAGATTTTGGGCTGTTACAATTCTCCCCCACTAGAATTAGACTTCGCCCTCGAAGTCTCACTCTGAAAGTAGTTCTGGATGCTGCTCCCGCATCACACGTTCCGGCTTCCCTAGACACTTTCGATCTCTTCCGAGGTTGCCACTGAATCAATACTAGAGGTATCTCCTTGTTCCTCAGAATCTTGATCTTCCGATCTCCGACGGCCACTGGCCTCTCGACGTAACACAGGCTCACATCCACCTAATCGTTCTCTAGTAAAACCACTGCTGACTCATCCGCTATACACCTCTTCAACTGCGACACCTACCAGTGTCATGGATCTGTCCCAATTCCGTTGACAGCTCCAAACGATAGGCCACCCTTCCTACCTTCGCGCCTTCACGAAAAGACCCAACATACCGGGGCCCCCCATTTACCCCTCTTCCTACATCGAAGCACCCCGTCAGAAATACGAAGTCGCTGACCTGAATCACATGCTCGTAACGGCGTCTGCCTGCATAACTTTCCTGATAACTCTAACGATCCCTAACTCTCTTTAACCTGCTGAGTCTGCTTCGTCAACTAAATACGAACTCTGAACTGCTCATCACTCTCTGAAAACGGAAATTACCCAAGATGCACTCTGCTCCAAATCTCAACGATCACTCAGCCCATAAGGGTTAGGAAACCCTGAACCACCGGATCCCCGATCCCAAGCCCACTTTGCTCATTCCGGACCGACTGAGAGATCCGTTCTCCCTCTCAGATCAACTCTCACAAGTTCCCTCTCACCAACACATACACATACTGAACTAGTCCCAACACCCGCAGGTGGAAAGACCCGATACACTGATGATATCCTCGAACATCTTTCAATATGAACCACTACATCCACTCTAAACTCTGATCAGATTCACACTGAAAATTTAAAATTTTCTCTCTCCATGCATCCCTGCTGAGCCTCAACAGACATCCCAACCGGATGGGTTCCTACTCCACTGCCGCGAACACGATGCTCAGAACCATACTCGAAGTACTCTAACCATAACTCTGCTCTGCAGCTTTCACTTTCGTGAACTTGCACCCCCTTCGGAGTTACATACCCTCCTCTTTTCCTTTTCCACGGAACTCTCTTGAACATAATGCCACTCCAACCGGTGCCACGGTGCTCGCCCCAAGCGACACCACCCTTTTTGCGTAACTGCCATTCACATACTCTGGTTCTCATTACAGGGGCTCTCAATCCCACGCACTCTCTCCACTCATCAAAATCACTGCCTCCGCTAAACAAGATCAACAACCCAGGGCCAGACCTTCCAATGCAATCACACTGCAACATACGTGATCCGCAAATCTCAAACTAATCCAGCAATACCAACAGAGTCTCCAGTATGACTGGACCGACTCTCATAACACATACTAGCCACTCGAGGCTATATCTCTGTGGGTCCGTACACCCAAACTCTGCGAACCCTCAGGTTCTAACTCTGGGAACCTTCCGGTTCCAGCTCTATAAACATGCACAACACAATCCCGTGGGATTAATGCAGTACCACCCATCACGTACCTCAAACGTACCAATACTCTGATCGCGACATTCCGATTACCTACTCAAGCTTGATCCCGACCTCCTTTCAGGCCTCCACAATCAAATGCCCTAGGTCTGTATCTCGCCCCGCATACCCAACACTCGCTCTCGTCGGCCTATACTTTGCGCTGACAAACACTGCTGAATCCCAACAGCTAAGCACCCTTACATACTCATCGATCTCCTGGAGAATTTTACAATTCTCCCCCACTAAAGCACTGACTAACTGCCACCGATCGTCATTAACGACCGTTCAGAACTATCCTGCACAAAGAGAACATTTACCCTCTGACTGCTTCCCACAAGCATAAGCAACCCTCAGCAAAACATCTCTCCTCCCTGATCAATCCGCTCGAAAGAATCCGATCTTCCAATTGTCCACTCCACAACTGCAGATACTACCCGTCATTCAACCCAGTGCCGCACCTCCACTATCAACCCTCACGAACGATGACCAACGGAATTCCCAAGCAATAACCCATAACCAAACCCACAACCTGCCAAAGGTTGAATATCGCATCGAAAACCGCACAAAGCTATCGGCACTAAAACACCAGACTATAACCATACCAACCATCAGGAAACAACGAATGCCAAAGCGAAACCTGAAGCACCAATCCATAACCATGCCAATCCTGCGAAACAACGAATACCGCATCGAAGTCCACACTACCAGCACAAACAATACGCCACAATCAACGCAAGCTAATCAAGACATCAAGACAGCATCATACCCGCAGCTGCCCCCCCCCGGCACTGCTCCGTCTCCCTCTGCCGCAAGCCGATAAGCACAACCCTGAGCCCTTGGGCTCTACTCCATCCTGTCCTCCTCCTGAACTCCTCAAGGTGGCCGGTGCTAGAGCCTGCACCGATCCTGCAAAAGCTGTGGACATTTGACCCTCAAATGTCCAACCTGCCGACACTGATAACAAATCCTGGAATCCCGAATTGGCACTGACTGCCGACAACCCCGTGCACCATGCCCCTCCTTTCCGCACTCGCGGCATGCACCATTGGCCAACAAGCTCCGGTGCCATCTCTCTCACACTTCCCACAAATGTGACCGCTCCGATCCCCCAACGTCTACGGTTCTGAACCGTTTCGGCGCCGACTGCGACTGCATCGGGGCCTGTCCCAGCTCACGCAACTGCAACTTAACCTCTAACTCACGCCACATGGCGGCCTTCTGCAACTCCAACAGGGTCTCGCACCTCCGCGCAGACACGAACTGTCTGATACCCCCTTGAGCTTACCCGAATATCGGGCATCTGAGCCTGCTCCGAAGCGAACTCAGGGCAAACATCGCCCTCACAACAAACATCCCGGTGCTCTCAGTCACCGACTCCAAATCCTGCCTCAGCTTAACGAACTTCCGAGCCAATTTCTCCTGTTCATCCCGCGGGACATAGCGAGTACTGAACATCCCTCTGAATTGATCCCATGAAACCGCAACCCTCTGCGCATCAGAAAATGACCTCGTGGACAATCTCCACTAATCCTTCGCCCCGAGCCTCAACAGGTTCAGAGCACACCCCACCCTCTGATCAGTAGGGCATAAACTCGTGGAGAAACACCCCTCCATGTCTGATAACCATCTCATAGCAACAATTGAGTCCTGAACTCCATCGAATGTGGGAGGCTTCGCATAACAGAAGTCCCGATACTGAAAACCCCGACTAGTCCCTTTCTTTGCCGTTGCTACAGCCGCTGTAACCGCCGCGGCAGCCGCTTCTGCGAAAGCCGCATATCGCTCCTCAAACTACTTCAATCATAGTGGTCCTGATCGACCCAAACAATTCTGGCGACTCAACCCGCAACAATGCAGCAACCTCATCACGCCGGATCTCGCGAATCCTCGCATCCCGCTCGCTTGTGCTCGTCCGATCGGTAACCGGATAACAAGATAGCCACAAGCATCATCCACTACGAACCATGGTACTCATCCCATGACATCCTTCCTCAACATGCTTCGGTGTATGGTACCTGAACCATAGCACCATTCCTCAACCTGCTCCAATGTATAGCACTCGAACCACAACATCTATCTCAATCTGTTCCGATGTATGGTGCCCTGACCATAACATCACTCTGTATCCGCTCCGATGTATGGTATCCGAACCATAACATCACCCCTCAATCTGTTCCTTAGGACCTTCAGAATGCCCCCTGTATCAAGTATGGGTCCTCTGCTTTCAGTAGTACGGGCCCATACTACCTGCCACATCTACCCATACTTTCCACACGGACCATTCCAGAGTTCCTAAGTAGCTGATAAACCTGCTCTTTCACCAATCTCATCGCGCGTGCTCGCTTTCCAGCGAAATCCTCTACTCTACCAGCGCACTCATCTGGCTAGGTTTACTCCCTAGTCCCTTCCGCTGTCCCCCCACTTCTTTGCTATCAGCTGCTGAAGAGTTCCCAATGATGCCAGCCCTCTACCTCCTGAGTATCGTCATACTCACTTGGTAGCTGACTCCCATCATCGATAACTCCACAAAGCACAAAGCAAGCAGCATTCGAGCATTGAAGCATACATAGGACTCCCCATCTGTGGTAGCTCCACCTCCTCGGCTCATCCTCGGAAGTACCTCTATACCCCGTAGCTTTACCCCTTGTGCGTTCTAACTAGATACTCTCACTCATCACATACACACAAAAGCATAACGCACATATAACAGCAAACCCTAGACTAAGGCATCACAAATCAGGCCACTCTAGTTCTAAGATGTGAAGTACCTAGCCTGTCTCTAGCATGCAATAATGTCTCATAAAGTGCATAATAGATATTTCATAATACAGAAGTAAGGGTATTTTGGGAAATCACCGTTTGGCTCTGGCTGATTGTACACACTGCTCTTTCTTGCTTCCTCTTTGAACTCTTATTCACTTTTAGAAAACCATTTATTTGGAAAACTTTTTCTTACTTCCTCAGTTTGAGTCCAGATTTACCCGTAGGCGCGTCCGAATCCCTCAAACCAAGGCTCTGATACCAATTTGTAACACCCAGATTTCCAAAAAACAAAATTTTTATTTAAATAATCAATTTAATATTAAAAACACTTGTTTAAAATCGTATTCACATTCGAATTACAAAACATGGTTTCATTTTCATTATAATAGAAGACCAGGATCCTCCAAAACACAACTCTTTCTTCGGTGTGTACAATCGAACCGTTGCCATCCCGCGTTACTGTAAGAACCTGAAACAATGTAACATAAACGACGTAAGCACGAAGCTTAGTGAGTTCCCCAATATACCTTACGCACATACGCCTTCCGGCCCGGATCTTTCGATCCACATAATATCGCCTTCCGGCCCGGATCTTTCGATCCACATAACTTTGCCTTCCGGCCCGGATCTTTCGATCCACATAACATCGCCTTCCGGCCCGGATCTTCCGATCCATATAACGTTGCCTTCCGGCCCGGACCTTTCGGTCCACAAGATAATCGCCTTCCGGCCCATACACATATATAACACATAATACAAATACTCTAACACATAAAGCACATATATCACATATCATACCTGACCTTTCTGTCACATAATACCTTGCCTTCCGGCCCATATATAAACATGTATAACACGCGTAGCAGCTAACTTTCCATTCATAGCATATAAACATAACACACAACATACTTGACCTTCCGGTCACACAATCAAACCACCATATATCATACCTGACCTTTCTGTCACAAAATACCTTGCCTTCCGGCCCATATATAAGCATGTATATCACGCGTAGCAGCTACCTTTCCGTTTATAGCATATAACATAACACATAGCATACTTGACCTTCCGGTCACACAATCAAACCCTTCCGGGTGAGGTATAGTGAGAAGACTCACCTCGTAGTACGCAGGCTATAACCTCTTCGAGCTACTCGCACACAATCCGCTAGTCCGCAGGTTCCCTATAATACCACAGCCTTAGTTAATGATCTTATCAAACAAGGCAACTGACCCCCTCTGAGATATATACAGGTCAACGGTCAATCTTGACTGGACTCGTCGAGTGCAAAGGGTAACTCGACGAGTATAAGCATCCTGACACCACTCGCCGAGTCTGAAGAATGACTCGACGAGTCCCAGTAGATCTTCAAGCTACTCGCCGAGTCTGAAGAACAACTCGGCGAGTTTCAGTGAATCTTCAAGCTACTCGCCGAGTCTGATCATCCAACTCGGCGAGTCCACGCCATGCAGTCGATCCAACTGCTTCCTGAGATACGTTTATTCCCGAAAAACACACCAATGGGACTTCTGGACCTCTAATCACCCTATTACTAGGGTATAAACTCTTGTATAACAACATACTAATCCATCAAATCACCAAATGGGTTTCATAAACCCAATTCCATAACACATCAACATAGCAGAGGATAATTCGAAATATTACCTGAATAACACCCTCTCTGTGTCTCCAAACCTCAGAACTCGATCCTCTTGATATTCCTTTGGCCAAAACTCTTCTTCTTCTTGCCTAACAACTTCTTCAAGGTCAATAATGGTCTTCAAGCTTGTTCTAGATGCCACAGACGTCTAGGGATCTCCACAATCGGCCAAAAGATGTGAAATGACGACATAACAACCCTTAAATACGACCCAATACGAAACGGCTAGGGTTTCTGCTGAACAGCGTCGACTCGCCGAGTCCATACCTGGACTCGTCGAGTCCAGTCGCGAACCCGCGACCAACTCTGCGACCCTACTCGGCGAGTCTGGCTCCAACTCGCCGAGTCCCCCTTTTAAAACACCCCAAAATGCAATTTAACAATACCTAAGATTTTGGGCTGTTACAGTATGAATCAAGACTGTCATGATGGATTGTAGAGGTCCAAGGTGTTGGACAAGGCTACAACAATCATGAGTGCTCATAAGTTCTGAGCATTGGACTCAACCCACGCTCACTGGAATCACTTCATGGAATTCTATCTCGAGTGATCGTGAGACGGTAATATCATATAAGTCTTCAAACCTAGAGATATGATTTGTTACTTACAAGTTGGTTATGCATTGACTGTATGAAACCGCATTGGTAACTCGATGTTATAAAACGTACTTTTGTGTGTAATTCAATGAGTGGTAGAACAAACATATGAGTCGAAGTTTATCTGTTCCTTCTTGGATTAGAAGCTGATATCTGGGCCCCTCGATGATTTTGTTTTGACCCATGTACCGGGCCCGGTCAGAACTAAGTTGATGTGTTCAATTGAGTTCTATGTCAAACAAATCGGAAATCGGGAAACAAATGCTGGACAATAAGCAAGACTATGTTCCATGTATTTGTCCGGCTGATATCTAGAACGGAGGATTATATGATCACTTATCTTAAATGGCGTACCATCATCTTCTCAAGTTTCGAGAAACCTTGTAAAGAGCTACGATTGCCGGTCGGTTCCTGAAGTACTAGAGATATAGTTATTAGACTTATCCAAGTGGGAGACTGTTGGATAAGGTGTCTAAGTCCATAACTATTTCGGGCATGTACTTGACCCGACCCGGCATGGTCCATTTGGGTTGCATGGCACCATGCAATTGGATAGACTAAATGAGAGAAATAACACTTGGAGATTATTAATATATTATAAGTTCTAATATATTAATAATATTATTTGATTAGTTGATCAAAGAATTAATTTGGAATTAATTAAGTGATCAAAGGATAACTAATTAAATATATGGGTTGATTGTGTAAATCATCCATATCTTGTATAGTGGGCTAAGAGGCTCCATGGATTCTCAAGTTGGGTTCTACCCATAGGATGCTCCATGGATGCTCCATGGGAGTTACAAACCCATGGGTCATGAAAATGAAGAGTCATGACACATTAGGGTTTACATGGTGTAACCCTAGATGTGTCAACACTATATAAGAAGCATATTCTCCACCAAAATCGGCACTACTAAGGAAACAAGAGGGCTTGGCCGATTTTGAGAAGTGTGTGTTATCTCAAGAGTCTTTCCAAGAGCATTTGGTGTTGTGTGAAGCATTTGAGGCATCACACTTGGGGTGCTAGGCTCACAAGGTTTCAAGGAACACAAGCAACGACAAGGTAAGTTATTCTATCTATGATTCAAGTTAAAATTGTTCCCCATGTATGCTAGATAGGAATATAACCTTGGAATTCAACTTTGCATGATAATTAGACAAACATAGATCCAAGGTTATTAGGGTTGCATGTACACTTAGGAAGTGTTAGAATGCTCAAAACCCATCAGTAAGACCTTTTACAAGGTCATTTTCCCGAACTTGTACGTCATGAATATCAAAGATATTGACAGTCGGCTAACTTCTATGTAATTTTCTTTTTTCAAATACTCTCATCATACTTTCGTTTGAGTATACCTGAAACATGCTTTAGTCAAGTCATTGGACTATAGCAATTTAGCTTTGGAGACATTTCCAAGTCTCTTTTAGTGGTTGGATCATGTTATTCACCAACCAACGATGCCTCGGCTTGAACGACAAACATCTTGAGACCATTCTACAAACTTACTTCCACTCATTACCAGGACTGCATCATAGGGATGTAGGTCAACCCTTCATAAACACACTTCCACTCAGTACTAGGACTGCATCATGGGGATGTAGGTCAAACCTTCGCGAACATACTTCCAATCCGTACTAGGACTGCATCATAGGGATGTAGGTCAAACTTTCTAGAACATACTCGTACTCTTTACTTGAACAATCGGAGTACATCTAGGGTGAACTAGAATCGCTCACAAAATCCTTATCTTTCGTGTTAACAGAATCATGCCGTCATTCAGAAACAATCAGCCAAACAACGAAGCCTTTGCTTTTCCTATGGACACCGCTACTTTTCAAGCCGCAGTTACAGCTGCCATAATGGCTGCCGTGACAGCTGTCCTTGCAAACCACAGCACTGTCAACTCAAACAAGACTGAAAAAGGAGTTGACAATCCCAATAGTGTTAACGATCCGAGAAATCAACAAATAGTAACAGTCGCCACCGCCCAAAACAACAAATTAGAGTTCAAGAAACGAAAACATCAAGCCTAAGTAGAACGCAAGCGATTTCAGAGAATTGCCATGCAACAACAACAAGTGGAAACCAGTGCCATCCCAGTACTGAGCAGACCATATGAAGGAACACTCCCGAAGTGCGACCGATGCAACTATCACCACAAGGGAATTTGCCGAGTCCGGCAATGCAATAATTTCAACAAGATGGGGCACATTTCTCGTTTCTGTAGAACTACCTCCGCCACTGGATCAAGACTAGTTTGCTGTAGTTCTGGTGAGGCAGGGAACTATTACAGAAATTGTCCAAATGAGAAGATCAATGAAAGCAACCGTGTCCCCATAACTCCTACTCGACACTTCACTTCCACCACCAATGTTGGTGCTGTCCAGATATGTCACCAATGCGGTGAAATTAAGCACCTCAATAAGGATTGCCCGATAGCGAAGAACTTTGGCACAGACGGGAAGATTCTCAGGATCACAGCTGCAGGAGAACCTGCTCTGGACCCACATTAATGTAATTAAGGCGTTTTGTTAAAACAGACTTATAAACCATCCAAAACTAGTGCAACCAGAGTCTTACCTTTTGCGAGATCCCGTCGGTTTAAGGATGCTCGTGCTGCGTATACTTGTCTTTGGTAGTATACCTTATTCACAATAATAGTCTTGTAGTAAGTCTAAAGTACTGTAACTCTGTTGATGGTTGCACGGTTGTGTTTTGTCTGTAACGCCTTATGTTCAAATCTAATGTCTTTAAGTTTCCTTATGATTCTGACATTATCATACGACTCGATTCAATTTTATCCGCAAAAAACCAGCTTCATAAGTACATCTCTTTCTCAGTAAACGTCTTTTTAGCGAAGTCGTCATTTCAGAACACCGAAGTACTCATGCATGGAGTACCTCATAGTTCTTTTCCTTTCCGAAGAAATCCCCGAAGTACCACTCGTACAGTACGTCAAGTTCAATCCAAAGATCCATGCGGTTGATCTGTCGTGGAAGAATGTATACATAGGGGTGATATATAATCAAGGTTCTACAGGTTTAGAATTGATGATTCCACTTTAACTTCTTTTTCCGCGATGGGATGTGAGCATAAAGAAGAATCAGTTATTCGACTATCTTTTCAATCTTAATTATATACGACTCGTATACACGAGATTGTGATCGTTGAACCATGTATGGATTCTAATAGGAACTTAAGGATGGAGAATTGCCCAATACTACGAGTAATCGCATTGTCATGTGAACAAACTTAGAACCAAGTACGACTTCTGTAAACAAATCGCCCTACAGTCTAAACACCTACGGAGATACAAGAACAGTCTAGACAACTTAGCGAACTACTCAGCAATAGAATTGGAAGACTAGGCTTCTCACCCTGGAGAGCTCCGGTCTTATCCTTCCAGAAGTCGACGGATTGCATCATATGTACCTCGGCTATCGAGGACTCCGTCAAGATTTCCATTAGAAATCGTTACCTCTGCCTCGCATAGACGAATCGGTTGAGAAGACGCAAGGAACGAGCTACCTTTCAGTAATGGGCCGAGATCCGAATATCAGCAGTTTCGAGTGTTAGGGAAGGATGTCCTGAAGACTACCTTTCGAACTTGATGCGGACAGTTCGAGTCCGTAGTGATACCCCTCGGATAGGACCAATACGCCCATAATATTCATGAGCTTAATGTGCAGGGTACGCCATTCTTACATAGATTAGTTCGTTATTCCCCTTGTAATGACTTACTTATCTACCCTCGTAGTAAGAAGGAACCCATGGAAACATTACCCTCAGAGAAACTTTCGCAAAGTTCTCTAAACATGAGTTTTGGAATTGAAGAGTCGGATTCCTAAGACACACTATTAGTGACGTGGGAATTCTTGAGTACTCTTTCAATTTATCAAAACCGTTGAGAATTTTTCCACACCGAAGACGCTGACAGAAATTTGCCAAATTCTAGGTCTTGCAGACCTACTATCGTAGTCCATTCAGAACTCCTAGCAAATTATAGGAACCCTTTCGACTTTGACCCAACAAGGGGTGGCCCTTGACTGGGAAGTTAAGCAAGAGAAAGAACGTTTGGAATTCCAAGTGAGAGACCAAATTATTTAGGAAGTCTCACTCTGGGAATGGCTTAATACGCTTCGTAAAGCGTGGAAAGCTAAATCCAAGATAGTTAGGACCTCCGAGATTCTTACTAGAATCGGTCCTGTATCTCACAAACTAGACCTACTCCGCGAACTTAGTAATGTACATTTTACCCTTCGCGGCTCGATCTTGAAACCGTACCTTTCCATTAGGAATCTCGTAATTCCACTCGACGAGATCGAAATTCATGAGATCCTCGCCTTCGTATAAGAACCGTAGTGACCCTCGCCCGAGAGGTCAAGCGGACGAAGCAGCGTCGCCTCCCTTTAGTGAAGGTTCGTTGGGATACCAACCGAGGACCCGAATTCACTTATGAGCACGAGAACCAATCGATTAGGAAGTTTCCACCTCATGACTCAATCATTCATACCTACTTCCTTACCTAAATTCTAATTTCGGGACGAAATTCCCTTTAACAGGGGGATGATGTGACAACCCAAAATTTCCATTCTTAGCAAACCATATCAGGTCATAGAAGTTAGATCAGTTGCAGTAAATTTTCAGACTTTTGGTATAAGTTTGAGTCTTTTAGGATTTACACTGAAAGAGATATCAGGAGAGAGGATGCACAAGGGTATTGTGCAACTCTGTTATTCCAAAACTCGTTGATATTAGAATTCAATTCCTGAATAAAAATATTTTCTGCCAAAAACCCTAGGAGTATATATATATGATTCTGAGCCATAATTATTCATTTGTTACATTTCCATCTAGAGAAAAGTCGATTTCTCTCTCACGGATCTTCGGACTTTCGTCCCAAAACGTGAGTACTTCTATCTAATGCGTATTAAGGGTTGATATGTGTCTAATACACTAGAAATCATAAGAAAACAACTAGATTAAAGAGTTTACGGCCCAAGAACATCTTGGACCGTAAACCCTTCTTTAAGGGACAAATGATGCCCTAGTCCTTTCCTCTTGCAATGAAACTAGCTTACACTCGTATCCTATTGTATTTAGGACTAGAAAACAACCCAAGAAAACCAAGAGTAAGGTGTTCACGGCCCAAGAAGTTCTTGGACCGTGAACTCCAAACAATAGGGCCAAAGTGTGCTTTAAACTCTCCTTAAGCCTTGGACACTAGCCTAGATTCATTCCTAGTTAAGTTAGGGGCTTGAAAACACCAAAAACAACCTTTCCATGAGAGATTACGGCCGTAATCTCTAAGGGAAGTGGTCCCAGGGCCGTAAACTCCCCAAAGGAGTTAAATGGTGCCCTAATCTCTTCCAAGGACCTTGCCATTAATTACAAATGCTTCTTAGGGTCTTATAAAGCCTCAAACATCAAGTGGTCAAGTAAGTAGGAGCTTACGGCCGTAAACCCATGAGTTTATGACCATAAACTCCTTTCTTGATGACATTAGGGTCGTGAACTCCGTTAAGGAGTTTTCCTTGAATCCTACACACACTAGCTTGTCCCTACAACACTTAGATGCAATCCTAGAGGCTAATAACACTTGATAAAAGGTGTTTAACATGTCCTAGGGTGTCTAGACTTTGTTTATTAGTTGTTTAAAGACTAATTTGATACATATATGTGATATTATATGTTAACTAGGATCATAGAGTGTGTTCAAGACTTCACTTGACACCTAACAATCCTACATCTTCAGTTTATCCGTACCACTCACTACAGGTGAGTTCATACCCCTTAATCATTGTTTTAAATGTTTTTAAATGTTTTATGGGGGGGGATACAACTAGAATCATGCTAGTTATTATATCAATCACATGTGATTAATAAGTAGCATTCAAATGATTTACTATTCATTAGCCGTTTTACCAAACAGTTTTCTTCACATGATTTTCATAAACGTTTTATATGTTTAAAACTCCTTATTAAACTGTTCATTTTACACTGTAGGTTTCATTTCAAACTCATTTAAAATTGTGTTTCAAATAAATGTTTCTTTATACTTAAACTGTTTTATCAAACAAATACTTCAAACCCGTTTTATAGGCTGACATCATGTCGACCTTTTCTTAGATAATAATCATGTTCAAAGGTGTTACAAATCTTATTTTATGCTTTTATATTGTCAATTGCATGCCTATATATGTATAGTTATATAAGAAATATTTAAATGACTTAGGATGACTATCCGCCTGATTTCCTTTTCGCCATTGAGATGTGGTCTGGTGTTAGTTATATATCATGTGTACATATATAGTCATAAAGGTTCTTCCAGTCCATTCAATACCCTTGGGTAGCAAGGGTATACTTCCATGTTCATACGTACCAGTTACATCACTAGTAAGTTACCATAGGGGTAGCACAGGATGATACAAATATTATTACTAGAACAATAAATCATAATGAGTCAGTTCATTCATGAGTCAGTACATTACTATACATGCTAGATAGAGAGGGAACATACATTACATCTAGCACACGCAGAACATTTCAGTACATATAGGCTAGACAGAGAAAGAGTACACTTTCAGTTAGCACATTCATTTCATATACATTCATGCAGTTATGTGAACCATTGAGCGGGTCATGGCACTTCCTGCCATAACCGCTCTTGTATCCCGAATCTCCTTAACTGGGGAGCATATGAGTATGCGTATAGATCTATACTGGATTAACTATCCTACACCTTGTTGCTCGCTACAGTGGGACTTGCAAGTCTACGGGTGTCATATGTTATTTCTTACGGCGTCTTACTTCGTCGTTTTACTAGAGTCGGTAGCATGATACAGGTCGATCACATGTTACTTTAAATTACAATAGATTTAAGGTAGTTAGTATGGTTGTAGTTAGATACTACACCATAGTACTATTCCATTTCCCCATTACATTCACTTCGTGAACATTCACACGATGCACGATAATGTAGAAGTTATATTTTTGGTTAATGGTAGTTAGATTTGGGAAAATACACACTCTTACAAGAGACACACACACAGATACTAGATGCCTTGGTAGAAGGATACTTTTAGTAGGAAACATATGGTTTTCTAGGATGTTCAAAAAATTTTCATACTTACAGTTCATATACATACAAATGCTTACATTTCATATACGTACAAATACTTACATACAAATTAAGACACTAAAATACTTATGATCTCACCAGCTTTAAAGCTGATACTCTCTTTCAAAATAACTTGTATCCTCAGGTCAATAGTAGACAGGTACCGATGCAAGTTTTAGAGAAGATGGAGCTCGTTCAAGACTCATCTTTCATTTTGATTTATACTTTAGTGTTTATCAAAATTTGACAGAACACACTTGTATTAAAATTATATTATTAATGCAATGGATGATGTTGTTGCTTGTTTACAACTTTTCATTGCTGTGATACTGTACATGACGTCCTCCGCCCCAGAACGTTTTCCGCCATTCATGGCTTTGGGGTGTGACAGAGACGACTTCCGAAGTAGCTTGAACAGCTGTAACGACGGCAAGGGGAGGAGATGGTCGAGCTTCCTAGTTTTGGGACATATTCTGATGAGCAGAGGGTTGTAGTTGTTTGGGATCGGAAGATGATCTGTACTCGTTATATTTCAGCGGTTTGAGCGGGAGAGGCTAGCACGTGGGTTTCTAGGTTTGAAGCTTGGGGTTTTGCTCAAGGCCGAAATGTGGGTCGCGGGAACTTCAGAATGGAGTGATGGTTATGTTCAGCTGGGGTTTTGCAGCTGGAAGTGGAATGGTTAATTGTTGGATTGGATTGTCATTTTGTAGGGCAAGGACTATGCCCTCTTAGTTTTTCAAGCTCGAAGCAGTGAGCAAGCTTGTGACCCAGGGGCAGGTTGTCTTCCAGCTTGGGGTTAGTTGGTTGCAGAGGTTGGCAACATTATTTCAGCACCGGTGAGCACCTGACGGTCGATCTAGCATAAGTATTTGTGTGGTCTGGTTTGCCTTGGATCTCTTGCATTGGACGGAAAGGATGGATTGCGAGATCTATTGCACTTTTGGGATTGTAGACTATGTACTGGGAGTATTTTGTATCCCGGCTTAAGGGCAAAGGGTGTTTCAGCTGCTGTAATTCAGCTGTGGGCATTTGAGCTAGTAAGTGGGTCAGGGTGCGAACCCTGAAGAGAATGATTCCTAGAGCCTGAGAGCAGGAAGCTTGTTTGGAACACCTTTGGAAAAGGGGTATTATGTTGGAGGCATGCAGATAGGGTCCCACAGAAGGGTTATTCAGCATTGTCAGGATTCAGTGGTTAGCAACCGTTAGTGATTGAATGGACTAAAGAACTAACGGAAAGCGGTTCGTTGTCGAGGTATTATTTAGAGCATTTACCTTGTGGTCTTCAGTACATGTGGGGTCGTAAAAGCATTAGTGGCTGACATATTCACTAGGACTCAGGAAGTGTTCATCTGGTTCTTAGAAGTGTGTGATCAACTGGGACTAACTAGCAGTGGAGCACTAGTGGGAAAGAGTTGGTAGTCATCGGATCGATCATTGGGGAAGTGAGAAGGATTGAGAATCCTCCAATTTGCATGTATTACGAAGGCTTAGTCGAATCTAAGTGGGGGAGTATTACCCCGAGATGCGGAAGTGGGAGAGGTTTTGAAACAAGGATAAGTTTCACAACTTGATAGGGAGAATGGAGGCCCTAGTGGCTGATTGGTTTGAGGGTTTTGTTGATTGGGGGTTTGACAAAACTCCCCATCATAAGAACACATCTTCTGGGTGCTTGATAGTAGGAGTTGGGGAACCGGGTTGGATTTCTAGTCAAGAATCGAGTTCAGTTTTAGTATTTGGTCGAGTGCATGCTCGACTCTGAGGGTTTTTGTTAGCTGTCAGGGCTCAGCAGTGTATTCGGCACGAGAGTGTGGGTTATTTAGTGTATGTCGTAGACACACGGGTCAGGGAACACACCACGGATTTCCGAGAGGGTGGACGATCGACATGAGGTCTAAGGTTAGGCTGGGGATATAGTCCACAGTGTAGATCCGGAGTTCGAAGCCTATAGTGGGTGAGAACAGGACACATGGGAGAGAAAATCAGGAGTGGAGGGTCCATGGAGATGCTCAACGGTTTAGAGCGGTCCGGATAGATTGAAGGCCAGTGGGGCATACCGGTCAGACTGAAGGCTTGGAGAATGGTCCAGACAGGATGAAGGCCTAGAGAGGCGGTCCAGACGTGCTGAATGTTCTAAGAGTGGTCCAGATAGACTGAAGGCCTGGTAGAGCATCCAGTCATGCTGAAGACTTTGTATATATGTAGAACTATGATCGGGTATTGAGCAGGCTGTTATGTTATAACAATCAATAGGTCTGTTCCAAGTATTAAACATGCTGCTGGATTAGGCTGAGGACTCTGGTGTATTTTGGTTGATCGAAAGTTGTTATTAGTGTTCGAACGAAGTTCAAAGGATATTGGTGATCTCATCAGTTTGGAGTGTTTCCGAGGTTTCATCTTCTTGGATCGGGTAGTACTCCAGTTGGGGACTGAGAGTGGATCCGAATGGGTATTCGTCAGTTTTGGGCAGGTTTGGAATTAGAATACACTGTCATTCAGGTTCTGGGAACCGGGTTAGATCATTTTTTAATCATTTATGGCATTTGGATGGTTGAGGCGGTCCTGCTCTATGTGGTAGGCCAAGATACCCAATTCGGGCTTACTAGAAGTCGTAGGCACGGAGGTTCAAAGGGAGCGGTAGGGTTGAGGCGGTTGGCCAACAAACCCTAAGAATTTTAGCTCGATAGTTGAATTGATTAGACATGATTGATATTCCAACCAGAATAGGTGGTATGGACTAGATATGAGTGGCGTACTGATTGGCCGATAGTGGTGGGTATGTTGATGATGGTTTGAGTTATTGCGATGTGTCTTGGGATTCATGTGTGGTAGTAGTTTTTGTATCGTTATGTTGTTCATTAATGAGATGAGCGTTGATTAGGCCCTTCGACTGGCGGAAGAAAGTGGATATCTGCAGGATCGGAGTGTTGGCAAACTGAAGTGCCAACAGTAGTGTCGATCGGTCATCGGGAGCATTCCAGTCATGAGCTGAGGGCCGGGGAGAGCATACCAGGCTCATGTTGTGGGCTCAAAGGCAATCCAGACCTATGTTGAGGACCGCGTAAGGGTATTCCAATCATAGGCTATGGGCATAGAGATTGTGTTGGTTATGTCTGTTGTAGGAACGCGTTTGTAATGACCCAAATTTCACGTCCAAAAATTTCATTTAAATTAAGTAGTTTGTAAAACATTTGTAGTAAAATGTCATACGATCATACCATTTCATTAAACATATCTCGTGTCTAAATACCCAACACATGAAAATAGTAATAGTGTTAGAGTACAATCCCAAAGTATATCATAATGCGGAAAACGAAGTGTGTGTGCGTATGAAGTGTCGCTATCGCGCCGACTCCTTCCCCTTCACTGAAGAGGTACCTGAAACAAAACTAAAAAGTGTAAGCATGAAGCTTAGTGAGTTCCCCCATCGTACCACATACCATACAATCATATCACATACATACTGCCAGACATTTCTGGGGTGCCTGACCTACCCGTGTCAAGCCATTATGGGGCGCTGACCTACCCGTGTCGAGCCATTCTAGGGTGCTGACTACCCATCGGTCCGAACAATAGAACCTCGGGGATTGGTCCCCTCCTACTACCTTTATCGCATATAACATACAAGCGAGCATGCAAACATATCACCACATATTGTCAGACGTATCTGGGGTGTCTGACTACCCTTCAGTCCTATCAACGGAACTCTACACATACAACATATCATGCTAGCATATAACATATCAGGTAGTAGCATACCTAGATGATATCACAAAGACAACCACCTAACTTACGAACCCTACTGGTGGGACGGAATTGTGGCCGTAGACCCACCGCTACTGGAAGGTAACTCACCTCGAAGTAGCTGCTGATCTGCACGGAAACTGTCTGACTGCTGCTGCTGCTCAGGAAATCCTCCGGCTGCAATTCCCACGAAAAACTCAAGCAAACACTGCTAACCACCATTAGGGTAAAATGACCGCTTTACCCCTAGCCAAGTCAAAAGTCAAATTCAAAGTCAACTTCCAGTTGACTCGACTCGCCGAGTTGGCTCGCCAACTTGTCGAGTCTCTATCCATTCGATTGTGCTCACTCCCGTTCCTACTCGTCAAGTTAGGCATAGACTCGAAGAGTTCTCTTTCTAAACTGATATCCAATTATCCTTCATCCGACTCGTCGAGTTGTATGAACAACTCATCGAGTTCATGTTCATCTAAAGAACACTTTGTTCTATGACTCGCCGAGTTGTATGAACAACTCATCGAGTCTGTTCTTGAGGCAAGAAGGTTGCCTTGGGCCTCGCCGAGTCAGGGCATTGACTCGTCGAGTCCCTCCATCACTGAGTCTGGCTTCCGATTCACTGAGTCCACTTAAAGCTCACTGGTCCCACTCGGCATAACTCAAAAAGGGATAATCGGGGACTCGCGACTCGACTCGCCGAGTCCGAAGAATGACTCGCCGAGTCGCATGCATGCAACTTCTATATACTCGATTATGCTTCAATCCAGTGCATTCCATTCATGGATCTGGGTTCTTAGTGATGGGTTATTGCCATAAGATCTTTCCTATGTGCGCATGCAAAACCCTAATGCTTGGATCTAGGCTTTCTAATTAAACATGCTTTGAATCCAAGACTTCTAATGACTAATTAGGAATAAGAACAATACTAAATCAGATCTAGAATCATACCTTTGAATCTCTTGTTTGATCTTGTTGTCTTGGAGCTCTAGAGTCACAATTATCACTCCTCTAATGGATTACAAACACCAAATAGCAAGGAGGATGATTTAGGAGAGAGGAGAGGGGAAGAAATCGGCCAGGGGTTCTATACTTTAGATCAAGTGCCGATTTCCCTTTGCCATAGGGTCTATTTATACGTGTAGACTCCTTAACGGTTACAGCTTAAAACCTAATTGGATAATCTTCTCTTAAAGCAATCCAAATCCATTCCTTAGATAGACTTGGACGATTTGAAGCTATCCATAGCTTCTAGAATCCGTCCACCATCTATCCAATATGGATTTACAGTCTAAAGTTTAACTATCAAACAATTGACAGTTTATACCCTCTTATTTAATTAATCTCTTTAAGTCACCAAATTAATTCCAATAATTCTATGACTTATATTAATCAAATAATAATATTATTATTCTTTATATTATTCTCATAATATATTAATAATATTTATTCTCTCTTAATAAATCATCCTATCAAGTTGCTATTGTGAATGCAACCCAAAAGGACCATGAACAACCGGGTCAAATACTTGCCTAATATAGTTGCAGCCTTAGACACTATTCCAACAGTCTCCCACTTGGATAAGTCTAGTAACTATTGCACAAGTACAATTCGATTTGCAATCATAGCTCTCAAATACGTTGTCAAACTCTGATCTAATCAATCTTGTCCTTTAGATAAAGGATCGTATAGTCCTCTGTTAGATATCATGCTGACAATTCTATGGAATGATTAGTCAAGCATTTAGGTTTCTCGATCTCTGATTTATTTGACATAGAACTTAATCGAGCACATCAATTCAGTTCTGACCGGGCCCGACACATAAGTCAAATCAAATCATCGAGCGGCCGAGATATCGCTTTTACCCTCTTGGGATAAAAGTTACAGATAAACTTCGACTTATATGCATTTACTTATTCATTAACCAACTATACACAACAATGCGTTTTATAACACCGAGTTATTGATGCGTTTTTGCATTATCAATGTACAATCAATTAACAAATAACAAACCATATATCTAGCTTTTAAAACTATATGATATTATCGTCTTGCGATCACCCCTTTTATATCATATTCCATAAGGTGATTCCAGCAAGCGCGGGTTTGTTCCAATGCTCAAAACCAGTTCATAAGCACTCACGAACGTTGCAGCAACCCTTTGCTATGTCTAAAACCATTTAGACAATCTACACACCAATTCATGACATTCTTCATTCATATCTACTTACAACATATGAACGATTATGGACAATTTGAATAATTCGATTATTCCTAATAAACTCAATTATTCTGGAAGTCAAAACATGCAAAGTGAAACAATAGTTAAACAATTAACATAAGACAGTAACATTACTCATAAATAAAACTCCTTTATTTAATCATCAAATGTAAATTA
Organism: Lactuca serriola; assembly: GCF_051521515.1. NCBI lineage: Eukaryota > Viridiplantae > Streptophyta > Magnoliopsida > Asterales > Asteraceae > Lactuca > Lactuca serriola. The sequence continues at coordinate 248,956,966 of NC_136408.1, read as the reverse complement.
CATTTATCTATTACATGTTTCTAATACTATCTAATCTATGCTAATATAATCCTTCAGCCCAATACTCCTAGCATGTTGCAAGTGCTTAACCCTACTCAGTCCCTTCGTAAGTGGATCTGCTGGGTTATCTTCTGATGATATCCTCTTCACTATGAGTTGTCCTTCTTCTACACGATGTCTAATAAAGTGATATTTTCTGTCGATATGTCGTGATCTACCATGATCCTTCGGTTCCTTGGTCAAGGCAACCGCTCCTTCGTTATCACAGAAAATCTCCATGGGCTCCTTTATGGCAGGTACAACTCTAAGGTCACCAATGAAGGTCTTCAACCATATTGCCTCCTTCGACGCTTCGCTCGCTGCAATGTACTCTAATTCGCACGTTGAATCAGCTACGGTTTCCTGCTTGGAAATTTTCCATGTCACTGCTCCTCCATTCAGGGTAAAGACCCAGCCCGACTGCGAACGGTAGTTGTCCCTATTGGTCTGAAAACTGGCGTCACTATACCCTCACACCTTCAAGTCATCACTCCCTCCGAGGACTAAGAACCATTCCTTCGTCCTCTGAAGGTACTTAAGGATATTCTTCACCGCAATCCAATGGGCTCTGCCAGGATTCCCTTGATATCTGCTAACCATGCTCAAAGCGAAGGCTACATCAGGGTGAGTACAAGTCATAGCGTACATGATTGAGCCAACTGCTGAAGCGTATGGTACTCGGCTCATTTCTGCGATTTCAGCTTCGGTACTCGGACTTTGAGTCTTACTCAACTTGGCATTACTGTGTATCGGTAATTCTCCCTTCTTCGAGTTTTCCATACTAAAACGTTTTAGTACCTTCTCTAAGTAAGTGTTATGACTAAGTCCTATTAGTCTCTTACTTCTTTCTCTTACTATCCTTATTCCCAAAATGTAAGAAGCCTCTCCGAGGTCCTTCATAGCGAAGCACTTCCCGAGCCAGGACTTAACTTCCTGCAGAGTCGGGATGTCGTTTCCTATGAGTAATATGTCATCGACATATAAAACGAGGAAGCTAACTATACTCCCAGTGGCTTTGACATATACACATGATTCATCTTCGCTTCGTACAAATCCAAACTCTTTGACTTTCTCATCGAAGCAAAGATTCCGTCTGCGAGACGCTTGCTTAAGTCCATAAATGGACTTCTCAAGCTTACTCACTCTATTCGGGTGCTTCGAATCCACAAACCCCTCTGGCTGAGCCATGTAAACATCCTCAGCCAACTTTCCGTTAAGGAAAGCGGTCTTGACATCTATTTGCCAAATCTGAAAATCATGAAATGCGGTAATTGCTAGCATCACTCTAATATATTTTATCTTCGCAACTGGTGAGAAGGTCTCATCATAGTCAACTCCGGGAGTTTGAGTAAAGCCCTTCGCAACCAATCGCGCTCTATATGTGTGTACATTTCCATCCACGTCGGTCTTCTTCTTAAAGATCCATTTGCACCCAACGGTCTTACGTCCGGGCACATTATCAACCAAATTCCAAACTTGGTTATCATACATGGATTGGATCTCGCTATCCATTGCCTCTTTCCATTTCGCAGACCCCGGGCCTGCCATGGCTTCCTTATAGCTATTAGGTTCGTCAAGATTTATTAGTGTACCATCACTAATATACGTGTCCCCTTCGGTAGTAATATGAAAACCATAAAACTGGGGATGAACTCTAACTATATCGGAACGTCTAAGAGGTAAGGATTCGTCAATCGGTTCAACCAGAGTTTCCTCCTCGGGTTGAGTGCCAGCGGTAGAGGTTCCTTCATCTATCAACTCTTGAATCTCTTCAAGCTCGATTTGCCTCCCACTGTCTCCTTGGCCTATGAGTTCTCGCTCTCGCAAAACTCCTCTCGTCGCAACAAAGACAACATTGTCCTTCGGTCTATAGAAGAGATATCCAAAGTATTTTTGTGGGTAGCCAATGAAAATACATCGCTCACTTCAAGGTTCGAGCTTGTCGTGAGTATCTCATCTTACGAAAGCCTCGCAACCCCAAACCTTGATATGTGCTAACGAGGGAGCTTTCCCTGTCCACATCTCGTGAGGTGTTTTGGCAACCTTCTTAGTTGGGACTAGGTTAAGGATATGGGCGGCAGTCTCGAAGGCATACCCCCAAAAAGAGATTGAAAGTGAAGCACGACTCATCATAGAGCGAACCATATCCAATAAGGTTTGATTACGCCTTTCTGCCACACCATTCAACTACGGTGTCCTAGGAGGCGTCAATTGTGAAACTATTCCACACTCCTTGAGATAATCGTGGAATTCAAGACTTAGGTACTCTCCTCCTCGATCGGATCGAAGCATCTTGATTTTCCTGCCCAATTGATTCTCCACTTCATTCTTGAACTCTTTGAACTTTTCAAAGGTTTCTGACTTTTGCTTGATTAAATAGATATACCCATATCTACTATAATCATCGGTAAAAGTCACGTAGAAGCGGTTCCCATCCTTCGTGGTTGATCTAAACGGTCCACATACATCGGTATGTATTAGGTCCAATAGACCCTCACCCCTTTCACACGTACTCGTGAAGGGTCATTTAGTCATCTTTCCAAGTAAACAAGACTCGCACTTGTCATCTTCCCTAAGGTCGAATGAATCCAACACTCCATCCTTTTGGAGTTAGGCTATGCGTTTCTTGTTGACATGTCCAAGACGACAATGCCACAAGGATGCTTTATCCATACTAGTGGAAGAATCTATGTTTAAAACATCATTTCCTAAGTTATCAACAATCATAACAGTTTCATAAATTCCATTACATGGTATAGCTTCAAAGTAAAACAACCATTTATATAAGCCAAAATAGAACCATTTTCATTATTAAAAGAAAATCTAAAACCTTGTCTAAACAAACCATGAAAGGAAATGATGTTTCTAGCCATTTCTGGCGAATAGCAACAATTGTTCAAATCTAAACATAAATGATAAGTTATAAAACAAACTTGAAGATCGATTAGATCTTTGTAACAGGTATAGCGATGAACACAAAAACAATAAATAACACAAGTGTGGATCAAAATATGTCGAATGATTAGATCAAACAATCCTCAGCAGAGCTCGACTAAGAACTTCCGCTGTAGAGGACCTTAGGGTTACAAGAACGATAATAATAAACTTTTGAATAATACTCTGATCGTTCTATTCTATCGTTGACCTCTAAGATGCATACAAGCACCTTTATTTATACTAAACCCTACTAAACTCACGGATGGATAGGCCCCATACCAGAGATACAAAATGGATTAGCTAACGATCCCAATAGACGCAATACTTAACACAAAACACGACCCAACAATCTCCCCCTTTGCGTCAAATTGGAGCGAGACTACTTCTTCTTCTTACTTGGGCCGGCAGCAAGAACTTTCTTCGTAGTATCAAACAGACGTGAGATTAGAGCGAGAATAGTCTGTCTAAACCGAATGTACCATTGAATCATGTCATCAAAGTACTTGACATCATCCGCTGTGTTCTGCTTGCATCTGTGGATGTTCCCCAAAACATGCTCTAAATAGGCAGTAGTGTAGAGGTGTTTGTCAGCCAAGGCGAAAAGACATTTCTGTCCTTCGGTCCTGGTAAACATGACCGAATTCCTTCTTGACTCAATCTTGCCCATCTGCATTTGGTTGAGATCATTGGCAGAGCCAACATGAGATATTGTAGGTTTCTTCTTAAATACGCTCGCAATCTCCTGATCCATCAATGCAACTTCCATGATGTAGCACACGAGCATCCTCTTGAAATGGTCGATGATCGGACCGTATTCAACTTCGTTGGTGAGGAGGATGTTGTGCAAGATAATCCAATCATGGGGATTAAGGTTGGGAAGATCTGCAAGGGAAATAGCATGTTCGGTTTTGGCATATCCCCGAAGTACCTTGAACCGAATGTTGATGAAGTTACCTTCACTATACAGCTTCAAGACCCGAACATTGACAATTTTTTGAGCGCTCCAAGTCTGATATTGGGGTTGAGCAGCCTTCAGATAGAAATTGATTAAATCCCGATCAACCTGTGGATGAGGATGAGGGATCTCTGCAACGTTGGAAAAGGCATGAAAGATAAAAGCCTTTCGGGTCAGTGACATGTCGAACTGTGAGTCGACAGTGTTGGACCGATCTAAAGAGATCACAGGTTCCAGCCACAAGATACTCGGTGTGTCAATGGCTTCTTTAATCATCCTCTCGAGAGTCCAAGCAGGAAAAAGAGTTTTCCTACTCTCAAGAAGGTCGTGGGCTTCCTTATGTTTTCGTTCGGCTTCTTCAGCCTCTCTTGCCACATGAGCACTGATGTCAGCCTCATTGTTTCGACTTTTTCGCTTCAACAAGTCAGCGATTGTCTCTTTATCTTCATCTTCTTCCTCTTCCTCAGCAATATTTTTGCCTTTGTCTTTCACACCAGAACCGGAGGCTTGGCCTACTGGAGGAGGTTCGGTTGTGTGAGTTGCTGTTGAGGTAGGAGGTGGTTGAGACATTGTTTCCTTCTCTCCCCCTTGTTTCGGAATGGACACAAAATCAAGTAGCCCTTCGATTTTACTGAGTAGGGCAAGGGCGGGAGCGAGCTTCTCTGCAAGGTCACGCCTCACAGTGTAGTTAAGAATTAGATCATGTGCTTCTAGGATGTTAGATATGGCAGAGTGGACATCCGAAACACACGATTTTATCACCTCCCTTTCAGACCGAAGAGAGTCAATTTCCTGTTGAGAGTTGGAGAGTTGAATGCTCTTGACCTTCAGAGCGGTGGTCTTCCTGGCTATAACATCCATAAGAGAGTTCTCGGCAGCCAAATCTTCTTGAAGCTTGGAGAGACATTCTTCAATGGTTGTTCGGAAAGCTAAGTTGTCGTCAGAAATTGTTTGACGAAGAGAAGCGAAGGACTTCAACTCAGTTGTGACTGATGTTGCCAGCTGGTGGACAATAGGTTCCAGCGTAGTCTAGGCAGCATTGGCACTCTCCTGTAAAGACTTCAATAGGGTAGAGGCATCAGTAAATAGTTTATCGACTTTTTGGTCGCAGCCTGACAGGCTTTGGTAGAGGCATCTATGGTGGTGGTTGCAGAAGCAAGGGAATCTTGTTGAGCTTTGGAGAAAGCATCAACAATTTTCTGAACTGCAGCTTCAGATAAGGATGACTGAGATGTGGAAGAGGAGGCAATGAGCAAGTCAATTTTATCATGGAGCTCCTTGAGATGCCTTTTAGTGACAGGAGCGTCGTCATCGTCATCGCTTTGTACTTGAAACGGGCTATAGTAGACCGAGTCAAAAGTCATATCCTCCCCGCCAAGGAGTGGTTCTTCTCCCTCTAAAGCATGACCAGGAGAAGGTGGTGGTGGTGAAGCTGGTGGTTCGGTAGTATGGGTAGGTTCGGGTTGGGTTGTTTCGGGTGTAGGTGTAGGTTCAGGTGTTGGGGTGGTTTCGGGTGCTGAGGTGGATTTGGGTGCGTCAGTATGAATCCCCATATCAGATACGTTGGTTCTAACATCTGCAGTGGTTGTAGTGGTTGCTTCGGTGAATATTGGTGTAGGTATTGGGATGGAAGTGGGTGGTATTTGAGTAGTGGAAGTTATGGGGGGAATAGAAATAGGAATGGTTTTGGGTGGAGAGGAAATTGGAGAAGTAGAGAAAATTGGAGAAGTAGAGACATGAACTTCAGGGGTTGGAGATCTGGGTGGAGTGTTGCCACGTGGAGAGTCATCAGAATCTGAACTCTCACCCTAAGATTCGCTTGAGGAGGAAGCGATAACCAGCTTTCGCCTCGGCTGAGTTTTTCTCCTCTTCTGCTGTGGAGACTAAGCAGCCCTGGTGGGTTTCCTCTTCCTTGGAGATGGGCCTTTTGCCCCCTTGGCCACCTGTTTTCCCTTATCAGCCTTCTTGCCTCTTGGAGCAGGCTTGTCGGCATCATGTATTGATTTCAGCATTTCTGGAGTAAGATCCCTCAGACCAGAACGCTTGAACTCCTTGTACGTTCCGATAATCCGGCTATCAGTAGGAACATCCCCATACATGGTTTCTGGAATAGACCCTTTGAACGGAAACTTTGAAGCGTCCGACACAATGATCTTCATGGTATGAAAGGTACCAATCGGAGACATTGGAGCACCAGCGACAATGGGGACGTGGTACTTGTCCATCACCCATTTTGTGATAATAGTCCAGAACCTAGCATACGAAATCTCTGAATGTCTGGAAGTAAAGGAGAGACTTTGAAAGAGTTGTTGCCACAGAACGGACCCGTAGTCCATGTTGATGCCATTGTAGATCCCATACATTATGGAGAGAAATAAACGGCTGGCACCATCAGACCCGACACTTCGTTCAGATAAGCCCTTGAACAAAACCGTGAACATCCCATTCCACTGTGGAGGTAGGCACGACTTCTTGAATTTCGTCACCGTAGTAAGCACCTCCGTGTATCCCATGTTGTAGAACATGTTGAACAAATGACCCATAGGGATGGATTCTGGGTTGACCCTGGAAGAATCCACGTCAAACCCTAACAGTGAACATAACCGTTGCATTGAAATCGACGCCTTGTGCTCAAAGACATCAAAGAAGATTCTATCAACGACCTTGTCATAGTGAGCAGTTGCAAAGATCTGTGACAGGAACTCCATCGGAACAGTTTCAGCCCTAGTAAGTGCAGGAGCGATTGGAGAAAACTTCAGACACTCGATGATGGGGAACATGAATGCGTCGTAAGCTTGAGGGGTTAAATCGATGATCAAGCTTTGCTGTGGGCGAATGGGCAAAATGTGGGATGTTGCGTGAACTGAGGAAGAATCTGCCATTGCTTGAAGAAATTGGAGGAGATGATGAACAGTGAAGGATTAAGGATTTCTTGCTCTCTGGGAATTTTAATTGCGGTAAAGAGGTAAACGGTGAATGATGTTATGAGCCGATATCTGAGCATTTTGAGGAGGGATATACGGGAGTTTGTGGCGAACTCGACGTACTGGACATTTGTTGAGCTTCAGGAAAATGCCCGGAAGAGGGAGATAGATCGGGAGACCCAGGCTAGGGAGGAGGCTGAGTCTCAAGGGAGGGATCGGCGACCGGTGCAGTCTTAGCCGGCAGCCAAGCGGGCCAAGCCCGCTGATTCGAGATGTGGGAGTCAGAAGGGTTGCAGTTGTGGCAAGTGCGGCAAGAGCCATGATGGGGTGTGCAGAGCGGGGTCTTGCTACAAATGTGGCAAGGAGGGGCATATGGCCAAGGATAGCCCCAAGGGATTTGCAGTATGTTTTCACTGCACCCAGACCGGACACCGCAAGGCAGAGTGTCCACAGTTACGAGGGACAGCCCAAGGAGCATCTCAGGGATCTGCCCCTGCTGCTATCAGAGCCACTGAGAGTCAGCCAGTGAAGGCCGAGGCACCGAAGGCACGAGGGAGAGCCTTCCAGTTCATTGCGGAGGAGGTCCGCGCAACGCCCAATGTCGTGGCTGGTATGTATTCTTTCATGTATTTATTTTGATGATGAGATATTGTGTTTATATTATGTTTTGCGTAGGTACTTTTCTTGTGAGTTCTGTACCTGCTTTGGTGTTATTTGACGTCGGTCTTTTGTATCTTTGGCTTTCAGTCAGCACATCAGTATTAGTCAAGAGGCGTTGAGTCGACCTCTGAGAGTTTTCATAGCTGACGAGAGGGCGGTGTATGCCACCGAGATGATCCGAGGGTGTGTACTCGAGATTTTCGGTGTTGAGTTTCCGATTGATTTAGTTCCTATTGTGATGGGAGATATCTATGTCATTGTGGGCATAGACTGGTTGAGCAAATTTGGAGCGGTTATCGACTGCGAGAGACAGCTGGTGACCATACGAGACCCTAGTGGGGGAGTTCTTATGGTGTACGGTGAGGGTACACGTTCTGGGTCAACATTTTGTTTGGCCGCTAGAGCGAGACAGAGTCTACAACAGGGCTGTAGGGGTTTTGTAGCGTATGTGATGAATACGAGGGTTATTTCAGAGAGACCGAGGTCAGTTGATGAGGTTCCGATAGTGCGTGAGTTCCCGGATGTATTTCTGGAGGAGTTGTCGGGTGTGCCTCCCGAGAGGCAAGTGGAGTTCCGTATTGATTTGGTTCCGGGGGCTGCGCCAATCGTAAAGGCGCCCTATCGCCTTGAGCCTCCTAAGATGTAGGAGTTATCCTCACAGCTTCAGGAGCTGCTGGGGAAGGGGTTTATTCAGCCGAGCAGCTCGCTGTGGGGAGCGCCTATCCTTCAGGATCGACGATTTGTTCGATCAGTTATAGGGAGCATCTTGGTTCTCCAAGATCGATTTCAGGACTCGTTGCGGACATTACGAGTTCGTGGTGATGCCTTTCGGGTTCACCAATGCACTGACGGTGTTCATGAATCTCATGAACAGAGTGTGCAGGCCGATGTTGGATCGCTCGATTATCGTGTTCATCGACGACATACTGGTGTATTCAAGATCCAGAGAGCAGCATGAGGAACATTTGAGAGAGATCCTCATAGTATTGAGATCAGAAAGGATTTATGCCAAATTCTACAAGTGTGATTTCTGGTTACGAGAGGTCCAGTTCCTAGGGCACATCGTTAACCAGAAATGGATATTGGTCAATCCGGACAAGATTGAGGCAGTGATGAGTTGGGAGGTGCCGAGGTCACCTACCGAGATCAGGAGTTTCCTAGGATTGGCTGGTTATTATTGGAGATTTATCAGGAATTTCTCCAAGATCGTCGTGCCACTCACCAAGTTGACCCGAAAGGATGTTGCTTTTTCATGGGGCCCAGAGCAGCAGGCCTCCTTCGAGGCACTTCGCCAGAGACTATGCGAAGCCCCGGTGTTAGCTCTTCCGGAGGGGATGGAGGACTTCATAGTGTATTGTGACACGTTGATATCTGGGCTGGGAGCGGTGCTGATGCAGAGGGGGCATGTGATAGCATACGCATCGAGGCAGCTGAAGCCTCATGAGATGAGGTATCCCACCCACGATCTGGATTTAGGGGCAGTGGTGTTCGCCATAAAGATCTGGCATCACTATCTGTATGGGGTTCGGTGTACCATATACACGGACCACAAGAGCCTGAAGTATTTAATGGATCAGCCCAATCTGAACATGTGACAGAGGAGATGGTTGGATGTGGTGAAGGATTACGATTGTGAGATCATATACCACCCGGGCAAGGCTAACGTTGTAGCCGATGCCTTGAGTCGTAGGGCGGTGGGCGCCCCGATACAGGATGTTTGTATGAGGCTGACAGTGATGACCCCAGTAATTGATGCCATTCGAGGGGCCCAGGCTGAGGCCGTGAGACCAGAGAACCGTAAGAGGGAGTGGGTTATCGGGCAGGTATCGGAGTTCGTCACCGATAGCCAAGGGCTTATGGCCTTTCATGGACAGATTTGGGTGCCGTTTGTGGGCGGAACGCGCACCATCTTGATGGAGGAGGCGCATAGATCGAAGTTTTCGATCCATCCCGGGGCCACCAAGATGTATTTGGACCTGAAGAAACAGTATTGGTGGCCCTGTATGAAGAGGGATGTTGCATGGTTCGTTGAGAGGTGTTTGACCTGTCGCAGGGTTAAGGCAGAGCACCAGCGTCCACATGGTAAGCTGCATCCGTTAGAGTTTCCCAAGTGGAAATGGGAACAGATTGCCATGGATTTCATCACCAAATTGCCGAGGACTGCGAGGGTTGTTGATGCAATTTGGCTGATTGTGGACAGGTTGACGAAGAGCGCTCATTTCCTTGCTATCAGTGAGAGCTCTTCCGCTGAGAGGTTGGCAGAGTTGTACATGAAGGAGGTGGTATCACGACATGGGGTGCCGATCTCGATTGTCTCAGATCGAGATGTGCGTTTCACTTCCAGGTTCTGGAAGAAGTTTCATGAGGAATTGGGTAGAAGGTTGCATTTTAGCACCGCATACCACCCACAGACTGACCGACAAATCGAGCGGACGATTTAGACGCTCGAGGACATCCTTCGGGCTTGTGTACTGGATTTCGGAGGGAGTTGTGACACATTTTTGCCTTTGGCTGAGTTTTCCAATAACAACAGTCATCATTCGAGCATCGGTATGCCACCCTTTAAGCTGTTGTATGGGAGGAGGTGTCAGACTCCCATTTGCTGGGGTAAGGTCGGTCAGCGTGTGATGGGTAGTACAGAGATAGTACTTCAGACGACCGAGCTGATTCGGCAGGTCAAACAGAGGTTGCTGACGGCCCAGAGTCGTTAGAAGAGTTATGCGGATAGACGACGGTTAGAGCTCAAGTTCCAGGTTGGTGACTTCATACTCCTGAAGGTATCTCCTTGGAAAGGAGTGATCCGATTCAGGAAGAGAGGCAAGTTGGTGTTGGATTAATGTCTAAGTCCATAACTATATTTGGTAAGACTTGACCCGACCCGGCATGGTCCATTTGGGTTGCATACCATCATGCACTTGAATGAGAGAAATAAGACACTTATGGATATTAATATATTATAAGTTCTAGTATATTAATAATAAGAATAATAAGATTATTTAATTAGTATTGATCAAGAATTAATCTAGGATTAATTAAGTGATCAAAAGAAGACTAATTAAATATATGGGTTGATTGTGTAAATCATTCATACTTGTATAGTGGGCTAATGCTCCATGGATAATCAAGTTGGGCTAAAACCCATAGGATGGTCCATGGATGCTCCATGGTGTATTTGTACCCATGGATCCAAGGAAATGGAAAGCCATGACAATTAAGAGTTTACCCTAATTGTGTAACTATATAAGCATCTTATTATTGAGGAAAAATCGGCCACTAGTGTGTGTGAAGAAAGGGCTAGCCGATTTTGGTGAGTGTAGAATTCTCTCAAGTCATTCTAAGTGTTTTGATGATTGTGATTCCATTTGAGGTGTCACACTTGGGGCACTAGGCACTCAAGCTTCATGAAGACATTCTACACCAAAGAGGTATGTATTCTATCTTACTATAGTCATTGTTATGTATGCTAGATTAGGATAATACCTTGGAAGTTCTTATTTGCATGTATAATAGAGAAAACATAGATCCAAGGTATTTAGGGTTGCATGTACACTAGGAAGTGTTAGAATGCTCAAAACCCAACAGTGGTATCAGAGACTGGTTGTTTTCTGTTATATTGATGCAAATATTTTATTTTCAAAGTTGGAAAAAAAAGAAAAAAACATGAAGTTCGTCAAATTTTAAGATAATTACTTGTTCTTGTGAAAAAACTAATTATTTGTAAAATTTGAATAATTTGCTTTATGAGTTGAATTAGGTCAAATTTAATAAAAGATAAAATAATATGATTATTTTATTAGTTTTAAAAGTTTGATCTAAAGAGTTTTATTTTTTGAAACCTCCATAAGTTATGGATATGAAAAGGTTTTAAAAAAAAAAATTGATTCAAAGTTTTATGGAGTTACAAAAAATTTGGTGTTAATGTTTTAAAGGATTCCATAACTTAAGAATAAGTTATGGATCACCAAAAGTTTTTTGTGTTAGCTTGTTTTATGAGTGAATTTAGATTAATGAATAAAATTATGTGATAGTTGGTTTTAATCCAAATTAATCTAAGAATTGATTCTAAAATGTGTTTTTGTAACTTGTCATCAAGTTATATGAAAAGTCACATTTAAGAATCATAAAACTCATAAAAATTGGCAAAGGTTACAAAAATGAAGAGTCTAGTTCTAATTAAATGGTTTTATGACTCCATAAATTGCCCTCAAGTTATGGAGGACCAAGAGTCTCTTCATTTAATAAAATAAAAAAAAAAAAGGTGTAACCTTAATTAATTCCATAAGTTATAAAATAAAGAAAAGTTAATTCTTTTATTAGTTTAAAGTCTTCCATAACTTGTCCTCAAGTTATGGAACTTGAAGAGTTTTTGGATTAAAACTACTTTAAACACATAAGTTATGGAATTAATTAGTTTTGAATAGTTTCAAAACTTGCCCTCAAGTTTTGGAATTTGTAAAGTTTTCACTTATGAATACTTTAATTCCAAGTTAGCCCTTAGAATTTTAAAAGTTAAAATTCAACCCTTATACTTTATAATATTATAAGTTAATAATATATATATGTATAAGAGTAAAGTCAGTCTTACCGCTAGTACGCCTCATTCACGAAGCCGGTCTATAAGGTGGGTATAAGGTTGTTGCCTATAAAATGGCAACTTAATGGGTGTCCACTCTCACCCACCGCTTGCTTGACTGGTGGAGGGTCGTTAGCCGAACGGGTTTGACAAGACTAGAATTCTCCCTTCATTAAAAGTATTAATGATAATACTAAGTAACTAAACTCTTAATAATACCCAATCTTAGTTACTTAGGAAAAATGTGAATAACGTGCTAACCCATGAAATTACACTTTACACTTTGTCTAAGTCGTTAGTGGAGCGTGTGTGGTTAACCGGCACACTAACTTGGACTTAACAAGGTAGGTAAAGGGTGACTTAATATTTATCATAGTATCGATGGAGCGTGTGTGGTTAACCGGCACATCGATTGAGGGGTAATTTATTAAGGGTACCAAGTGATTTGCATGGTTACTTCACACCTTGTTTTGTGATCCTCGGCATCCCAGTCACAAAACCTGAAGGGTACACTCGAGATTGAAACATGCCTTTGAAAAGTTCAATGAATCTCAAAGATTTAGGAGTTTCAAAAACCAATTAAAACCTAATAATACATTTCGTTTATCTTGGTGGAAATTGGTGAATCGTCATTCACCTACCTTCAAATATTTTATAGCTTGGATTACGGCATACCTCTTCTAAGTTATAAAATAGTTTGTTGGGTCCTAGCCTTAATATTTCATATTGGGTGTCATATTAAGGACTTTAAATCAACTATCTTGAATATCTCCCAAAAGATGTCTGGTTTAGACACCTATGATCTTCCCAAATCTCTTGAAACAAGGTTTCCTAATAAAGATGATGTCCCATGGATATCATACTTCTTTCACCTCCTCCAATTATTCTCCCTAACCCACAAGTTCTTGAAAAAGTTTAAGGTCACTCAAGCCCTATTGGCAAGGCAAGGTCTAGGTGTGATCACATCTTGGAGATGTAGTCACATATTGACAAGCCGGGAGAGTTGGGTGTCAAAGTCTTGAGAAAGTTGGTGGTTCAACTACTTTCTAAGTCATATAGTGAGTTCTTTTGGAACACCTATGAAAAAGACTATGACAAGACCCTTAATGATCTTATCTATTTGTTAAGATCAACTTCCTAAAACTTTATGGACATTGACAATGATGACATTGGATATCCAGTAAAGCATTCTCTTCCCAATGGAAAGGGATCGGCCAGAGCCAACTCGGTTGACCAAATGGTAAAGAGAAAAAGCTAAGTCTGTGATAGTCCCGTGTACCATTATCAAAGGGTCCATATGTTTATATTGCCAAAGGAAGGGGCATTGGTCACGAAGCTGCCAAATTTACCTAAGGATGTTAAAGTCAATAAGTTTGACTCTACTTCAGGTAAATTTCACTATCTAACTCTGTTAAGTTTCTATTATGAGATTCTTGATACATGATGTGACTGGGTCACATGGTGATGTTTTAAGAATCAAAGAAAAAGTGAAGAAACTTAAAGAAAGAATATGCTGAATCTGATGGCGTAGATGGATTTCTATCGCATAGTTTGAAGATCGGATTCTTGAGCTACTTCTTAGGAGTTATGAGATATTGCTTAAGGAATAGATAACAACAAGTTTTTCATATGGATTGTAAGGATAAGTTTTTCCGCAAAGTTTTAAAATAAAAGGAAAATTTTTGATTTTATTTATTTTAAAATATCCTTACAATGGCATTTGAGGAAAAATTGTTGCTTATATAATTCCATTAAGAGCAAGAGTGGAAATATGAAATTGAGTCTTTCATTTGTGGTAATGTCTAGATTTACCAAATAAGGAAAGATTCTCATCACCCAAGTTTCAATTGGACCGGAACTTGGAATCATGCAAGTTGTATAGCATGATGAATGAGAATTTTCAAGTTTTGGAAAATTAAGACTAATTACTTGTTCACATGGATGTGTGAGTCAAGTAAAGGACTTAGGGATCGAGTACACATTCTTGTGCACTGATTAAGTCCACCATAAAAGAGCGAATAAGAAGAATCAAATATGGCAGAAGGATAAAAGTTTCTCAAATCTGAAAAGATGGGAGAGTACTTTAGTATCAGTTTTGTGATCATCTTAATGATTAAGAAACCATAGCACAATTAGTTCTCTAAGGAAGTCTTAGTGCATTCTTATGACTAAGAAGAGGAACTTGAATTGTTGAAATGGTTAAATCAAGAAGATGAGTCATACTTCGTTCCAATACAAGTCTTAGGAGTCATACTCTAAGATTGTATTTTGAGTGACATGTCTTAAAGAAGGTTAAAACACTTGTCAAATGTAAGAGTAAAAGTTTTCTACTCTTGTACATTTGAAATTGGTAAGTTGTGATGTTTTGGATAAAACAAAGACCAACTTAGGCCAATTGTGTGAAGTGTTTGTCTTGATTAGAATCCGCACTATCTCTTGGATATTTGACAAGGGAGTCTTATAGGTCAAGAGGACAGTGGGAGTCTTAAAGGTCTTGAAAGTCTCAAGAACTAATCAAGAATAAAACCTGTAGTTCTTCACTAGCACACGACTTGAGGTTTATAACCTATCGTGTTGACTTATTCTGTGCCCATTCCAGTTAAAGTTGGCTTTGCATATGAGTTCTTAGAGTTCTCAATTAGTTGCATAACAACTTGGAAGCAATGGCAGGCCCTTGAGCTGCCAGGTGGCAAGAAATTAAGATTGAGTTCAGTCCATATGAGTTTGGATTTGTCATTATCCTTGTCTTGTGTCTATGATTTTGACAATTCACATGGATAAGAACACATACACCAGTAAATCTAAGTGTCATAAGGTTTCTCTCCGATTCATGAAAATGATGGTGAGGAAACACTTTCACTAAGTAGATTTTAGCTAGATAGCAATTGTGATATTTGCATTCTCAAAGTCGTTAGTGGAGCGCGTGTGGTTAACCGGCACACTAACCTGGACTTTTGAGAAGTGGCAAAAAGGTCTAAACATTATGATTACGGCATCCCTCTTCATAATTGTTTAGATACACAAGTGTGCTATCTAAGGGAAGGTGTATGATTTTGATAAAGACTTATCAAAACAATCTAGTATCAGAAATCTGAACTTTGGTAAGAAAGTCAATGAAGTATTGATTTCTAGAAGTCCAACTGATTTCTGAGAACATGTCAAAGCTAGTGGGAGCATAAGTGTTATGCTAATAATCATCATGTTAGTGGGAGCAATGATAATTATGTTAAGTATTGCAAGCTAGCAATGTTAATTATAGAAAACAAAAGTCTCAATTGGGAAAAAGTTGTTTTGCTATAATTAAGGGAGAGGAAATTATACTTCATCTCAAATCTATAAGCTTAGATTGTGAGGTTTTAATCATTTAGTCAAGGATATATATGAATTTCATGTTGGAATGGCTCAACATAAGGAAATTCTGTATACGGGTCCATTATTTGCGTTCTAAAATTCGATTATGATTACGGCATCCCTTTTCATAATCTGAATTGTGAGAACTTGGCAAATAGAAATGGAAATGTTATAGCAAAAGACTGGTTTAGTCTTTATGTGAGACATCATGAATCGTGTCCCATATGCTTCGGATATAGGATCGATTACATGTGCTATATTCATCCTTTCTAAAATTTTCCAAATGCCTGGGGCATTAAGAAGGGAAAAGGTTTAGAACTGGATATGACTAAAAGGATTAAACAATTGTCGAGGACAATCTAAGGTTTACCAAAGATTGGTTACTCAAGGACAATTGGAAGTATAGTGATAATTCTGGAAGGACCATATTGACATAATCTGTAAGGAGGCAACTCTTGTTCAGAAGTGATAGTCAAAATGGAATCTGGAAATGTTTCAAAGTTAGGATTTTCAAATCTGTGTAAGATTAAGGAAACTTAATGCAAGAAGGATATTTCCAAGGAGTTGATCTCCTTTGGAATACTCTGTAATGATTGTTGCCAAGTCTTTATGACTTTGTGCATAATCATTACGAGAGGATCAATGCATATAAGTTTAGAATCTAACAGATTTCAGTAAATGGCATGAATTTGGAATTCCTGCATTTGCGGTAAGGATTTGGGAGTGTGAAAAGAGAATCATTGAAGTTATGTTCAATGGATCTAGTTCACAAAGTAAAGATCATAGACAAACATAGTATGCATACTTGGTGTATGGCATAACTAGTGTTTAAGAAAACATAGTGTACATGCTTGGAGCATGGGACAACTATTGTTTTAAATTCAAGAATAAAGTTGATAGCTGAAACAGTATACAATGAATAATGTGTAATCATATGGTGATAAATAAAAGGTGTTTTATTTATGTTCAAAGGGTTGATACCATATTGGATTCTATTATTATTGTGTTTCACTTTGCATGTTTTGACTTCCCGAATAAACTGGGTTATTCTTCCAGAATGACTAAGTTATTCAAACCATCCACAGTCGGTCATATGTTGGAAGTAGATATGAATTAAGACTGTCATGATGGGTTGTAGAGGTCTAAGGTGTTGGACAAGGCTACAGCAATCATGAGTGCTCATAAGTTCTGAGTATTGGATTCAACCCGCGCTCATTGGAATCACTTCATGGATTTTATCACGAGTGATCATGAGACGATAATATCTTATATTCTTCAAACCTAGAGATATGAGTTGTTACTATGAGTTGATAGTACATTGATTGCACGAAACCGCATTTGGTAACTCTGTGCTATAAAACGTGCCTTTGTGTGTGATTCAACAAGTAGTAGAACAAGCCATATGAGTCGAAGTTTATCCATTCCTTTTACCTTCGGGATAAAAGCGATATCTGTGGGCCCCTCGATGATTTGATGATGACAAATGGAAGTGCTCGGCCGGGCCAGGACTGATTTGATTTGTTCAATTAGTCAGTCGTCATAAATCGGAAATCGGGAAACAACAAATGGACAGAGAGAATGATTATAATCCATGTCTCAGTCCATATGATATCTAGAATGGAGGAATATATGATCCCTTATCTAATGGACAAGTCACTGACAAAGGTCAGAGTTCATCTACAAGGTCAGAGTTCGACAGAAGCTTTTGACAGCTACGATTGCCAGTTGGTTCCTGAAGTCATACGCAATAATAGTTTTAGACTTATCCAAGTGGGAGACTGTTGGATTAATGTCTAAGTCCATAACTATATTTGGTAAGACTTGACCCGACCCGGCATGGTCCATTTGGGTTGCATACCATCATGCACTTGAATGAGAGAAATAAGACACTTATGGATATTAATATATTATAAGTTCTAGTATATTAATAATAAGAATAATAAGATTATTTAATTAGTATTGATCAAGAATTAATCTAGGATTAATTAAGTGATCAAAAGAAGACTAATTAAATATATGGGTTGATTGTGTAAATCATCCATACTTGTATAGTGGGCTAATGCTCCATGGATAATCAAGTTGGGCTAAAACCCATAGGATGGTCCATGGATGCTCCATGGTGTATTTGTACCCATGGATCCAAGGAAATGGAAAGCCATGACAATTAAGAGTTTACCCTAATTGTGTAACTATATAAGCATCTTATTATTGAGGAAAAATCGGCCACTAGTGTGTGTGAAGAAAGGGCTAGCCGATTTTGGTGAGTGTAGAATTCTCTCAAGTCATTCTAAGTGTTTTGATGATTGTGATTCCATTTGAGGTGTCACACTTGGGGCACTAGGCACTCAAGCTTCATGAAGACATTCTACACCAAAGAGGTATGTATTCTATCTTACTATAGTCATTGTTATGTATGCTAGATTAGGATAATACCTTGGAAGTTCTTATTTGCATGTATAATAGAGAAAACATAGATCCAAGGTATTTAGGGTTGCATGTACACTAGGAAGTGTTAGAATGCTCAAAACCCAACAGTTGGGGCCTCGGTATATTGTCCCTTTCAGGGTGACCGCCAGGGTGGGCAGGGTAGCGTACCGCTTGGAGCTACCTGTGGAGTTGAGTCAGATTCACGATACCTTCCATGTGTATCAGTTGAGAAAGTGCATCACTGATGAGTCGGCAGTGGTTCCATTAGAGGACATTCAGGTGGATGCAAGCCTGAGTAATGTTGATTGGCCGATCGCGATTTGGGATAGAAGGATCAAGACTTTGAGAAACAACGAGGTGCCATTGGTTCAGGTCCAGTGGCAACATCGGAAGGGTTCTGAGATAACCTGGGAACCAGAGTTGGAGACGCGTGAGCAACATCCAGAGTTATTTGTGGAAAGATACTTCGAGGGCGAAGTTTGATTCTAGTGGGGGAGAATTGTAACATCCGGATTTTCAGGTATATTAGTTATTCATTCATTTTTTGGAGATTTTGGGAGGGACTCGGCGAGTTGATGCTTAGACTCACGGAGTAGTTTCCATCCGGGTTAATGACTGGACTCGGCGAGTCGACTAGTGGACTCGGCGAGTCCATGCTATTTAATGAAACCCTAATTTCCAGGGTTTGAGACCTATTTAAAGTCCCTTATGGCCTTCATTTGCGGCTACCAGTTGGTAGAGAGAGACCCCAGAGTGTGTGAGCGTTTTGAGAGAGAAAGGAAGCCATTTTTGATCCTTATGTGGGTGATTTTGCAAGAAGAAGGTGACCAAGGCAAGAGGAAACTGAAGAGGGAGCTAATCTGTGGATTTCAGAGCATAAGGACTTCATCTTGAGGTATATATTCGATCCTTCTTTAGTTTTGGGTGTTAATCCTTGGGAGTTAGGGTCTGTAGCCCATTTAGAGTATGATTGTTAGTGCAATTGGTTCCTTCTTGTGTTGAGGCTGCGGATCTGGACCCAAAGAGGTCTAGAGATCTAAGCCCCTTGATCATTATGGGGTGTCATTGGGTTATATGAGCTTAGGGTGACATATTGAGGCCATTTCTTCAAATAGAGCCATTGGGTCTTTACATGGGCATCAAGATCCAAACTTTACGTGTTTTTATTGCTTTAGGAGGCCAGATCTATAAGAGGAACGGATTTGACCTCAGGAGCTCATTTGAGCTCGAGCATGGCATGAACTCGCCGAGTACAAGGAGCAGACTCGGCGAGTAGGGTTAGGGTTTCCCCATAGTTCACTCAGTGAGTACTTGCCGAGTTGGGGGAATGACTCAGTAAGTCAGAAGGAATTAGAGGACTGGAGTTCAAGGCGGAACTCGCCGAGTTCATAACGGGACTCGGCGAGTTGAATCGGGGTGGCCCCACGATTCATGTCAGGTGTAACCCGTCGAGTAGGGGAAAGACTCGACGTTTCATGCGGGACTAGAGGGATAGTGGACACGCGTAGACTCGTCGAATCACCCAAGTGCACTCGGCGAGTCGGGTCAAAGTCTGACCGTTGACTTTGTTGACTTTGAGGGCTTGGTCAACAATGGGGTCTTTGTGTCAAGAGAGGGTTGAGTTTTGTCTCGAGAGTTATATTTATGAGACTATTTTACTTTATGTGATTAGGCGGATGCTAGACCATATTTCCACCAAGTCGCAGATTTACCTAGACATCTGAGGTGAGTCTTCTCACTATACTTACCTTGAGTGGTAGTTAGAGTTATGTGACTGATAGTGGCATATTTAGCCTTATATTAAGTATAGATTATTATCATTTATTAGCTAATTTATTGCATATCATGGACAAAAGATACTTAAAAGTGTTTGAATTGT
Source organism: Lactuca serriola (assembly GCF_051521515.1). Taxonomy (NCBI): domain Eukaryota; kingdom Viridiplantae; phylum Streptophyta; class Magnoliopsida; order Asterales; family Asteraceae; genus Lactuca; species Lactuca serriola. The sequence goes on along the minus strand of NC_136408.1, from coordinate 248,937,221 downwards.
GTTTTTATTCCAAAAGCGAAGCTCAAAAGCAAAAGGAAGCAGGAGAAGCGGTTGGGAGCTCGGGAGTTGAACAAAGAAGAAAAATACTAAAAATACAAGGTACTCGGCGAGTAGGGTCGACTACTCAGCGAGTCTCATCGAAGATTCGAGAGGATAAAGACTCCATGACTTACCGTGTACGGGAATTAAGGGATGGACTCGGCGAGTCGGTCATGGACTCGGCGAGTCAGTTCAAATCTATAAAAACAGCTGTCGAGATCGACACAAGGTAACCCTTGGGGAGGAGCAAGCTGCAAATCAGAGCCAGGAGAGATCTGGGGAATGAAGATACAACCACAAAACCAATTCCGAAGGAGATTTGAGGCAAAATTACATCATTCTTACTTTAATCTATTGTTCTTCATCATCTTTAGACTTTTAGATTTTGTTTTTGTGTTGTTAGTTACCTCAATCATGAGCTAAAACTTTTAAACTTCTGTTTGGGGAAACAATATTGATACTATGGTTTGATTTACGGAAGGATTGATTCAATATTGGTGATTTTGTTGATTCTAGCATGTTAAAGAACCTTATGTGTGAATGATAACTGATTTTCTGTTAATAAGAAGATAATTAAGTTGCATGAACATCTCTTAATTGCTACTTCATATAATTTATGTGACCACTTTATTATATGACTAGGATTAGCGACTATGAAACTAGAATTAATAGAAAAGTAGGTAAATTCATGTGTAAGCTTGTGTGATGACCATCAACAAGAGGTTAACTAAAGGACCAAATTAGTTAGCTATTACAAGTCTAAATCAACATGAATAAATAATATAGTGAATTGAATTAAATTAGACAACTGGGCACTGTTTGAGTTAGTTTGTTCCCTAAGGATTAGTGCAGCGAACGTGAATCTAATCACTTGAATCGGTAGCCAATAGAAGAATTAATCCATTGCACTATTACCATAATATCAACCATAGGATCAATTGAGTTGAACTAAACAGAAGTTCCCTTCGTCATTGAATTTAATTGAATCTTTGCTTTTCTAGTCATTAGTCTAAGTCATAGTTAGTAAGTTTCTAGTCTTGTAAAACTAGAGAAAACCCCTTTTTATTATTTAATTTTAGATAAAATTAGTTTTTAGTTTTAATTTACCGTTCCCTGTGTTCGATACCCTACTTATTTAGCTTTACCACAATTGATAGGTCCACTGCCTTTGTGTGTTTATTTTATAATTAAAAGTAGGCTTAAAACTAGTTCGTTTCACACACATCAAGTTTTTGGCGCCGTTGTCGGGGAAGGGTTCTAAATTAGCATTAATTTCTATTTTTATCAATCCTTTTGCATGAGATTTATCTTACACAAAGTCAATTCTTAGGTGATTTAGTAAGTAAGTTAGGATTTAATATTTATTAGTTATTATCTGTCAAACTTTTCTGTTTTTGCCTTGAACTCGCCGAGTGCACTCGAAGCAACTCGGCGAGTCCATCGCTGATTCACAGTTTTAGTTTTTATTTTATTTTTGTTCTTTTTATGCGTTTTTCTTGTTTTATTTGCAGTTGTTTCATGACCCGAGGATCTAAGACACCTTTAGTCCCTTCACTAGAAGACCTGAAATCCGCCCTAACGAAGAGCAAGGGAAAATCCATTGGAGAATTTGTTTCTTCAAAGAACTCGCCACTAAAGAATCTAAAGTCCGTTTTCAGCAAGAAGAAGAGTAGCAAATCAGGAGCTTCCAGCGCCTCTATAGCAATAGAAGACCCGATCAAAGAGGACATCGAGTACGAAACCGAAGGAGAAGAAGATCCCACTTTCGGGCACGAATCCGATTTTGACGACGAATTAGCCATTATCATGGCTAACATCGATGAAGTCCCCATGGGGGAATGGAAGAAGAGGATGCGTGACAACACCGGCCCGGGACTTGTGCAACCCGCAATTCTCGCTACTGCTAGTTTTGAGCTAAAGGGCCACATACTCGCTCAACTAAAGGAGATCCCCTTCTATGGAAAAGACCACAAAGATGCTTACAAGCACTTGGATGAAGTCAATGATGTAACTGATTACTTTAATGTTCCAAATGTGCCTCGCGAGACCTAGCTACTTCGCATGCTTCCAGTTACATTCAAGGGTTTTGCAAAAGATTGGCTCAAGTCACTCTATCCCGGGTCGGTCACCACATGGACTAAGATGAAAGAAGAATTTATTGACCACTTTTGCCCACCGTCTAAAATAGCCAAATTGAAGAAGGCCATTACTAACTTTGAACAACAAGCTAGAGAGTCACTATATGAAGCTTAGGAGAGGTACAAGAGCCTGCTAAGGAATTGTCCCACTGGGCATGCCAAAAAACTTGATGTGTGTGAAATGAACTAGTTTTAAGCCTACTTTTAATAATAAAATAAACACACAAAGGTAGTGGACCTATCAATTGTGGTAAAGCTAAATAAGTAAGGTATCGAACACAGGGAACGGTAAATTAAAAATAAAAACTAATTTTATCTAAAATTAAATAATAAAAAGGGGTTTTCTCTAGTTTTACAAGACTAGAAACTTACTAACTATTACTTAGAGTAAAGACTAGAAAAGCAAAGATTCAATTAAATTCAATGGCGAATGGAACTTCTGTTTAGTTCAACTGAATTGATCCTATGGTTGATATTATGGTAATAGTGCAATGGATTAATTCTTCTATTGGCTACCGATTCAAGTGATTAGATTCACGTTCGTTACACTAATCCTTAGGGAACGAACTAACTCAAATAGTGGCCAGTTGTCTAATTTAATTCAATTCACTATATTATTTATTCGGGTTGATTTAGACTTGTAATAGCTAACTAATTTGGTCCTTTAGTTAACCTCTTGTTGATGGTCATCACAAAATCTCACACATGAATTTACCTATTTTTCTATTAATTCTAGTTTCACAGTCGCTAATCCTAGTCATATAATAAAGTGGTCACATAAATTATATGAAGTAGCAATTAAGAGATGTTCATGCAGCTTAATCATCTTCCTATTAACAGAAAATCAGTTATCATTCACACATAAGGTTGTTTAACAAGCTAGAATCAACAAAATCACCAATATTGAATCAATCCTACCATAAATCAAACCATAGTATCAATATTGTTTCCCCAAACAAAAGTTTAAAACTTTTAGCTCATGATTGAGGTAATTAACAGCACAAAAAACGAAATCTAAAAGTCTAAACATGATGAAGAACAATAGATTAAAGTAAGAATTATGTAATTTTGCCTCAAATCTCTTTCGGAATTGGTTTTGTGGTTGTATCTTCGTTCTCCAGATATCTCATGGCTCTGATTTGCAGCTTGCTCCTCCCCAAGGGTTCCAGAATACCTTGTGTTGATCTGGACAACTTATATTATAGATTCGAACTGACTCGCTGAGTCCATGACCGACTCGCCGAGTCCATCCCTTAATTCCCGTACACGGTAAGTCATGGAGTCTTTATCCTCTCGAATCTTCGATGAGACTCGCAGAGTAGTTGACCTTACTCGCCGAGTACCTTGTATTTTTAGCATTTTTCTTCTTTGTTCAACTCCCGAGCTCCCAACTGCTTCTCCTGCTTCCTTTTGCTTTCGAGCTTCGCTTTTGGAATAAAAACACAATTCAAACACTTTTAAGTATCTTTTGTCCATGATATGCAATAAATTAGCTAATAAATAATAAAAATCTATACTTAATATAAGGCTAAATATGCCACTATCAAAATACCCCACACTTGACTTTTGCTTGCCCCCAAGAAAAACTGAATTTTAGCACATTAGAATCACATATGACAACTCCAATCCAACCCAGCCATTATGCCAAGACCGCAACGCATGCATTTGTGTCTAAAATTTTCCTAAAACCCCCCAATATTCCAAATACTTACAATCCTCATAAATATTCACCCACTTATCCCGAACAATGCTCAATTTATGCATCCCTCCGAATCCATCCGCAGAAAACCTCCTATCCTCAAGTTGTTTTTGGTTGAGCAACCCAAGCATACATAATCTAGAATTACAATTTATGATACCACTATGGAGCTCTTTTGAATTCTTCACTTCCTTGATAATTTGATCTTTGATTTCTTTGAATTCACCACCTTGTTTGATTTGATCTTTGGTATCTTCAATTTTTTGAATTTCTTCAGAATTTTTGATCTTCCACTTCATACTTTAACTTTAATGCTCCAAAAATTCTTCAAACTTTTCTTGTAATTCTCTCTTTTTTTACATGTAACTCACTTTTTTTTCACTCAAAACCCTACATGCTTAAGCAGGGGCGCTCAACTTCAAACTTTATTGGTTAACGATAATAATTTTCCTGGATACATTTTTGGTACACGATGCTAAACATATTGCATCCTTCGGGCTAAGCGAGGTCTTGTTTTTGTCCCATGATTTCACTGGAATAAGGAAGCCACAAATGCACTAGAACGTATATAGGCTCAAATAAACATTTGAGTTTTCATGCAATCATCAACATAACTCTAACATGGAATCTTAATTACTTTTTACCAAAAATTTTAAAATTAAGTCCTAAGCAACATTTTTGGTATGCAAAAATTTAAAAATTAACCTAAATTAGGACATTAGGATTCTACATTTACTAAAGTGACATCAACCCCCTACCCCACACTTAGTTTATGCAATGTCCTCATTGCATGTTATGCATGAAAAGAAAAACAAAACAAATATAAAGGGAATTGGAACAAACTCCCCTGGGATAGCAGTTGATAGGCTGATCATCTTCTATTAAGCCCTTACTTCAATCGACTTTAGACATGTCAACAGGTTATCCACGTCGTGGGCATCAAATCGCATGTGGGTAGCTCCAAATGTCCAGAAAAATTCTGTAAAATCTTCAGGAATTGATTGCAAAAAATAAGTGGTCAAGTGGTGAAGCTATCAGCATCAAATCAGCAGCCCTTGTGGTAGATAAATGAAGGAGTCATCGAGTCATATAAACGACTCGTCGAGTAATAGCGCGAAATTTTTGAAGTCGTGAAAATGTATTGCGACTCGTCGAGTAGGTTAACTGCACTCGGCGAGTCATCTCTGGGTGAAAAATAAAGAAATTCTGCCTTGAATCCAACTTGTAATGGACTTCAAAAACCTCCAATTGCTTCTGTAAACATTTACTCCTAAACCCCTTAGGACCGGACTCGACACCTAGACTCAATATGTCGACCTTTCTTGACTCGTTTCCATGTTTTTCTCACATATTCTGGACTCATTATGCAAGCATTTCCTAAACCAAATTCCGAAATAAACCAAGACAAATAAAACATCAAGCACATAAGAGTTTAAGTCCTAATTAAGAATTTAAAACACACCAAACAAAATAAAAACAAATAAAAAAATTGTTCAATAAAACATAAAAGAAACTAAGAATCATCTTCTTCCTCATCATGGCCAAGCACAGCCCCGCTCCCACCAGCTCCACTGTAACACCGTAAAAATTCAAACAATTTTTCGCATTTTAAAAACCATGTATTTTCATTTACATCCACATTTTAAAATATTGTATTATCGCTATCTCAATGCAAAACCCCAAAGATCAAAACATATGAACTCCAGTGTGTGGGTGTACGAGTCATGCCGGCGCCTTCCTGCGATCATCACTGGTACCTGAAACACCACACATAACACTGTAAGCATAAATGCTTAGTGACTTCCCCAAAATACCACATAAACATATATCAGCCACTCAAGGTGCTCCCTGAGATGCTCCCTGAGATGTCCCTCGCAACGGTGGACACTCTGACTTGCGGTGTCCGGTCTGGTTGTAGTGGAAACACACTGCAAACCCCTTGGGGCAATCCTTGGCCATATGCCCCTCCTTGCCACATTTGTAGTAAGATCCCGCTCTGCACACCCCATCGTGGCTCTTGCCGCACTTAGCACAAGTGCGACCCTTCTGACCCACAGATCTCGAATCAGCGGGCTTGGCACGCTTGGCTGCCGGCTGAGACTGCACCGGTCGTCGATCCCTCCCCTGAGACTCAGCCTCCTCCCTGGCCTGAGTCTCCAGCTCTATCACCCTCTTCCGAGCATTTTCCTGAAGCTCAGAAAATGTCCGGTACATCGAGTTCGCCACAAACTCCCGTATATCCCTCCTCAAAATGCTCAGATATCGGCTCATACGTGCCTGCTCGGAGGACACGTGCTCTGGGCAGAACATTGCCCGCTCATGGATCATCCTCGTAATCACTGTGACAGACTCAGTACCCTGCTTGAGGGTCTAAAACTCCTGGGCCAAACGCTCCTTCTCCACCTGGGGAACGTACTTGTCTCGAAACATAGCAGTGAACCTCTCCCAGGTCACTGCAGCAAGCTCGACAGGCGTATAATGCGCCGTCACAAACTTGCACCAGTCCTTCGCTCCCAAGAGAAGCTGGTTCAGCGCGAACCGTACTCTCAAATGCTCAGGAGATGAGCAAGTAAAGAAACACCCCTCAATCTGAAATCCACCTCATCGCTGCAATTGGGTCCTTGGTCCCATCAAACTCTGGTGGTTTTGTGTTGCTGAACTCCTAGAACAGCAACGCATCACCACCCTGCGGTCTAGCCGCAGCTAAAGCTGCAGTGGCCGCAACAACAACAACATCAAAAAGAGCAGTGTATCTCTCGTCAAATATCTCTATCAGGGTGGTCTTGATAGACCCAAACATCTCTGGAATCTCAGCGCGGATGGCAGCAGCCACCTCATCATGAATCATCTGGCGGAGCTCCTCATCGCTCACACCCCCTCCACTAGTCCCTGGTCTGTGGCGCGTTCCCACCATGATACCTCTCTGAAATACAACACAAAATATCAAGACTCGCTCGAGCGTGCACACACTCGATACCCCCAATCCTACTTGGTTCCTGGTACCCTAAGGATTCTTACTTGGGTTGCGCACTGGCTCGGTGCCTTCGGTAGTACGGGCCCAATACTACCGACCACACCGACTCAGCATTCATCCCAAGTCCTCCTCCCAGAGTCCCACATTTCCAGCACTCTACTCTCTTAATCGTGTGCTACTCACAAGTAGATATCTCATAAACACCTCGCTGCTATCTAAACACTCTCAAACATTTCTAGCAGCAAAAGCCCCTAGACTAAGGCATCATATATCGGGCCACTCTAGTCCTAATAAGAATACCTAGTCTACTCTAGTATGCATATCATAATTCGTCATATAGCATAACATAACATATCTGATAGCACTTATTGAAAGGGTATTTTGGGAAATCACCGTTCGGGCGCTGGCTGATCGTACACTCTGTTTATCTCAAAACTCTTTTTACTCTTTTCAAAAAAAATTTACTTTATTACCAAAATTCTTCTCAAATCCTCAGTTTGAGTTCAGATATGCTCGAAGATTCATCCGAATCCCTCAAACCAAGGCTCTGATACCAACTTGTAACACCGTAAAAATTCAAACAATTTTTTGCATTTTAAAAACCATGTATTTTCATTTACATCCACATTTTAAAATATTGTATCATCGCTATCTCAATACAAAATCCCCAAGATCAAAACATATGAACTCCAGTGTGTGTGTGTGTGTGTACGAGTCATGCTGGCGCCTTTCCGCGATCATCATTGGTACCTGAAACACCACACATAACACTGTAAGCATAAATGCTTAGTGAGCTCCCCAAAATACCACATAAACACATATCAGCCACTCAAGGCTATAACTCTGTTGACCCTCTGGTCGAATATCTCTCTGGGACCCTCTTGGTCCCATAACTCTGTGGACCCACTGGTCGTAACTCTGAATCATGCATATCACATATCACAATAAATCACAACACATAATATCATACAAATACATTGGCATATAACTCAAGAATACTCTGTCACATAACTCTGTCACCACACTAGGTAAAGTATAGTGAGAAGACTCACCTCAGATGTCTCGGTATATCTCTGACTCGGTAGAAATATGATCTAGCCTCCGCCTAATCACACAAAGTAAATATTCTCATAAATATTACTCTTGAGACTAGACTCAACCCTCTCTAGGTGAAAGACCATTTTACCCCTCTATCAGCTCAAAGGCCACATTGTTGACCAAACCATAAAAGTCAACAAAAGTCAACGGTCAAACTTTAACCCGACTCGTCGAGTGCACTTGGGCGACTCGGTGAGTCTACACGTGTCTACTGGTTCTCTTAGTCCCTCTTGGCACGTTGAGTCCCTCCCTTACTCGACGAGCCACAACTGGCATAAATCGCGGGGCCACTCCGACTCAACTCACCAAGTCTCAAGAACAACTCGGCGAGTTCCACCTTGAACTTCAGTCCCCTAACTCTCCCTGACTCACCGAGTTATTTCCCCAACTCGGCAAGTCTACTTACTAAGTGATTTACGGGAAACCCTCACCCTACTCGCCGAGTCTGATCTTCGGACTCGGCGAGTTCATGCCATGCACAAACTCCATAGACCTCCTGAGATCAGATATGTTCCTTTAATCCATAGATCTGACCTTCCCAAGCATGATAATCATGTAAAGTTCATACCTTGACACTCATATAACATCTAAATGGTATAACTTGGTGATTTAGCCCCAAAAATGGCATCCTAAGCTCATGGCTCCCAAAATAACTCATAAAGCTCCAATAGTTAAGGTCTCTGGACCTCTTTGGGTCCAGATCCAAAGCATAGACTCGAGAAGGGACCAATTGCTCCACTTATCCATCCTCTAAAGGGGTTAGAAAACCCTAACTCTAAGAATCAACACCAAAAATGAAGAAGGTCCGAATAAATACCTCAAAATGAACTCTATGAACTCTGAAGTCACCAAAATCGCACCTCCTTCAGCCTCCTCTTGCCTTGGTCACCTCTTTCTTGCAAATACACCAACAAAAAGATCAAGAATGGCCTCTCCTTCCTCACAAATTATCTAGATCTCTTAGGGTTTCTCTCTGGGGTTTGGTAGCCGCAAATGATGGCCCTAAGGGCCTTTAAATAGGTCCCAAACCCAGGAAATTACGGTTTCATTAAACAGTGTGGACTCGCCGAGTCCACTCATGAACTCGCCAAGTCCGGCTGTGAACCCGGACACTAATCCGCGACCATACTCTACGAGTCTAAACACCAACTCGCCGAGTCCCCTCTCAATCTCCAAAAATAAAAGGAATAATTTATATACCTGGGAATCTGGGTGTTACATCCACCCTGCCTTGCGTTAATGATCTCGTCCCAAGAAGGAATGTATGGGAAGTTACCCCCATCAATGTGTGGAATATGAAAATGGTCAAAAAGTCTCACGTGTGATTCGTTGCTAAAATTAATACCCCTCGCCATTTGGTCTTGGAGCCTCCTCATCTTGACATTATACCAATCCATTGGAACTTCGTCATTGTCCACCGGAATCACCGGCGGTTCCTCCTCCATATCCCGCTCACGTCTCGATCGAACCCTCCGTCCCGGTGCCTTGGGCCCGATCACCAGATCGTCATGTGGGATAGCATAATGACCTCCTCCATAATCTTCAATAATGTGTGCCCTACGAAAAAGAATAGGATTAAAGGGAGATGTCGGGATCTCCGTCAGCATGTTCCAAGCACCACTAGTCATTAACCCGTAAGAATGGGCTAAACGTGTCACGAACATGCCACCATTAATTTTTGAAGTTTTGCGGTCCTTGACCGCTCCCTTCGCCAAATATGAAGCGATGCACCATGGAATGTTGGAGAAAGTATTGGGTTTAATGATTCCCCAAAGGAAGAAAACATCAAGGTTAGAAACCTTGTCATCATCTTTCCTTTGGTTAATGGTATTTGAAATAAGTCGGTGAATAAGGAGGTGTGTAGGTGATTGTATGATCCCTTCTTGAGCCGACTTCGGAATGTAAACTTTATTAGTAATGGTGCTCCACCAACTTGAACTTGTGATCCCATCCGGAAATGCTTTGTGGCAATGCTCCAAAAATGTACGAAATGCATCCATGTTGACCACTTGTTGGTCATATATCCCCAATCTCCAAGCTAGTTCGACCATAGAACAATGACGAAGCTCGCCCCCAAGACAAAAAGTAACACTTCCGGGGTTATAATAATTATCCACACCCTGGAAGTGTATTGTGGAAAAGAACTCCAGGCACAACTCACGATAAATCGGCTCTTGAATTCGGAAGACACGACTCCATCCATCACATGTAATGGATACTCCATTGTGCACAAATGTTTTGACTAGATAAGGGGCTAAATCTTCTTCATAACGAACTCTCCCTAACAATTCCCAATCAATTGTATTTGGAGCACATATCTCCTTTTTCTGGAGCTCCGCAAGCTTCTTCTTCCACTTGGTTCTTGTTGAATTTGAGTTGATTTATGGAAAATGCAACCAAGGAAAATCTCCTTGACTTCCACGAGAGCTCTGTCCTCTTGAAAACATGGTTCCTGTAAAATAATTAACAAACAATCCAAAAAACACAGAAACACATTAAAACAAAATCTTTATGGGCTCCCGACTGGACTCGTCGAGTCCATTAACGACTCGGCGAGTCTGGTGAACTGCGCGAGTCAGTCAACGGGTCAGTTCCAATACACCCATAAAAACTCAAAATTTTTTCAAGGGTTTGTCCAGGGATGTCCATAAAGTGTATTAGAGCAAGAATATCCGTCCAAAACACCGCAATTAATCCAAAATGAAAAACCTTAAAAAGTCACTAAACTTCAAAAACGGGTGTTCTATAAAATTGGTACCTTATAACATCTAAAAATCATGATTTTAACAGAATTATTGAAGAAATTAAGTACCTTGACTGATGGAATTCGAGAATTTTGAAGAAAAATTGAATAACTTGATGAGTGCTTGAGAGAGAATACGAGTAGGCGCACGGCGAGTATGAATGGAATATGAGCACATTAGGGTAAAAACCCTAGTTTTACCAGATGTAAAAATATAATTATTATTATTGTTTTGTAAATAAAATTGACTCGTCGAGTCAGCATCAGACTCGGCGAGTCACTTGCAAGCATTTCAAAAATTATATCGTTTTTTCATGTATTAATTCAATCCACCCCACACTCAGCCCATACGTACTCTCAAGCAGTCATGTTTGATGATTTAGAAGATGAAAACAGAAAAAGAAAAATCCTAAAAATGAAAATCAAACAAAAACTAAAACGAGAAAGAAAGCAAACTCTCATAACGGTTTGCCTCCCACCAAGCGCTTCTTTTTAAGGAGTCGTTAGCTAGACTCCTTCCCATCTACGTTTCTTCATTTTCCTGCATCGGGAATGCATGCCTAATCTTTTATGGTTTATACTTTGTCTTGTAAGAGTGTATCTTCTTCTTGTATGCCCGTCTCAATTCTTCTCTCTTTTCCATGTAGCATCATCTTCAATTGCATGAATTTCCCTTTTCCTAACCTTCTTCTTCTTCACCCCATTCTCTTGCACCCTCTTTTGTACTCCTCCTTCTTTAAACTTCATTACTTCATAATTGGTCAAAACTCGGGCTCGAGGTTTGGTTATACGTGACTCAATGAATGGGTTATCAGCATCATCTTTCCTATCCCTTTCATTTTCCTCTTCTCCAAAACTTGCCTCCTTGTCGAGTTGAATATCTTCATTTTCTTGCATCATAGTATCAAGGCAAGCTACTTGAATGTGTTGGAACTCACCAAACGCTTTAACAATTCCACCTTCTGCTGCTCGATCTTTTAAAGAATTAGGAAAAATCTTCATGTCCAAATCAGGCAAGGGACTGGTAACAAGCAGATCAAGATAATTCAAGTTGCTGAGATTTTCATATGGACTTGTCGAGTCTGTCGACTCAACTCGGCAAGTCGAAGCGAATTCATCACATTCCACTGTGTTTTCTGAATCAGTTCCCTTTAGCATCTTCTCTATCTCCTCTAAGTCTTTTTCAACATCATCATTTCCTCCAGAAGATAGTAGAAATTTACTTGGGTCTTCTTCTTGTAGTAGTGCAAGCTCTTTTTGGAGTATTTCATCATCCAAATCAATGGAGGAAACTTCTTCTTTTCTTGTTTCTTCTTGCTTAATCTGTGGTATAGCTGTAAACACAGCTGACTCATCTCCTACCCTCAATGTTAGTGTTGACTCATCTCCTACCCTCATCTCCATCTTTTATAACAGAGTCAATGTCACCACAAGGCAGTTACTTGACTCGCAAGGCCCGCTCATAAAAAAGGCACCCCCGGTGATCAAAGAATTAATTGAAGAGTTCTCTAAGCACTCTAGAGAATACCGCAATCCATGAAATGAAGTAAGTAGGGCGTAGTGAACACGGTCAACGATGGCATGGCGATAATGATGGCTAAACTAGACAGTTTAGATAGAAGAATGACAAAGATGGATCAAACAATCCATGCTATCCGGGTGGGATGTGAAAATTGTAGGGGACCTCACTTAACTAAAGAGTGTGACTTGGATGAGAATGGAAACAAAAAGGCGCAAGTTTTCTATTCAAGTGGCGACAGATACGATGAGAATTGGCGGAAACCCAAGAAGGAATGGCTCCCGTATGAAGAATACAAAAAGGCAAAGGAAGAGAAATACAAGCAAAAAGAGAGGGGTTTCTATCAAAAGGAAGAACCGGTTGTGGAAAAAAGAGCCGATTTAGAAGAAATGTTCACAAGATTTATAGCCGCGACCGAGAAGAGGCACAATGATCATGATGCTGCAATACAAGAGACCATGACTACACTTAGGAATCAACAAGCATATATACTCAACATTGAGAAACAGCTTGGGCAACTAGCACATCAAGTGAACGAGAGAAGACCGGGTGAACTTCCAAGTAAAACCTAGAATAATCCGAGAATGGAGAATGTGAATGTCATAAAATCTAGTTATGGAGAAATTTTCACTCCTCTGACCCCTGTACAGAAGGTCTTAACTAAGGTGCAAGCAGAAAAGACAGAAGAGTCGAGTTCAGCTAAATCTGACCCGACTCGCCGAGTCCCACTAATGGACTCGACGAGTCCATGCCCTGATGACAAATTTGTTGTTTCCTTAAAGCCTTACAGGCCTCCTTTGCCATTTCCAATTCGAGCCATACCTGATGAAAAGGTCAAAGCATATAGAGCTTTCATGGAACATGTTAAAGCCCTTCAAGTCAACGTCCCATTTGTTGAAACGATGCTTCAAACACCCAAATATTTAACCTTGCTTAAGGGTCTCTTTGCTGCTAGAAAAGATATGGCAGAAGTCGCGGAAGTAGTATTAAATGAAATACCAGAAAAGAAGGGAAATTCGGGAAGCATCTCGATTCCTTGCCAATTTGGAAATATACTTGCTACTCAAGCGTTGACCGATTCGGGTGCAAGTATTAACTTAATGCCTTTTTCTTTCCTCAAGAAGCTAAATTTACCGGAGCCGAGGTTTATTAATATGATGATCCATTTGGCGGACAAGACAATCATTCGTCCAAGAGGTGTTTGTGAAGATCTTCTCATAAAAGTGGACAAATTTGTATTTCCCTTGGACTTTGTAGTGCTTGACACGGAAGAAGACCCCGAAATTCCAATTATTTTGGGAATACCATTTTTAAATACCGCATGCGCATTGATAGATGTATGCGAGTCCACACTAACATTGAGGGTAGGAGATGAGTCAGATGTGTTTAAAGCTATACCAGAGATTAAGCAAGAAGAAACAAGAAAAGAAGAAGTTTCCTCCATTGATTTGGATGATGAAATACTCCAAAAAGAGCTTACACTACTACAAGAAGAAGACCCAAGTAAATTTCTACTATCTTCTGGAGGAAATGATGATGTTGAAAAAGACTTAGAGGAGATAGAGAAGATGCTGAAGGGAACTGATTCAGAAAACACAGTGGAATGTGATGAATTCGCTTCAACTCGACGAGTCCAGACGAAAATCTCAGAAACTTGAATTATCTTAATCTGCTTGTTACCAGTCCCTTGCCTGATTTGGACATGAAGATTTTTCCTAATTTGTTAGAAGATCGAGCAGCAGAAGGCGGAATTGTTAAAGCGTTTGGTGAGTTCCAACACGTTCAAGTAGCTTGCCTTGATACTATGATGCAAGAAAATGAAGATATTCGACTCGACAAGGAGGAAAGTTTTGGAGAAGAGGAAAATGCAAGGGTTAGGAAAGATGATGCTGATAACCCCTTCATTGAGTCACGTATAACCAAACCTCGAGCCCGAGTTTAGACCAATTATGAAGTAATGAAGTTTAAAGAAGGAGGAGTACAAAAGAGGGTGCAAGATAATGGGGTGAAGAAGAAGAAGGTGGGGAAAAGGGAAATTCATGGAATTGAAGATGATGCTACAAGGAAAAAGAGAGAAGAATTGAGACGGGCATACAAGAAGAAGATACACGCTTACAAGACAAAGTATAAACCACAAAAGATTAGGCGTGCATTCCCGATGCAGGAAAATGAAGAAACATAGATGGGAAGGAGTCCAGTTAACGACTCCTTAAAAAGAAGCGCTTGGCGGGAGGCAACCCGTTATGAGAGTTTGCTTTCTTTCTCTTTTTAGTTTTTGTTTGATTTTCATTTTTAGGATTTTTCTTTTTCGGTTTTCATCTTCTAAATCATCAAACATGACTGCTTGAGAGTACGTATGGGCTGAGTGTGGGGTGGATTAATTGAATTAATACATGACAAAATGATATAATTTTTGAAATGCTTGCAAGTGACTCGCCGAGTCTGACCCTGACTTGACGAGTCTACACAGAATCCTGATGAATTTCAATTCGTGACTAGACTCGCCGAGTCTGGCCCTGACTCGATGAGTCGATTTTATTTACAGAGAAAATAATAATTATTATATTTTTACATCTGGTAAAACTAGGGTTTTTACCCTAATGTGCTCATATTCCATTCATACTCGCCGTGCGCCTACTCGTATTCTCTCTCAAGCACTCATCAAGTTCTTCAACTTTTCTTCAAAATTCTTGAATTCCATCAATCAATGTACTTAATTTCTTCAATAATTCTGTTAAAATCATGATTTTTAGATGTTATAAGGTACCAATTTTATAGAACACCCGTTTTTGAAGTTTAGTGAATTTTTAGGGTTTTTAATTTTAGATTAATTGCGGTGTTTTGGACGGATATTCTTGTTCTTATACACTTTATGGACATCCCTGGACAAACCCTTGAAAAAATTTTGAGTTTTTATGGGTGTATTGGAACTGACCTGTCGACTGACTCGCGCAGTTCTTCAGACTCGCCGAGTCGTTAATGGACTCGACGAGTCCAGTCGGGAGCCCATAAAGATTTTGTTTTAATGTGTTTCTGTGTTTTTTGGATTGTTTGTTAATTATTTTACAGGAACCATGTTTTCAAGAGGACAGAGCTCTCGTGGAAGTCAAGGAGATTTTCCTTGGTTGCATTTTCCATAAATCAACTCAAATTCAACAAGAACCAAGTGGAAGAAGAAGCTTGCGGAGCTCCAGAAAAAGGAGATATGTGCTCCAAATACAATTGATTGGGAATTGTTAGGGAGAGTTCGTTATGAACAAGATTTAGCCCCTTATCTAGTCAAAACATTTGTGCACAATGGAGTATCCATTACATGTGATGGATGGAGTCGTGTCTTCCGAATTCAAGAGCCGATTTATCGTGAGTTGTGCCTGGAGTTCTTTTCCATAATACACTTCCAGGGTGTGGATAATTATTATAACCCCGGAAGTGTTACTTTTTGTCTTGGGGGCGAGCTTCGTCATTGTTTCATGGTCGAACTAGCTTAGAGATTGGGGATATATGACCAACAAGTGGTCAACACAGATGCATTTCATACATTTTTGGAGCATTGCCACAAAGCATTTCCGGATGGGATCACAAGTTCAAGTTGGTGGAGCACCATTGCTAATAAATTTTACATTCTGAAGTCAGCTCAAGAAGGGAGCATACGATCACCTACACACCGCTTTATTCACCGACTTATTTCAAATACCATTAACCAATGGAAAGATGATGACAAGGTTTCTAACCTTGATGTTTTCTTTCTTTGGAGCATCATTACACCCAATACTTTCTGCAACATTCCATAGTACATCGCTTCATATTTGGCAGAGGGAGCGGTTAAGGACCGCAAGACTTCAAAAATTAATGGTGGCATGTACGTGACACGTTTAGCCCATTCTTACGGGTAAATGACTAGTAGTGCTTGGAACTTGCTGACGGAGATCCCGACATCTTCTTTAATCCTATTCTTTTTCGCAGGGCACGCATTATTGAAGATTATGGAGGAGGTCGTTATGCTATCCCACATGACAATCTGGTGATCGGGCCCGAGGCACCGGGACAAAGGGTTCGATCGAGACGTGAGCGGGATGTGGAGGAGGAACCGTCGGTGATTCCGGTGGACAATGATGAAGTACCAATGGATTGGTACAATGTCGAGATGAGGAGGCTCCAAGACCAAATGGCGAGGGGTATTAATTTTACCAACGAATCACACGTGTGACTTTTTGACCATTTTCATATTCCACACATTGATGAGGGTAACTTCCCCTACATTCCTTCTTGGGACGAGATCATTAACGCAAGGCGGAGTGGAGCTGGTGGGAGCGAGGCTGTGCATGGCCATGATGAGGAAGAAGATGATGCTTAGTTTCTTTTTTGTTTTATTGAACAATTTTTTTTTATTTGTTTTTATTTTTTTTGGTGTGTTTTAAATTCTTAATTAGGACTTAAACTCTTATGTGCTTGATGTTTTATTTGCCTTGGTTTATTTCAGAATTTGGTTTAGGAAATGCTTGCATAAAGAGTCTAAAGTATGTGAGAAAAACATGGAAACGAGTCAAGAAAGGTCGACATATTGAGTCTAGGTGTCGAGTCCGGTCCTAAGGGGTTTAGGAGTAAATGTTTACTAAATCAATTGGAGGTTTTTGAAGTCCATTACAAGCAGCGATGACTCGCCGAGTGCAGTTAACCTACTCGATGAGTCGCAATACATTTTCACGAGTTCAAAAATTGAGCACTATTACCCGACGAGTCGTTTATACGACTCGACGAGTCCTTCATTTATCTACTACAAGGGCTGCTGATTTGATGCTGATAGCTTCACCACTTGACCACTTATTTTTTGCAATCAGTTCCTGGAGATTTTACAGGATTTTTCCTGCACATTTGGAGCTACCCACATGCGATTTGATGCCCACGACGTGGATGACCTGTTCACATGTCTAAAGTCGATTGAAGTAAGAGCTTAATAGAAGATGATCAGCCTATCAACTGCTATCCCAGGGGAGTTTATTCCAATTCCCTCTATATTTGTTTTGTTTTTCTTTTCATGCATAACATGCAATGAGGACATTGCATAAACTAAGTGTGGGGTAGGGGGTTGATGTCATTTTAGTAAATGTAGAATCCTAATGTCCTAATTTAGGTTAATTTTTAAATTTTTGCATACCAAAAATGTTGCTTAGGACTTCATTTAGAAAATTTTGGTAAAAAGTAATTAGGATTCCATGTTAGAGTTATGTTGATGATTGCATAAAAACTCAAATGTTTAGTGGAGCCTATATACGTTCTAGTGCATTTGTGGCTTCCTTATTCCAGTGAAATCATGGGACAAAAACACGACCTTGCTTAGCCCGAAGGATGCAATATGTTTAGCATCGTGTACCAGAAATTTATCTAGGAAAATTATTATCGTTAACCAATAAACGTTGAAGTTGAGCGCCCCTGCTTAAGCATGTAGGGTTTTGAGTGAAAAAAAAAGTGAGTTACATGTAAAAACAAAAAAAAGAGAATTACAAGAAAAGTTTGAAGAATTTTTGGAGAATTAAAGTTAAAGTATGAAGTGGAAGTGTAACGTCCCAAAAATATGAGCCAAAATTTTCATTTTTAAAACATACACTATGCAAAACATTAGAAGTAAAGCATTCACGAATCATATCATTTCATAAAAGATGTTGCGTGTCTGGAAACCATTTTATAAAACATTATACTGTCAAAGTACAAATCCCCGGGAAGATCTCATAGTGCGGAATACAAAGCGTGTGTGTGATGTGCCGCTACCGTGCCGGCTCCTTCCCCTTCGAAGAAGAGGTGCCTAAAACCAAAACTGAAAACTGTAAGCACGAAGCTTAGTGAGTTCCCCCATCTTACCACATACCATACAATCACATATCATATATACTGCCGGGCAATTCTGGGGTGCCCGACCTACCCGGTACGGCCATTCTGGGGTGCCGACCTACCCGTGTCAAGTCGTCCTGGGGTGCTAACTACCCATGTCAAGCCATTCTGGGGTGCCGACTACCCATCGGTCATAACAACCGATCCTCGGGGACTCTTTCACCCCTACTGCTACTATCACATATATCATAACATAACATATTACCAGTCATATCTGGGGTGTCCAGTCTACCCTTCAGTCCTAATGACCGAACTTGGGGACTATTCCCCTCTTACTACCACTATCACATATAACATATCAAGCCAGCATATAAACATATCATCACATACTATCAGGCATATCTGGGGTGTCTGACCTACCCTTCGGTCCTAACAACCGAGCTCTACTACTATCACATATACATATCATGCCAGCATATAACACATCAGGTAGTAGCAACCCTAGATGATATCACAAAGACAATCATCTAACATACAACTCCTACTGATGGGCCGGCATTATGGCCGTAGACCCACCGCTACTGGAAGGTAACTCACCTCAAAGTAGCCGCTGATCTGCGTGGGAACTGACTGCCTTCTGTTGCTGCTGCTCCGGAAGTCCTCCGACTATAATCCCCACAAAACACTCAATCAAATACTGATATTCGACCTCAGGGTAAAATGACCATTTACCCCTAACCAAGCCAAGAGTCAAAGTCAAAGTCAAAGTCAACTTCCAGTTGACCCGACTCGCCGAGTTGGCCTGCCAACTCGCCGAGTCCCTATCCCTTTGTCTGACCATAGCCCCGTCTCTACTCGTCGTGTTTGGCATCGACTCGATGAGTTTTCCTTCTAAACTGATGTCCAAACGTCCTTCATCCTACTCGTCGAGTTGTATGAACAACTCGCTGAGTTCGTCTTCATCCGAAGAACACTCTATGCTGAGACTCGTCGAGTTGTATGAACAACTCACCGAGTCTGTTCTTGAGGCAAGAAGATTTCCTTGGACTCGCCGAGTCAGGGCATTGACTCGCCGATTTCTTCATGGGTGAGTCTGGCTTCCGACTCACTGAGTCACACCCCATGACTCACTACTCCACTCCGCAAACACATAAAGGGGGAGAACTCGGGGACTCGCGACTCGACTCGCCGAGTCCGATGAACGACTCGCCGAGTCTTTCACATGCAAACACTATATACTCGATTTTGCTCGAATCCAGCTCATGCCATACATAGATTTAGGTTTTTAGGGCTTGATTAACACGTAAAGTTTCCAACTTTACGTGTAAATAAACTCCAATGAAGGTTTTAGGTCTCAAAATGCACTAAAAGAGTAGATCTAGGGCTTTCATGCAATATGGCTCCATAAAGGCAGTAGATCTGAGCTCCTGGAGCTCAATCATGCCTAGATCTAAGGGTTAATCAACTTATTTCAAACCCTAATTCGTGATCCAGTTTGGAAATGGCTCAAGGAGGACTTTAATGGAGCTATAAGGGACTATAAGCATGAAAACAGGGGGAAACTGAGTTATACCTCAAGGAAATCACTGAGATAACACAAGGATGCCTGGCCTCCTTCTTCTCTTCTTGATATACTCTTCTTTCTTCTCAAAATCTTCAAGAAATACACCAAAGCACTTCAATCTCACAAGGAATCAGGGTTTGAATGATGTTGGGAGCTCTGAGGGTGAAGGGGGCCAGGTTGGGGTGCATAAGGTTGGTTTAAATAGGGTGCAAACCCTTGAAATTTAGGGTTTCATCAGACAGCGGGGACTCGTCGAGTCCAGAATGTGGACTCGCCGAGTCGCCAACTTAAACGTGCTCCCAAACCCGTCTCCACTCGGCGAGTTGGGCCTACAACTCGCCGAGTCCAAGGCTATAAATGTAAAATACTTAGAGAAATTTTTACGTACCAGGAACCTTGTGCTACAAATCTCCCCCACTTATTTTAGACTTCTTCCTCAAAGTCTACTACTCGATCCTGAAACAGCTCAGGGTAATGCTCCATCATCTCTTCCACCAGCTCCCAAGTCCATTCCGAACCCTTTCGTTGCTGCCATTGCACCTTTACTAATTCTACCCTCTTTTTCTTCAGATCCATCAACTTCTGGTCGAGGATTGCGACTGGGCGCTCAATGTAATTTAGGCTGGCATCAACCTGTATATCCTCTAGCGGCACCATCGCTGAATCATCCACTAGGCACTTCCGCAGCTGGGAGACATGGAAGGTGCTGTGGATCTGACTGAGCTTGGCTGGCAGATCCAGTCTATATGCCACCTTTCCCACCCGGGCTACAACCCTGAACGGACAAATGAATCTTGGGCCCAACTTGCCCCGCTTCCTGAATCGAATGACGCCCTTCCAAGGCAACACTTTCAGGAGAACCATATCCCCAACCTGAAACTCTAGGTCTGACTCACGCTTGTCGGCGTAACTTTTCTGCCGACTCTGCGCAGTCTGCAGCCTGCTTCGAACCTGCTGGATTTTCTCGGTCATCTTAAGCACCACCTCGGTGCTCCCCATGACCCTCTGGCCAACTTCACCCCAACATATCGGGATCCTACACCTCCGTCCGTACAACATCTTGAATGGGGGATGGTCAATACTCACGTGGTAGCTGTTGTTGTACGAGAACTCAGCCAAGGGAAGATAGGTATCCCAGCTACCAACGAAGTCTAGCACGCATGCCCGCAACATATCCTCCAAATTCTGGATGGTCCGCTCGCTCTGACCATCCGTCTGCGGGTGAAAGGCGGTGCTAAAATGCAGGCGAGTGCCCAACTCATCATGAAACCTCTTCCAAAACCTGGAAGTGAACCGCACATCTCAGTCTGATATCACTAACACTGGCAGCCCGTGTCGCGCCACTATCTCCCTGATATAGATATCGGCTAACTTTTCGGCCGAGATACTCTCCTGGATCGGAATAAAATGGGCACTCTTGGTCAATCGATCCACGATGACCCAAATCGAATCCACTCCTTGCGCAGTCCGGGGAAGCTTTGTGATAAAATCCATCGTAATATCTTCCCATTTCTAGAACGGGATATCCAATGGTTGCATCTTGCCGTTCGGTCTCTGATGCTCGGCCTTGACCTTCCTGTAGGTCAAACACCGCTCGACGTACCACACCACATCCCGCTTCATGCAGGGCCACCAATAGTCTAGACGAAGATCCCTATACATCTTCGTCGCCCCTGGATGGATAGAGAATCAGGATTTGTGAGCCTCCTCCATCAAGATATGGCGCACGCCTCCGTGATATGGCACCCACACCCTACGGTGTAGTGTCAATAATCCTCGGCTATCATAATCGAAGGAGGTGACTTGACCCACTATTCGCTCACTCTTCCGATGTTCCTCCTTCATAGCCTCCTACTGAGCTTCCCGAATCTGCTCTAACAGTGGAGTCACCACCGTCATCCTCATACACACATCCCTGATCGGTGCCGCCTTACAGCTAAGCGCATCAGCCACCACATTGGCCTTCCCCGGGTGATAAAGGATCTCGCAATCATAATCCTTCACCACGTCCAACCATTGACGTTGCCTCATGTTCAGATTTGGCTGATCCATGAGGTACCTCAAACTCTTGTGGTCAGTGTAAATTGTACATCGAACCCCATAGAGGTAATGCCACCAAATCTTGAGGGCGAAGACCACCGCCCCCAACTCTAAATCATGTGTCGGGTAGTTCGCCTCGTGAGGCTTCAGCTGCCTCGAGGCATAAGCAATGACATGTCCCCTCTGCATCAATACTGTGCCTAAGCCCGAGATAGACGCATCACAGTATACCACAAAATCCTCTACGCCCTCGGGCAAGGCTAAGATTGGCCCCTCGCACAATATCTGCCTCAGAATCTCAAACGCTGCCTGGTGCTCAGGCCCCCATCGAAAGACCACGACTTTCCTAGTCAACCATGTCAGGGGTACGGCTATCTTGGAGAAATCCTGGTTGAATCTCCGATAGTAGCCTGCTAATCCTAGGAAACTCCGAATCTCGGATGGAGACTTCGGAACCTCCCATCTGATGGGTTTTAGCCATAAGAACTTTCCTATGTGCGCATGCAAAACCCTAATGCTTGGATCTAGGATTTCTAATTAAACATGCTTTGAATCCAAGACTTCTAATGACTAATTAGGTATAAGAACAATACAAAATCAGATCTAGAATCATACCTTTGAATTGTTGGGTTTTGAGCATTCTAACACTTCCTAAGTGTACATGCAACCCTAATAAACCTTGGATCTATGTTTGTCTAAGATACATGCAAATAATTATTTTTCCAAGGTTCATATCCTAACTAGCATGGCATGGGGAACATGAATCAAATAAAGCTAGTAGAAATACTTACCTTGAAGTTGTAGTTGATTGCTTGGAGTTTTAGAGCCTAGCACCAATAGTGTGGATGCCTCAAGTGGAAATCACAAATCACCACAAACTTGGAACTTTGAGAGAATAGTCACTACTATCTTGAAATCGGCCCTCACCTCAACAAGTGTCAACTAGTGTGATTTCAAGAACCAAAGCCTCCTTTATATAGTGTGATGGATTAGGGTTACTTCCATGTAAACCCTAATACCCATGTCTCTTCATTTCCATGAGATCCATGGGTTAAAGCTCCATGGAGTATCCATGGACTTTTTCCATGCAAGCCTAGCCCATTCCAAATAAGCACTAGCCCACACTATATAAATATAGAAGCCCATATTTAATTAGTAATATCTTTGATCTCTAAATTAATCCTAGATTAATTATAGATCACTACTAATTAAATAATATGATCTTATATTAATATATTAGAACTTATAATATATTAATAAATCATAACTTGTACTATTCTCAAATATTATCCATAAATTGTTCGGGTGAAGTGCAACCCAAATGGACCATGCCGGGTCGGGTCAAGTACATACCAAATATAGTTATGGACTTAGACACTATATCCAACATGAATCTCTTGTTTGATCTTGTTGTCTTGGAGCTCTATAGTCATAATTGTCACTCCTCTAATGGCTTACAAACACCAACTAGCAAGGAGGATGATTTGAGAGAGAGGAGAAGGGAGGAAATTCGGCCAGAGATTCTCTACTTGAGATGAGATACCGATTTCCGTTTGCCATAGGGTCTATTTATACTTGTAGACTCCTTAAGGGTTACAACTTAAACCCTAGTTGGAAAATCTTTCCTTAAAGCAATCCAAATCCATTCCTTAGATAACCTTGGACGATTTTAAGCTATCCCTAGCTTCTAGAATTTGTCCGTCCTCTATCCAATAAGGATTTACAGTCTAAAGTTTAACTATCAAACAATTGACAGTTTATACCCTCTTATTTAATTAATCTCTTTAAGTCACCAAATTAATTCTAATTAATTTATCACTTATATTAATAAATCATCCCATCAAGTTGCTATGGTGAAGGCAACCCAAAAGGACCATGCACAACCGGGTCAAATACTTGCCTAATATAGTTGCAGCCTTAGACACTATTCCAACAGTCTCCCACTTGGATAAGTCTAGTAACTGTATGCACAAGTACAATTCGATTTGCAATCGTAGCTCTCAAAGACGCTGTCAAACTCTGATCTATCTTGTCCTTTAGATAAGGGATCGTACAGTCCTCTGTTAGATATCATGCTGACAATTCTATGGAATGATTAGTCAAGCATTTAGGTTTCTCGGTGTTTGATTTATTCGACATAGAACTTAATCGAACACATCAATTCAGTTCTCACCGGGCCCGACACATAAGTCAAATCAAATCATCGAGCGGCCAAGATATCGCTTTTACCCTCTTGGGATAAAAGTTACAGATAAACTTCGACTTATATGCATTTACTTATTCATTAACCAACTATACACAACAATGCGTTTTATAACACCGAGTTACTGATGCGTTTTCGCATTATCAATGTACAATCAATTAACAAATAACAAACCATATATCTAGGTTTTAAGACGATATGATATTATCGTCTTGCGATCACCCTTTTATATCATATTCCATAAGGTGATTCCAGCAAGCGCGGGTTTGTTCCAATGCTCAAAACCAGTTCAGAAGCACTCATGAACGTCGTAGCAACCCTTTGCTACGTCTAATACCATTTAGACAATCTACATACCAATTCATGACAATCTTCATTCATATCTACTTCCAACATATGAACAATTGTGGACAATTTGAATAATTCGATTATTCTTAATAAACTCAATAATTCTGGAAGTCAAAACATGCAAAGCGAAACAATAATTAAACAATTAACATAAGACAGTAACATTACTCATAAATAAAACTCCTTTATTTAATCATCAAATGTTAATTACATCTATCTATTACAAGTTTCTAATACTATCTAATCTATGCTAATATCATCCTTCAGCCCAATACTCCTAGCATGCTGCAAGTGCTTAACCCTACTCAGTCCCTTCGTAAGCGGATCTGTTGGGTTATCTTCTGATGATATCCTCTTCACTACGAGTTTCCCTTCTTCTACACGATGTCTAATGAAGTGATATTTTCTGTCGATATGTCTTGATCTACCATGATCCCTCGGTTCCTTGGTCAAGGCAACCGCTCATTCGTTATCACAGAAAATATCCATGGGCTCCTTTATGGCAGGTACAACTCCAAGATCACCGATGAAGTTCTTTAGCCATATTGCCTCCTTCGACGCTTTCGCTCACTGCAATGTACTCTGATTCGCACGTTGAATCAGCTACGGTCTCCTGCTTGGAACTCTTCCATGTCACTGCTCCTCCATTTAGGGTAAAGACCCAGCCCGACTGCGAACGGTAGTTGTCCCTGTCGGTCTGAAAGCTGGCGTCCCTATACCCCCACACCTTCAAGTCATCACTCCCTCCGAGGACTAAGAACCATTCCTGCGTCCTCCGAAGGTGCTTAAGGATATTCTTCACCGCAATCCAATGGGCTCTGCCAGGATTCCCTTGATATCTGCTAACCATGCTCAAAGCGAAGGCTACATCAGGGCGAGTACAAGTCATAGCGTACATGATTGAGCCAACTGCGGAAGCGTATGGTACTCAGCTCATTTCTGCTATTTCAGCTTCGGTACTCGGACTTTGAGTCTTACTCAACTTGGCATTACTTTGTATAGGCAATTCTCCCTTCTTTGAGTTTTCCATACCAAAACGTTTTAGTACCTTCTCTAAATAAGTGTTCTGACTAAGTCCTATTAGTCTCTTACTTCTTTCTCTTACTATCCTTATTCCCAAAATGTAAGAAGCGTCTCCGAGGTCCTTCATAGCGAAGCACTTCCCGAGCCAGGACTTAACTTCCTGCAGATTCGGGGTGTCGTTTCCTATGAGTAATATGTCATCTACATATAGAACGAGGAAGCTAACTATACTCCCACTGGCTTTGACATATACACATGATTCATCTTCGCTTCGTACAAATCCAAACTCTTTGACTTTCTCATCGAAGAAAAGATTCCATCTGCGAGACGCTTGCTTAAGTCCATAAATGGACTTCTCAAGCTTACACACTCTATTCGGATACTTCGGATCCACAAACCCCTCTGGCTGAGCCATGTAAACATCCACAGCCAACTTTCCATTAAGGAAAGCGGTCTTGACATCTATTTGCCAAATCTCATAATCATGAAATGCGGCAATAGCTAGCATCACTCTAATAGATTTTATCTTCGCAACTGGTGAGAAGGTCTCTTCATAGTCAACTCTGGGAGTTTGAGTAAAGCCCTTCGCAACCAATCGCGCTTTATATGTGTGTACGTTTCCATCCACGTCGGTCTTCTTCTTGAAGATCCATTTGCACCCAACGGTCTTACGTCCGGGCACATTATCAACCAAATTCCAAACTTGGTTATCATACATGGATTGGATCTCTCTATCCATTGCCTCTTTCCATTTTGCAGACTCCGGGCCTGCCATGCCTTCCTTATAGCTATTAGGTTCATCAAGATTTATTAGTGTACCATCACTAATATACGTGTCCCCTTCGGTAGTAATATGAAAACCATAAAACTAGGTTTGAACTCTAACTCTATCGGAACGTCTAAGAGGTAAGGACTCGTCAATCGGTTCAACCGGAGTTTCCTCCTCGGGTTGAGTGCCAGCGGTAGAGGTTCCTTCATCTATCGACTCTTGAATCTCTTCAAGCTCGATTTGCCTCCCACTGTCTCCTTGGCCTATGAGTTCTCACTCTCGGAAAACTCCTCTCCTTGCAAAAAAGACAACATTGTCCTTCGGTCTATAAAAGAGATATCCAAAGGATTTCTGCGGGTAGCCGATGAAAATAAATCGCTCACTTCGAGGTTCGAGCTTGTCGTGAGTATCTCGTCTTACGAAAGCCTCGCAACCCCAAACCTTGATATGTGCCAACGAGGGAGCTTTCCCTGTCCACATTTCGTGAGGTGTTTTGGTAACCTTCTTAGTAGGCACTCGGTTAAGGATATGGGCGGCAGTCTCTAAGGCATACCCCCCAAAAAGAGATAGGTAGTGAAGCACGACTCATCATAGAGCAAACCATATCTAATAAGGTTCGATTACGCCTTTCTTCCACACCATTCAACTGCGGTGTCCTAGGAGGCGTTAATTGTGAAACTATTCCACACTCCTTGAGATAATCGTTGAATTCAAGACTTAGGTACTTTCCTCCTTGATCGGATCGAAGCATCTTGATTTTCCTGCCCAATTGATTCTCCACTTCATTCTTGAACTCTTTGAACTTTTCAAAGGTTTCTGACTTTTGCTTGATTAAATAGATATACCCATATCTACTATAATCATCGGTAAAAGTCACGTAGAAGCGGTTCCCATCCTTCGTGGTTGATCTAAACGGTCCACATACATCGGTATGTATTAGGTCCAATAGATCCTCACCCCTTTCACACGTGCTCGTGAAGGGTGATTTAGTCATCTTTCCAAGCAAACAAGACTCGCACGTGTCATCTTCCCTAAGGTCGAATGACTCCAACACTCCATCCTTTTGGAGTTGGGCTATGCGTTTCTTGTTGACATGTCCAAGGTGACAATGCCACGAGGATGCTCTATCCATACTATTGGAAGAATCTATGTTTAAAACATCATTTCCTAAGTTATCAACAATCATAACAGTTTCATAAATTCCATTACATGGTATAGCTTCAAAATAAAAGACACCATTTAGATAAGCCAAAATAGAACCATTCTCATTATTAAAAGAAAATCTAAAACCTTGTCTAAATAAACCATGAAATGAAATAATGTTTCTAGCCATTTCTGGCGAATAGCAACAATTGTTCAAATCTAAACATAAATTATTCCTAAGCACTAAAGAATACACTCCAATCTTGGTCACAGGCGACGATCTTCTGTTCCCCATGATTAGATTGATCCTTCCTTGCTCCACATCCCTACTTCTTTTTAGTCCCTGCACATTAGAACAAATGTGATAACCACAACTGGTATCAAGAACCCAAGAAATAGCATGATTAGAATCGTTAGATTTAATTGTGTATATACCTGCGAAAGATGGCTTGATCTTTCCTTCTTTGATTGCTTGCAGGTACTCTGGGCAGCTTCTCTTCCAATGTCCTATCTTGTGGCAGTGGTGGCACTCTGCCTCCTTCGGGTTAGGGCAGGGCTTAAGGGGATCAACTTTGGTCCCACTAGAAGAGGCACCATCTAGGGCTTTAACCTTGCGAGAGTTCTTAGACGAAGCCTTCCTCTTCTTTCCCTTTCCTTGACCAATAGCCAAGACAGGAGCAGCGGGTGGATTGGGAGTTGGTGCAACAGACTTGTCTTTGAAGTTGCTCTCAGCGACCATCAAGAGACCTTGGAGTTTTCTTAGGGTGACCTCCTCTTTGTTCATGTGGTAGGTCATCCTAAATTGATTGTAGCTCGGAGGCAAAGAGTGAAGCACCATGTCGATCGCCAAGTATTCCCCAAATTCAACGTTCAACTTGCGAAGGTGGTCGACATACCTTTGCATCTTTTGCAGGTGCATGGTAAGAGACTCTCCATGACCCATCTTAGCGGAAATCATGTTAGTGAAAATCTCATAACGCTCTGGTCTCGCGTTCTGGTGGTATCTCTCTTATAAGTCTTGATGCATTTCGTATGGGTACATGTCCTCATAGGACTTTTGGAATTCGGAGTTCATGGTGGCTATCATGATGCAATGTACCTTCGTTGCATCGCGCTAATGAGTTTCCAAAGCGGTCATTTCAGCCGGAGTAGCGATTTCATGGTTGATTTTCTCGAGCTTCTCATCGAGGACATACTCCTTATCCTCATAGAGAGAAATGGTGCGAATGTATCTTATCCATTCGCTAAAGTTCGTCCCATCGAAAGTGACCTTTTGACAAAGGCTCATCAATGTGAAAGAACTAGCAGCAGCGTTGTTTGCGTTCGACATCTACAAATAGAAAGGACAAAGATAGATTAGAATATGAATCCCTAATTATCACCCAATAAGAAAAATTAGGGCTAGGATCCAACAACAATATTTACATATTAGAAAAGGGATGCCTTAATCCAACATGCAAATAAATTGAAGGTAAGTGAATGACGATTCACTAATTCTCCACCATAAAAACCTAACTATAAGTCCTAAATGTATTGAGAATTCCTAGGTTCGGATGAGATTCATTGAAACTATTCAACGGCATGTTTAAATCTCGATATGCCCCACTTGTTTGTGACTAGGATACCGAGGATCAAAAAGCGGGTGTGAATTACCATGCAAATTCACATGGTGCCTTCATTGTAACGATCACCTATTCGATGTGCCGGTAAACCACACACGCTCCATCGAACTATGATAAACAATGAATCACCCTTTACCACCTTCGCTTAGAACCAATTAGTGTGCCGGTAAACCACACATGCTCCACTAACTTCTTAGCAAGGGTGCAAAGTGTAATTTCATGGGATTGCATCAATTCACTTTTCCTAAAGTAACTAAGATTGGGAAATTTTATAAAAATATATAGTTACTTTGTATTACATATTATACTTTTAATGAGAGAATGAGGTTGTGCTATCCTACCCGTTCGGCTAACGACCCTCCACCGATCAAGCAAGAGGTGGGTGTGAGTGTACACCCATTAAGCGCCATTTTATAGGCCGCAACCTTATACCCACCTTATAGATCGGCTTCGTGAATGAGGCCTACTAACGGTAAGACTAGCATTTTAGTTATACATATACATATATATATATATATATATATATATATATATATATATATATATATATATATATATATATTAATCTTGTAATATTATATTAGTATAGGGTTGTATTTTAAACCTTTCGAAAATCTAGGGTTTGTAATTTAAATTGTCTAAATTAAAACTTTTAATCACAAAATATAAATTTCAAAACTTGAGAACAAGTTTTAAACATTTAAAACATGGAGGATCAAATAACAAATAATTTTAATGAACAATTAATTTCCTAATTATCTATATTTGATTTATTCAAGATTTCATGCAAGATAATTACCAAATTAATCAAAATAATTAATTAATTATCATATAAGGAAATTAAATATTTTATTAGTTGATAAATATCTTTAATTAGATCAAGATTATAGTCATATATATCAAAAAATCGGATTAGGGTTGATCTAATATGATTAAGGTAAGTTTCCATAAGATAATCATGAAGAAATCCCGAATCTAGCCATTCCTGACGCTTGGACTCGTTGAGTGCACCAAGGGACTTGCCGAGTCAGGTCAACTCGCCGAGTCCACTATGGAACTCGCCGAGTCCATGACTCAGAAACACAAAAAACGAATTTTGCAGTTAAGTTTCAAACAAACAAGCAACAATTTAATAGAAACCAAGCTAGGCTATGATACCACTGATGGGTTTTAGCCATAAGAACTTTCCTATGTGCGCATGCAAAACCCTAATGCTTGGATCTAGGCTTTCTAATTAAACATGCTTTGAATCCAAGACTTCTAATGACTAATTAGGTATAAGAACAATACAAAATCAGATCTAGAATCATACCTTTGAATCTCTTGTTTGATCTTGTTGTCTTGGAGCTCTAGAGTCATAATTGTCACTCCTCTAATGGCTTACAAACACCAACTAGCAAGTAGGATGATTTGAGAGAGAGGAGAAGGGAGGAAATTCGGACAGGGATTCTCTACTTGAGATGAGATACCGATTTCCCTTTGCCATAGGGTCTATTTATACTTGTAGACTCCTTAAGGGTTACAACTTAAACCCTAGTTGGAAAATCTTTCCTTAAAGCAATCCAAATCCATTCCTTAGATAACCTTGGACGATTTTAAGCTATCCCTAGCTTCTAGAATTCATCTGTCCTCTATCCAATAAGGATTTACAGTCTAAAGTTTAACTATCAAACAATTGACAGTTTATACCCTCTTATTTAATTAATCTCTTTAAGTCACCAAATTAATTCTAATTAGTTTATGACTTATATTAATCAAATAACAATATTATTATTCTTTATATTATTCTCATAATATATTAATAATATTTATTCTCTCTTAATAAATCATCCTATCAAGTTGCTATGGTGAAGGCAACCCAAAAGGACCATGCACAACCGGGTCAAATACTTGCCTAATATAGTTACAGCCTTAGACACTATTCCAACACCATCTCATCACGGCCTCCACCTTGGCCGGGTCTAATGAAATCCCGTTCTGGTTGACGAGGTGCCCAAGAAACTGCACCTCGCGCAACCAAAACTCACATTTAGAGATCTTGGCGTACAAGCTCTCCCTCCTCAAGGTCTCTAAAACCTCTCTCAGATGCTCCTCGTGCTCCTCCTATGTCTTGGAATAAACCAAGATGTCATCAATGAAAACTATCATAGACCGATCCAGCATCGGTTTACACACATGGTTCATGAGGTCCATGAACGCAGCATGAGCATTGGTGTGCCCAAACGACATCACCACGAACTTATAATGGCCGTAACGCGTCCAAAACGCAGTCTTCTGTACATCCTCCTCTCTGACCCTCATCTGATGATAACCTGAATGCAAATCGATCTTGGAGAACCAAGATGCTCCCTATAACTGGTCAAAGAGGTCATCAATCCTCGGGAGTGGATAACGGTTCTTCACCGTTACCTTATTCAGCTCCCGGTAATCTATACACATCCGATGCGACCCGTCCTTCTTCTTCACAAACAGGATCAGGGCTCCCCATGCTCGGTCGAATAAATCCCTTGTCTAGCAGCTCCTGCAGCTGCGTAGACAACTCCTGCATCTCGGGAGGAGCCAACCGATAGGGTGCCTTGGCTATCGGAACCGCACCAGGAACTAGGTCGATCCTGAACTCTACCTGACGCTCCGAAGGTATTCTAGGAAGCTCCTCCTGGAACACATCAGTGTAGTCTCGCACCACTGGAACCTCGCTCACCGTCGCCTTACCCGCCTCCGGGGTATCCATAACGTACGCGACATATCCCGTGCAACCCTGCTGAAGGTAGCGCGTAGCTTTCGCTGCTAAACATACCGTGGGTCCACGCTGTGGCCTCTCGCCGTGGATCACCAACTCTCCCCCACTTGGGGTCCTGATCCGCACTAGCTGCTATGCACAATCTATCACCGCCCCATTAGGGCTCAACCAATCCATGCCTATAATCACTTTGTTCCCCCTCAAAGGGATGGGAACCAAATCCACCAAATAGCGCTCCTCAAATAACCTTAGGACACAATCCCAGAATACTGTTGACGCTCGCACCGATCGATCATCGGCAATCTCTACCTCTAAAGGGCAATCCAACATGCCCGAAAACTCAGTAAACCTCTTGCTAAGCGAAAGGGAAACAAATGATCGGGTGGCACCCGAGTCAAACAACACCTGAACAGGAATACCGTTCACATGGAACGATCCTAACGCATATACACAGAGCACAGATCAATATCATAACATCATAAAATAAAGATAAAGGGAAAGAATCATACCCGTCACCACATCGGGTGCGACGCGTGCCTCCTCGGTAGTCAGATGAAATGCCCGGCTCCTCACCACTGGAGCCTCTGCCTTGACCTGCCGGACATCTGTAATCCGTAGGGTAGCTGGAGTTGGCGCCTTAGCCGGCGCTGATGCTGTCAACTGGGGGCAATTTCCCTTCTTGTGGCCCCTCTGGTTGCAGTGGAAACACAGTAACTCCGATGTCTGAATCACAGGTGCAGGGTCTGTAACAACTCAAATTTTTCAAACAAATTTTTTTATTTTTTTAAAACATAATTAATTCCATTTAAAACAAGGCATAAGTAGTTAAGTATTTTATCAAATACATTTATTCAAAATCCCAAGATCATAAAGACAATCTTCAGTGTATATCGATCATGCCGGCGCCTTCCCACGGTCCTCGCTAGTACCTGAAATACATGCACAACAACTGTAAGCATAAATGCTTAGTGAGTTCCCCAATATACAACTTATGCACATACGCCTTTCCAGGCCCGACCTTCCGGTCCATGTGTCTCAGGGGACTTCCGTCCCTGCTGGGTAAACCTTCCGGCCTTACCCACGCCGACCTTCCGGTCCATCACACATCATATCGCCTTCCGGCCCATAACATATTGCCTTCCGGCCCATAATATAATCGCCTTCCGGCCCATAACATACATAGCACACATAACAAATAACTTACCACATATAGCATACATATCACATATCATATCCGACCTTCCGGTCACACAGTCAAACCCTTCCGGGTACAGTATAGTGAGAAGACTCACCTCGTAAACGCTGAAAGCTAGCAACTCCTGAAATCACTCGTGCACAATCCAATGAGCTACAACCCTCCTATAACATTACATATCTCATTAGCACTCATATCTTCTAAGTGTGATTATCCCTAAGAAGTCAGACTTAGGTCAACCCTGGTCAACGGTCAATGGTCAGCTCGATCGGACTCGGCGAGTACCATGGCGACTCGGCGAGTCTAGACGTCCTCCAACTTTCTGAGATTCCTTATCTACTCGTCGAGTATCCTCCTCGACCCGACGAGTTACTCCTGGAAGAATCGCGGGGCCACCCCGACTCCACTCGCCGAGTCTGAAGACCAACTCGGCGAGTCCCAGTAAATCTTCAAGCTACTCGCCGAGTCTGAAGAACAACTCGGCGAGTCCATGCCATGCAGACGAGCAACTGCTTCCTGAATTGCGTATGGTCCCAAGATATACAACCATGGGACTCTTCTGGGCTTCTAAACATCCCATTACTGTGGGTATAACATCTGGGTAATAACATAATAACCCATCTAATCACTAAATGGGTTTTTCATAAACCCTAGGTTCATAAACACATTAACTAACAGAATTGATCCGAGTATTACCTGAGAACGTTCCCTCTGTGTCCTCCAAACCTCAGGACTCGATCCTCCTTGATATTCCTTTGGCCAATTTCTTCTTCTTCTTGTCTAACAAGTTCCTCCAAGTTCCAATAGCTTTCTCTCCTGCTCTAGACGTCCACAACGATTAGGGTTCCTTTCAATCGATCAAAAGACGGAAAATGACGGCCTAAGAGGCGTTATATACGATCCAAACTGAACGGTTAGGGTTTCTGCTGAACAGCGTCGACTCGCCGAGTCCATAGCTGGACTCGTCGAGTCCAGTCGCGGACCCGCGACCAAGTCTGCGATCCTACTCGGCGAGTCTAGGCTCCAACTCGCCGAGTCCCCTCTTAAACCACCCAAAAACATAATTAAACAATACCTGAGATTTCGGGCTGTTACAACTCTCCCCCACTTGGGTTAGACTTCGCCCTCGAAGTCTCACTCTGCAAATAGTTCCGGATGCTGCTCCCACATCTCACGTTCCGGCTCCCAAGTCATTTTCGATCCCTTACGGTGTTGCCATTGAACCAACACCAGAGGTACTTCCTTGTTCCTCGGAACCTTGATCTTCCGATCCCTGATCGCCACTGGTCTCTCCGCGTAATTCAGGCTCGCATCCACCTGAATATCCTCCAATGGAACCACTGCCGACTCATCGGCTATGCACTTCCTCAACTGCGACACATGAAAAGAGTCATGGATCTGACCCAACTCCGCTGGTAACTCCAACCGATAGGCTACCCGACCTATCCTTGCAATCACACGAAATGGCCCAATATACCGGGGCCCCAACTTGCCTCTCTTCCTGAACCGAATCACTCCTTTCCAAGGAGAGACCTTCAGGAGGACGAAGTCGCCGACCTGAAATTCAAGCTCGGATCGGCGCCTGTCCGCATAACTCTTCTGTCGGCTCTGGGCAGTCAATAACCTTTGTCTCACTCGCTGAATCTGCTCTGTCGTCTGGAGCACGATCTCCGTGCTGCCCATCACTCTCTGTCCCACCTCTCCCCAGCAAATGGGGGTCCGACACCTCCTACCATACAACAGCTCGAAAGGTGGCATACCAATGCTCGAATGATGGCTGTTGTTGTAGGAGAACTCTGCCAATGGTAAATACGCATCCCAACTACCCCCGAAGTCTAATACACACGGTCGGAGCATGTCCTCCAGCGTCTGAATCGTCCGCTCGCTCTGACCGTCTGTCTGGGGATGGTATGCGGTACTAAAATGCAATTTAGTACCCAGCTCCTCATGGAATTTCTTCCAGAACCTGGAAGTGAAGCGCACGTCGCGGTCTGTTACAATCGAGATCGGCACCCCGTGCCGAGATACCACCTCTTTCACGTATATCTCCGCCAACTTTTCTGCTGAAGAACTCTCACAGATGGCAAGGAAGTGCGCACTCTTCGTCAACCTATCCACAATCACCCAAATTGCGTCAACTCCCCTAGCAGTCCTTGGCAATTTGGTGATAAAATCCATAGTGATCTGTTCCCACTTCCACTCGGGGATCTCCAATGGCTGCAACTTACCATGCGGTCTCTGGTGTTCGGCCTTAACCCTACGGCAGGTCAAGCACCTCTCAACGAACCATGCTACGTCCCTCTTCATACAGGGCCACCAATATTCCTTCCTTAAATCCAAATACATCTTTGTAGCACCGGGATGGATCGAGAATTTCGATTTATGAGCCTCTTCCATCAACGTAATACGCGTACCGCCCACGAACGGTACCCAAATCCGACCCTGAAACGTCATAAGGCCTCGACTATCCTTGACAAACTCTGAGATTAACCCCACAACCCGCTCTTTCTTCCGCATTTCTGGTCGCACAGCCTCTGCCTGGGCTCCACGAATAGCGTCCAATACTGGAGTCATCACAGTCAATCTCAAGCATACATCTCGCAATGGAGTGCTCTCCGCCCTGCGGCTCAATGCATCGGCTACCACATTAGCCTTGCTTGGGTGGTACAGGATCTCACAATCATAATCCTTGACCACATCCAACCACCTCCTCTGACGCATATTTAGGCTGGGCTGATCCATCAAATACTTCAAACTCTTATGGTCCGTGTAAATCGTACATCGAACCCCATACAAGTAGTGACGCCAAATCTTGAGAGCGAACACTACTGCCCCCAACTCTAAATCATGCGTGGGATATCTCGCCTCATGAGGCTTCAGCTGCCTCGACGCATAAGCTATCACATGACCCCTCTGCATCAACACTGCACCCAATCCCGAAATCGATGCGTCGCAATATACCACGAAATCTTCCATCCCTTCTGGGAGAGCTAATACCGGGGCTTCGCACAATCTCTGGCGAAGTGTCTCAAAGGAGGTCTGCTGCTCGGGCCCCCATGAGAATGCCACACCCTTCCGGGTCAATCTGGTGAGTGGCACTGCGATCTTGGAGAAATCCTTGATAAATCTCCGATAATACCCTGCCAACCCAAGGAAACTTCTGATCTCAGAGGGTGACTTCGGCACCTCCCAACTCATCACCGCCTCAACCTTGGTTGGATCGACCAATATCCCTTTCTGATTAACCACAAGTCCTAGAAACTGGACCTCTCGCAACCAGAAGTCACATTTGGAGAACTTTGCATAAAGCTTCTCCGTCCTCAATACCTCCAGGACCTCCCTCAAATGTTCCTCATGCTGCTCTCTAGTTCTCGAATACACCAGAATGTCGTCGATAAATACGATCACTGACCGATCCAACATCGGCCTGCAAACCCTGTTCATGAGATCCATGAACACAGCCGGGGCATTGGTGAGTCCAAAAGGCATCACCACAAACTCATAATGCCCATATCGCGTCCTAAACGCTGTCTTCTGGACGTCTTCATCCCGTACTCTCACCTGATGGTATCCTGACCTCAGATCGATCTTGGAAAACCAAGATGCTCCCTGCAACTGATCGAATAAATCATCGATCCTCGGCAACGGGTAAGGGTTCTTGACCGTTAACTTGTTCAACTCCCGGTAATCAATGCACATCCGGTGTGAACCATCCTTCTTTTTGACGAACAGAATAGGTGCTCCCCATGGCGAGCTGCTCGGCCGAATGAATCCCTTCCCCAGCAACTCCTGGAGTTGCGAGGACAACTCTTGCATCTCTGGAGGTGCAAGACGATAGGGCACTTTAGCAATAGGCGCGGCCCCCGGAACCAGATCGATACTAAACTCTACTTGCCTCACAGGAGGTACTCCCGGCAACTCCTCGGGAAAAACATCTGAAAACTCGCACACCATAGGAACTTCCTCAACTGTTTTCGGTCTCTCGGCGATCTCCCGCGTATCCAACACATACGCCACAAAACCCTTACAGCCCTGCTGTAGACACTGCCTCGCCCTAGCGGCCGAACAAAAAGCTGATCCCGAACGGGTACCCTCGCCGTACACCGAAAGAACTCCCCCCCTAGGGTCTCGTATAGTCACCAACTGACGCTCACAGTCGATGACCGCGCCGAATCGGCTCAGCCAGTCCATGCCCACGATGACACAGACATCCCCCATCACGATAGGAATCAGATCAAGTGGGAATCCAACCCCGAAAATCTCTAGTACACATCCCCGAAGAACCTCCGTAGCACAAATCACCTTCTCGTCAGCTATAGAAACTCTCAAAGGTCGACTCAACGACTCACGACTAACGCCGATATGCTGACTAAAGGCTAAGGACACAAAGGACCTACTCGCACCCGAGTCAAATAACACTAAGGCAGGCACAGAGTTCACAAGGAAAGTACCTACGCGCATAATAACATAAGCATAACGTATCGACATTAAAATAATTACATGAATTACAACATACCTGCCACAACATCGGGCGCAGCGCGGACCTCTTCCGCAGTCAGCTGAAAGGCTCTTCCCCGAGCCCTCGGGGCCTCGGCCTTCACTGGTCGAGTCGCAGTAACTCCGGCAGCAGGTGCAGATCCCTGAAGAAGCTGAGGGCACTCGGCCTTCCTATGGCCAGTCTGGTTGCAATGAAAGCAAACCGTAAATCCCTTGGGACACTCCCTAGCAATGTGCCCCTCCTTGCCACACTTGTAGCAAGCACCAGATCGACATACTCCATCATGACTCTTGCCGCACTTCCCGCAAGTGCGACTCTTCGAACCTCCCATCCTCGAATCAGCGGACTTGGTCCGCTTGGCTGCCGGCTGGAACTGAGCCGGTCGCCGGTCCACCCGCTGAATCTCAGCCTCCTCCCGAGCCTGGGTCTCCAACTCGATCTCACGCTTCCTGGCATTCGCCTGAAGCTCAGCAAAAGTATGGTAAGTGGAGTTTGACACAAACTCCCGAATATCCCTTCTCAAGACACCCAAGTATCGGCTCATCCGAGCCTGCTCCGAGGACACCAGCTCAGGGCAAAACATCGCCCTCTCATGAAACTTCCGTGTAATCACCGCAACAGAATCGGTACCCTGCTTAAGGGTTAAGAGCTCCTGTACCAATCGTTCCCTCTCCACCGGGGGAACGTACTCATCCCTGAACATGGCAGTAAACCCCTCCCATGTCACCGCTGTAGTCTCTGCCAAAGTGAAATTTGCTGTCACGAACTTCCACCAGTCCTTCGCTCCCATGCGGAGCTGGTTCAAAGCGAACCGTACCCTCAGGTGCTCCGGGCATGAACAAGTGTAGAAGCACCCCTCTATATACGCGATCCACCTCATCGCAGCAATCGGATCCTGCGTCCCATCGAACTCCGGTGGCTTCGTGTTGCTGAACTCTCGGAACAGCAACGAATCACCTCCCTGTGGCCTAGCAGCGGCCACAGCTGCGGTAGCTGCAGCGGTTGCAGCCTCAGTCAACACGGCGTACCGCTCATCAAATGTCTCCATCAGGGTGGTCTTAATAGACCCAAACATCTCCGGGATCTCAGTTCGGATCGCCGCCGCCACCTCCTCGTGAATCATCTGACGAATATCCTCGTCACTCACACCGCTCGTACTCGCTCTGTGGCGTGGTCTAACCATGATGTCTCTGAAATACAACATAAACTATCAGAGACTCCATCAAGTGTAATTGCACTCGATAACGCGACCCTACCCCGTCCCCGATATCCAGGGATTCTTACTTGGGTTTCCCACTGACCGGGTGTCCTCGGTAGTACGGGCCCAATACTACCGACCACACCGCATCAGTGTTCATCCCAAGTCCTCCTCCCCAAACTCCGGATAGTGAGTACTCTACTTCTGATATGCACTATCTACCCGCATACTAGCAAAGCATCTCATATAAGCAAACTTCCCTAGACTAAAGCATCGCAAATCAGGCCACTCTAGTCCTATCATGAATACCTAGTCTTCTAGCATGCATAACAATTCACATCATATAATATTGTAAGGTATTCTGGGGATCATTACCGTTCGGGCGCTGACTGATCGTACACACTGCTTCTTTCTTGCTTACCACAAACCATTTACAAAATTTTATGCCTTTATCTGAAAAGGTTTCCTCAACTCCTCGGTTTGAGTTCAGTTACCCCCGAAGGTGCACCCGAATCCCTCAAACCTGGCTCTGATACCAATTGTAACAACTCAAATTTTTCAAACAAATTTTTTTATTTTTTTAAAACATAATTAATTCCATTTAAAACAAGGCATAAGTAGTTAAGTATTTTATCAAATACATTTATTCAAAATCCCAAGATCATAAAGACAATCTTCAGTGTATATCGATCATGCCGGCGCCTTCCCACGGTCCTCGCTAGTACCTGAAATACATGCACAACAACTATAAGCATAAATGCTTAGTGAGTTCCCCAATATACAACTTACGCACATACGCCTTTCCAGGCCCGACCTTCCGGTCCATGTGTCTCAGGGGACTTCCGTCCCTGCTGGGTAAACCTTCCGGCCTTACCCACGCCGACCTTCCGGTCCATCACACATCATATCGCCTTCAGGCCCATAACATATTGCCTTCCGGCCCATAATATAATCGCCTTCCGGCCCATAACATACATAGCACACATAACAAATAACTTACCACATATAGCATACATATCACATATCATATCCGACCTTCCGGTCACACAGTCAAACCCTTCCGGGTACAGTATAGTGAGAAGACTCACCTCGTAAACGCTGAAAGCTAGCAACTCCTGAAATCACTCGTGCACAATCCAACGAGCTACAACCCTCCTATAACATTACATATCTCATTAGCACTCATATCTTCTAAGTGTGATTATCCCTAAGAAGTCAGACTTAGGTCAACCCTGGTCAACGGTCAATGGTCAGCTCGATCGGACTCGGCGAGTACCATGGCGACTCGGCGAGTCTAGACGTCCTCCAACTTTCTGAGATTCCTTATCTACTCGTCGAGTATCCTCCTCGACCCGACGAGTTACTCCTGGAAGAATCGCGGGGCCACCCCGACTCCACTCGCCGAGTCTGAAGAACAACTCGGCGAGTCCCAGTAAATCTTCAAGCTACTCGCCGAGTCTGAAGAACAACTCGGCGAGTCCATGCCATGCAGACGAGCAACTGCTTCCTGAATTGCGTATGGTCCCAAGATATACAACCATGGGACTCTTCTAGGCTTCTAAACATCCCATTACTGTGGGTATAACATCTGGGTAATAACATAATAACCCATCTAATCACTAAATGGGTTTTTCATAAACCCTAGGTTCATAAACACATTAACTAACAGAATTGATCCGAGTATTACCTGAGAACGTTCCCTCTGTGTCCTCCAAACCTCAGGACTCGATCCTCCTTGATATTCCTTTGGCCAATTTCTTCTTCTTCTTGTCTAACAAGTTCCTCCAAGTTCCAATAGCTTTCTCTCCTGCTCTAGACGTCCACAACGATTAGGGTTCCTTTCAATCGATCAAAAGACGGAAAATGACGGCCTAAGAGGCGTTATATACGATCCAAACTGAACGGTTAGGGTTTCTGCTGAACAGCGTCGACTCGTCGAGTCCATAGCTGGACTCGTCGAGTCCAGTCGCGGACCCGCGACCAAGTCTGCGATCCTACTCGGCGAGTCTAGGCTCCAACTCGCCGAGTCCCCTCTTAAACCACCCAAAAACATAATTAAACAATACCTGAGATTTCGGGCTGTTACAGGGTCGGTACAATCCCTGCTGAAATGCCCCATCTTTCTGCACTTATAGCAGCCCGACGATCCCAGCCTACATGCCCCCTCATGAGGCCTGCCGCATTTCTTGCAGCGGCTCGGTCCTGACTGGCCTTTCAGCCTACCATCTGGTCCCTTGGGATTCTTCCCCGAAGCCCCTCCTGCCTGACCCTCCTCTGTCTTCCTCTTCCGGATGTGCTCCAGATCTATCTCCCTCTCCCTTGCCCTGGCAATCATAGAGTTTAGGGTAGGACAAGCTGAAAAACTGACATGCTCCTGAATATCAGCTCGTAGCATGTCATGATAGCGGGTCCTCCTCATATCCTCATCACCCGTGTACTGGGGCACCAGCAATGCCCTCTCCTGGAACTTGGCAGTGATCTCTGCCATAGTCTCCATCGTCTGTCTCATATCCAAGAACTCCCTGGCCAGCTACTGAAGCTCGACAGTCGGCGCAAACTCTGCCCTGAATCTGGTCGCTAAGTCTGACCAAGTCATAGCCTCGACAGCTGAGGCTCCCAACGAGTCACCCATGGACTCCCACCAATCCCTAGCTCGATCTCATAAACACCCTGCTGCAAACCTCTCCTTCGA
This sequence comes from Lactuca serriola, assembly GCF_051521515.1. Classification (NCBI taxonomy): domain Eukaryota; kingdom Viridiplantae; phylum Streptophyta; class Magnoliopsida; order Asterales; family Asteraceae; genus Lactuca; species Lactuca serriola. Next base: position 248,896,150 of record NC_136408.1, on the reverse strand, counting down.
CCCCTCAGGGCAGAAGCTAATCATCTATGTAGACTCAATGTCTACAATCCATCGTCTGGCAGCTATAGGGTCCTTCGCCCCATGAAAATCTGGCGCACCACTGCCCCGGAAGTCCTTGAAAGACAGTGTGCGAGATCCCGACTGGCCAGATTCCATGTCACTCCTGAAGGCCCTGAGGCGATCCTCCATCAACTCCAATATCCCTTCCTTGATCGACCCGAAGATAATGGGGGCCGACTCAAGGATGCCTTTGGTGATCTCTGACATGATGAACTCGCCTAGCCCCTCATCTAATGGCTCGGAACCTGATCCCGAACCCGATCCCTCTCCTGAACTGCTAACCGTTGGCCTCGAGCGTAGTACCACCATTCTGAAATATATAAATAATAATTGTTAGCGATACTGATACCTCTGTAGGGATCACACCTACTACAAGTTCCCTGGTCTTATCATGACCTTCCTCAGTTCGGGTACGGATCCTCTGCTTTCAGTAGTACGGGCCCATACTACCTTCCACATCTATACGTACCTTCTCCAAGGACTGCCTTGACTCCACCAGGTCCCTTTCACTACCGATGTTCACTGCTATACTTATCCTAGGCTTGCCCCAGGAAAATCTCTAACTCCACCCTACCCGGTCCTCATAGAGAAAAGCTGCACTAGCATACAATGCTAAACTCATACTATAAGGCATAACCCTAACAGACTATCCTACTGTTGTCTACTCAATTCTAACATGCAATTTTCATACACTGAAGCACGTAAAGCAAGCACATAAGGCATCACTCCTAGATCCTTAGTCCTATTCTAGCATGTTGTTCTACTAAAACTGATAAACATAACATAAGCTGTTATGGGTACTTTGGGGAATACTTACTTGAGCTCGGCCGGTCGCGCACATCACACACTTCGTTCCTTCTTAAAACTCTTTACTTAGCTTTTCATAAAATATTTTCTTCTTTAAAGTCTTTTAATCCCTCGATTTGAGTTCATACACCCCCGAAGGTGTGTCCAAATCCCTCAAACCAGGGCTCTGATACCAACTTGTAACGTTCCAAAAATATGAGCCAAAAATTTCATTTTTAAAACATACACTTTGCAAAACATTAGAAATAAAGCATTCACGAATCATATCATTTCATAAAAGATGTTGCGTGTCTGGAAACCATTTTATAAAACATAATACTGTCACAGTACAAATCCCCAGGAAGATCTCATAGTGCGGAATACAAAGCTTGTGTGTGATGTGCCGCTACCGTGCCGGCTCCTTCCCCTTCGAAGAAGAGGTGCCTAAAACCAAAACTGAAAACTGTAAGCACGAAGCTTAGTGAGTTCCCCCATCTTACCACATACCATACAATCACATATCATACATACTGTCGGGCAATTCTAAAGTGCCCGACCTACCCGGTACGGCCATTCTGGGGTGCCGACCTACCCGTGTCAAGCCGTTCCGGGGTGCTAACTACCCATTTCAAGCCATTTTGGGGTGCTGACTACCCATCGGTCATAACAACCGATCCTCGGGGACTCTTTCACCCCCTACTGCTACTATCACATATATCATAACATAACATATTACCAGTCATATCTGGGGTGTCCGGTCTACCCTTCGGTCCTAACGACCGAACTTGGGGACTATTCCCCTCTTACTACCATTATCACATATAACATATCAAGCCAGCATATAAACATATCATCACATACTGTCAGGCATATCTGGGGTGTCTGACCTACCCTTCGGTCCTAACAACCGAACTCTACTACTATCACATATACATATCATGCCAGCATATAACACATCAGGTAGTAGCAACCCTAGATGATATCACAAAGACAATCATCTAACATACAACTCCTACTGATGGGCCGGCATTGTGGCCGTAGACCCACCGCTACTGGAAGGTAACTCACCTCAAAGTAGCCGCTAATCTGCGTGGGAACTGACTGCCTTTTGCTGCTGCTGCCCAGGAAGTCCTCCGGCTATAATCCCCACAAAACACTCAGTCAAATACTGCTAATCGACCTCAGGGTAAAATGACCATTTACCCCTAAACAAGCCAAGAGTCAAAGTCAAAGTCAAAGTCAACTTCCAGTTGACCCGACTCGCCGACTTGGCCTGCCAACTCGCCGTGTCCCTATCCCTTTGTCTGAGCATAGCCCCGTCTCTACTCGTCGTGTTTGGCATCGACTCGACAAGTTTTCCTTCTAAATTGATGTCCAAACATCCTTCATCCTACTCGCCGAGTTGTATGAACAACTCGTCGAGTTTGTCTTCATCCGAAGAACACTCTATGCTGAGACTCGTCGAGTTGTATGAACAACTCGGCGAGTCTATTCTTGAGGCAAGAAGATTGCCTTGGACTCGCCGAGTCAGGGCAATGACTCGCCGAGTTTCTTCATGGGTGAGTCTGGCTTCCGACTCACTAAGTCACACCCCATGACTCACTACTCCACTCCGCAAACACAAAAGGGGGGAGAACTCGGGGACTCACGACTCGACTCGCCGAGTCCGATGAACGACTCGCCGAGTCTTTCGCATGCAAACACTATATACTCGATTTTGCTCGAATCCAGCTCATGCCATACATAGATATGGGTTTCTAGGGCCTGATTAACACGTAAAGTTTCCAACTTTCGTGTAAATAAACTCCAATGAAGGTTTTAGGGCCCAAAATGCACTAAAAGAGTAGATCTAGGGCTTTCATGCAATATGGCTCCATAAAGGCAGTAGATCTGAGCTCAATCATGCCTAGATCTAAGGGTTAATCTGTTGGAATAGTGTCTAAGGCTGCAACTATATTAGGCAAGTATTTGACCCGGTTGTGCATGGTCCTTTTGGGTTGCCTTCACCATAGCAACTTGATAGGATGATTTATTAAGAGAGAGTAATTATTATTAATATATTATGAGAATAATATAAAGAATAATATATTGTTATTTGATTAATATAAGTCGTAGAATTAATTGGAATTAATTTGGTGACTTAAAGAGGTTAATTAAATAAAGGGGTATAAACTGTCAATTGTTTGATAGTTAAGCTTTAGACTATAAATCTTTATAGATATATAGTGGACGGATTCTAGAAGCTAGGATAGCTTCAAAATCGTCCATGACTTATCTATGGAAAGGATTTGGATAGCCTTAAGAGAAGATTATCCAATTAGGGTTTAGGTTGTAACCCTTAAGGAGTCTACAAGTATAAATAGATCCTATGGCATAAGGAAATCGGCACCTAACCTAAAGCATAGAAACCCTGGCCGATTTCCTCCCCTCTCCTCTCTTCAAAATCATCTTCCTTGCTATTGGTTTTTGTAAGCCATTAGAGGAGTGACAATTGTGACTCTAGAAGCTCCAAGACAACAAGGTCAACAAGGAATTCAAAGGTATGGTTCTAGATCTGTTTCAATGTTGTTATTTAACCTAATTAGCCATTAGAAGTCTTGGATTCAAAGCATGTTTAATTAGAAAGCCTAGATCCAAGCATTAGGGTTTTGCATACGCACATAGGAAAGTTCTTATGGCTAAAACCCATCAGTGGTATCAGAGCCTAGCTTGGTTTTCATTAAATTGTTGCTTGATTAACTGAAACAAACCTGCAAAATTCGATTTTTTGGTTTCTGAGTCATGAACTCGGCGAGTTCCAAAGTGGACTCGGCGAGTAGGTCTGACTCGGCGAGTCCCTTTGTGCACTCGGCGAGTCTAGGTGTCAGGAATGGCCAGATTCGGGATTTTTTCATAATTATCTTATGGAAACTTACCTTAATCATATTAGATCAACCCTAATCCAATTTTTTGATATATATGACTATTATCTTGATCTAATTAAAGATATTTATCAACTAATAAAATATTTAATTTCCTTATATGATAATTAATTAATTATTTTGATTATTTTGGTAATTATCTTGAAAGGAATCTTGAATAAAATCAAATATTGATAATTAGGATATTAATTGTTAATTGGAATTATTTGTTATTTGATCCTCCATGTTTTAAATGTTTAAAACTTGCCCTCAAGTTTTGAAATTTATATTTGTGATTTAAAGTTTTAATTTAGACAACTTAAATTTCAAACCCTAGATTTGAAAGGTTTAAAATACAACCCTATACTAATATGATATTACTAGAATAATATATATATATATATATATATATATATATATATATATATATGTATAACTAAATGCTAGTCTTACTGTTAGTAGGCCTCATTCACGAAGCCGATCTATAAGGTGGGTATAAGGTTGCGGCCTATAATATGGCGCTTAATGGGTGTACACTCACACCCACCGCTTGCTTGGTTGGTGGAGGGTCGTTAGCCGAACGGGTAGGATAGGGAAAACTCATCCTCTCATTAAAAGTATAATAAGTAATACAAAGTAACTACACATATTTTTAAATTTACCAATCTTAGTTACTTTAGGAAAAGTGAATTGATGCAATCCCATGAAATTACACTTTGCACCCTTGCTAAGAAGTTAGTGGAGCGTGTGTGGTTTACCGACACATCAAATAGGTGATCGTTACAATGAAGGCACCATGTGAATTTACATGGTAATTCACACCCGCTTTGTGATCCTCGGTATCCTAGTCACAAACAAGAGGGGCATATCGAGATTTAAACATGCCATTGAATAGTTTCAATGAATCTCATCCGGACCTAGGAATTCTCAATACACTTAGGACTAATAGTTTAGGTTTTTGTGATGGAGAATTAGTGAATCGTCATTCACTTACCTTTAATTCATTTGCATATTAGATTACGGCATCCATTTTCTAGTATGTAAATGTTATTGTTGGATCCTAGCCCTAATTTTTCTTATTGGGTGATAATTAGGGATTCTTATTCTAATCTATCTTTGTCCTTTCTATTTGTAGATGTCGAACGCAAACAACGCTGCTGCTAGTTCTTTCACGTTGATGAGCCTTTGCCAAAAGGTCACCTTCGATGGAACGAACTTTAGCGAATGGATAAGATACATTCGCACCATTGCTTGCTATGAGGATAAGGAGTATGTCCTCGATGAGAAGCTTGAGAAGTTAAACCCTGAAATCGCTACTCCGGCTGAAATCATCACTTTTGAAACTCATGAGCGAGATGCAACGAAGGTACATTGCATCATGATTGCCACCATGAACTCCGAATTCCAAAAGTCCTACGAGGAAATGTACCCGTACGAGATGCACCAAGACTTATTGGAGAGATACCACCAGAACGCGAGACAAGAGCGTTATGAGATTTTCACCAACATGATTTCCGCTAAGATGGGTCATGGAGAATCTCTTACCGTGCACTTGCAAAAGATACAAAGGTATGTCGACCGCCTTCGCAAGTTAAATGTTGACTTTGGGGAAGACTTGGCGATCGACATGTTGCTTCACTCTTTGCCTCCGATGTATAACCAATTTAGGATAACCTACCACATGAACAAAGAGGAGGTCACCCTAAGCAAACTCCAAGGTCTCTTGATGGTCGCTGAGAGCAACTTCGAAGACAAGTCTGTTGCACCAACTCCCAATCCACCTGATGCTCCTGTCTTGGCTATTGGTCAAGGAAAGGGAAAGAAGAGGAAGGCTTCGTCTAATAACTATCGCAAGGTTAAAGCCTAGATGGTGCCTCTTCTAGTGGGACCAAAGTTGATCCCCTTAAGCCCTGCCCTAACCCGAAGGAGGCAGAGTGCCACCACTGCCACAAGATAGGACATTGGAAGAGAAGCTGCCCAGAGTACCTGCAAGCAATCAAAGAAGGAAAGATCAAGCCATCTTTTGCAGGTATATACACAATTAAATCTAACGATTCTAATCATGCTATTTCTTGGGTTCTTGATACCGGTTGTGGTTATCACATTTGTTCTAATGTGCAGGGAATAAGAAGAAGTAGGGATGTGGAGCAACGAAGGATCAATCTAATCATGGGGAATACAAGATCGTCGCCTGTGACCAAGATTAGAGTGTATTCTTTAGTGCTTAGGAATAATTTATGTTTAGATTTGAACAATTGTTGCTATTCGCTAGAAATGGCTAGAAACATCATTTCATTTCATGGTTTATATAGACAAGGATTTAGATTTTCTTTAAATAATGAGAATGGTTCTATTTTGGCTTATCTAAATGGTGTCTTTTACTTTGAAGCTATACCATGTAATGGAATATATGAAATTGTTATGATTGTTGATAACTTTGGAAATGATGTTTTGAATATAGATTCTTCCACTAGTATGGATAAAGCATCCTTGTGGCATTGTCGTCTTGGACATGTCAATAAGAAACGCATAGCCCAACTCCAAAAGGATGGAGTGTTGGAGTCATTCGACCTTAGGGAAGATGACACATGCGAGTCTTGTTTACTTGGAAAGATGACTAAATCACCCTTCACAAGTACGTGTGAAAGGGGTGATGGTCTATTGGACCTAATACATACTGATGTATGTGGACCGTTTAGATCAACCACGAAGGATGGGAACCGCTTCTACGTGACCTTTACCGATGATTATAGTAGATATGGGTGTATCTATTTAATCAAGCAAAAGTCAGAAACTTTTGAAAAGTTCAAAGAGTTTAAGAATGAAGTGGAGAATCAATTGGGCAGGAAAATCAAGATGCTTCGATCCAATCGAGGAGGAGAGTACCTAAGTCTTGAATTCCACGATTATCTCAAGGAGTGTGGAATAGTTTCGCAATTGACGCCTCCTAGGACACCGCAGTTGAATGGTGTGGCAGAAAGGTGTAATCGAACCTTATTGGATATGGTTCGCTCTATGATGAGTCGTGCTTCACTACCTATCTCTTTTTGGGGGTATGCCTTAGAGACTGCCGCCCATATCCTTAACCGAGTCCCTACCCAGAAGGTTGCCAAAACACCTCATGAGATGTGGACAGGGAAAGCTCCCTCATTGGCACATATCAAGGTTTGGGGTTGCAACGCTTTCGTAAGACGAGATACTCACGACAAGCTCGAACCTCGAAGTGAGCGATGTATTTTCATCGGCTACCCACAGACATCCTTTGGATATCTCTTCTATAGACCGAAGGAAAATGTTGTCTTCGTTGCGAGGAGAGGAGTTTTCCGAGAGCGAGAATTCATAAGCCAAGGAGACAGTGGGAGGCAAATCGAGCTTGAAGAGATTCAAGAGTCGATAGATGAAGGAACCTCTACCGTTGGCACTCAACCCGAGGAGGAAACTCCGGTTGAACCAATTGACGAGTCCTTACATCTTAGACGTTCCGATAGAGTTAGAGTTCATCCCCAGTTTTATGGTTTTCATATTACTACCGATGGGGACACGTATATTAGTGATGGTACATTAGTAAATCTTGATGAACCTAATAGCTATAAGGAAGCCATGGCAGGCCTGGAGTCTGCGAAGTGGAAAGAGGCAATGGACAGCGAGATCCAATCCATGTATGACAACCAAGTTTGGAATTTGGTTGATTATGTGCCCGGACGTAAGACCGTTGGGTGCAAATGGATCTTTAAGAAGAAGACCGACGTGGATGGAAACGTACACATGTATAAAGCGCGATTGGTTGCGAAGGGCTTTACTCAAACTCCCGGAGTTGACTATGATGAGACCTTCTCACCAGTTGCGAAAATAAAATCTATTAGAGTGATGCTAGCAATTGCCGCATTTCATGATTATGAGATTTGGCAAATGGATGTCAAGACCGCTTTCCTTAACGGAAAGTTGGCTGAGGATGTTTACATGGCTCAGCCATAGGGGTTTGTGGATCCGAAGCATCCGAATAGAGTGTGTAAGCTAGAGAAGTCCATTTATGGACTTAAGCAAGCGTCTCGCAGATGGAATCTTTGCTTCGATGAGAAAGTCAAAGAGTTTGGATTTGTACGAAGCGAAGATGAATCATGTGTATATGTCAAAGCCAGTGGGAGTATAGTAAGCTTCCTCGTTCTATATGTCGATGACATATTACTCATAGGAAACGACATCCCGAATCTGCAGGAGGTTAAGTCCTGGCTCGGGAAGTGCTTCGCTATGAAGGACCTCGGAGAGGCTTCTTACATTTTGGGAATAAGGATAGTGAGAGAAAGAAGTAAGAGACTAATTGGACTTAGTCAGAATACTTACTTGGATAAAGTACTAAAACAATTTAGTATGGAAAACTCGAAGAAGGGAGAATTACCGATACAAAGTAATGCCAAGTTGAGTAAGACTCAAAGTCCGAGTACCGAAGCTGAGATAGCAGAAATGAGCCGAGTACCATACGCTTCCGCAGTTGGCTCAATCATGTACGCTATGACTTGTACTCGCCCTGATGTAGCCTTCGCTTTGAGCATGGTTAGCAGATATCAAGGGAATCCTGGCATAGCACATTGGATTGTGGTGAATAATATCCTTAAGTACCTTCGGAGGACGAAGGAATGGTTCTTAGTCCTCGGAGGGAGTGATGACTTGAAGGTGCGAGGGTATAGTGACGCCAGTTTTCAGACCGACAGGGACAACTACCGTTCGCAGTCGGGCTGGGTCTTTACCCTAAATGGAGGAGCAGTGACATGGAAGAGTTCCAAGCAGGAGACCGTAGCTGATTCAACGTGCGAATCATAGTACATTGCAGCGAGCGAAGCGTCGAAGGAGGCAATATGGCTAAAGAACTTCATCGGTGATCTTGGAGTTGTACCTGCCATAAAGGAGCCCATGGAGATTTTCTGTGATAACGAATGAGCGGTTACCTTGGCCAAGGAACCGAGGGATCATGGTAGATCAAGACATATCGACAGAAAATATCACTTCATTAGACATCGTGTAGAAGAAGGACAACTCGTAGTGAAGAGGATATCATCAGAAGATAACCCAGCAGATCCGCTTACGAAGGGACTGAGTAGGGTTAAGCACTTGCAGCATGCTAGGAGTATTGGGCTGAAGGATGATATTAGCATAGATTAGATAGTATTAGAAACGTGTAATAGATAAATATAATTAACATTTGATGATTAAATAAAGGAGTTTTATTTATGAGTAATGTTACTATCGTATGTTAATTGTTTAGCTATTGTTTCACTTTGCATGTTTTGACTTCCAGAATAATTGAAATTGTTAGGAATAATAGAATTGTTCAAATTGTCCACAATCGTTCATATGTTGGAAGTAGATATGAATGAAGATTGTCATGAATTTGGTGTGTAGATTGTCTAAATGGTTTTAGACATAGCAAAGGGTTGTTGCAACGTTCATGAGTGCTTATGAACTAGTTTTGAGCATTGGAACAAACCCGCACTTGTTGGAATCACCTTATGGAATACGATATAAAAAGGTGATCACAAGACGATAATATCATATAGTCTTAAAACCTAGATATATGGTTTGTTATTTGTTAATTGATTGTACATTGATAATGCGAAAACGCATCAGTAACTCGGTGTTATAAGACGCATTGTTGTGTATAGTTGGTTAATGAATAAGTAAATGCATATAAGTTGAAGTTTATCTGTAACTTTTATCTAAAGAAGGTAAAAGCGATATCTCGGCCGCTCGATGATTTGATTTGACTTATGTGCCGGGCCCGGTCAGAACTGAATTGATGTGTTCGATTAAGTTCTATGTCGAATAAATCAGAGATCGAGAAACCTAAATGCTTGACTAACCATTCCATAGGATTGTCAGCATGATATCTAACAGAGGACTGTACGATCTCTTATCTAAAGGACAAGATTGATTAGATTAGAGTTTGACAGCGTCTTTAAGAGCTACGATTGCAAACCGAATTGTACTTGTATAGTTACTAGACTTATCCAAGTGGGAGACTGTTGGAATAGTGTCTAAGGCTGCAACTATATTAGGCAAGTATTTGACCCGGTTGTGCATGGTCCTTTTGGGTTGCCTTCACCATAGCAACTTGATAGGATGATTTATTAAGAGAGAGTAATTATTATTAATATATTATGAGAATAATATAAAGAATAATATATTGTTATTTGATTAATATAAGTCGTAGAATTAATTGGAATTAATTTGGTGACTTAAAGAGGTTAATTAAATAAAGGGGTATAAACTGTCAATTGTTTGATAGTTAAGCTTTAGACTATAAATCTTTATAGATATATAGTGGACGGATTCTAGAAGCTAGGATAGCTTCAAAATCGTCCATGACTTATCTATGGAAAGGATTTGGATAGCCTTAAGAGAAGATTATCCAATTAGGGTTTAGGTTGTAACCCTTAAGGAGTCTACAAGTATAAATAGATCCTATGGCATAAGGAAATCGGCACCTAACCTAAAGCATAGAAACCCTGGCCGATTTCCTCCCCTCTCCTCTCTTCAAAATCATCTTCCTTGCTATTGGTTTTTGTAAGCCATTAGAGGAGTGACAATTGTGACTCTAGAAGCTCCAAGACAACAAGGTCAACAAGGAATTCAAAGGTATGGTTCTAGATCTGTTTCAATGTTGTTATTTAACCTAATTAGCCATTAGAAGTCTTGGATTCAAAGCATGTTTAATTAGAAAGCCTAGATCCAAGCATTAGGGTTTTGCATGCGCACATAGGAAAGTTCTTATGGCTAAAACCCATCATAATCAACTTATTACAAACCCTAATTCGTGATCAAGCCTGGAAATGACTCAAGGAGGACTTTAATGGAGCTATAAGGGACTATAAGCATGAAAACAGAGGGAAACTGAGTTATACCTCAAGGAAATCACTGAGATAACACAAGGATGACTGGCCTCCTTCTTCTCTTCTTGATCTACTCTTCTTTCTTCTCAAAATCTTCAAGAAATACGCTAAAGCACTTCAATCTCACAAGGAATAAGGGTTTGAACGATGTTGGGAGCTCTGAGGGTGAAGGGGGCGAGGTTGGGGTGCATAAGGTTGGTTTAAATTGGGTGCAAACCCTTGAAATTTAGGGTTTCATCAGACAGCGGGGACTCGCCGAGTCCAGAATGTGGACTTGTCGAGTCGCCAACTTAAATGTGCTCCCAAACCCGTCTCCAGTCGGCGAGTCGATCCTACAACTCACCATGTCCAAGGCTATAAATGTAAAATACTTAGATAAATTTTTACGTACCAGGAACCAGGTGCTACAGGGAGATCAAAAATTCTGAAGAAATTCAAAAAATTGAAGATACGAAAGATCAAATCAAACAACGTGGTGAATTCAAAGAAATCAAAGATCAAATTATCAAGGAAGTGAAGAATTCAAAAGAGCTCCATAGTGGTATCATAAATTGTAATTCTAGATTATGTATGCTTGGGTTGCTCAACCAAAAACACCTTGAGGATAGGAGGTTTTCTGCGGATGGATTCGGAGGGATGCATAAATTGAGCATTGTTCGGGATAAGTGGGTGAATATTTATGAGGATTGTAAGTATTTGGAATATTGGGGGGTTTTAGGAGAATTTTAGACACAAATGCATGCGTTGCGGTCTTGGCATAATGGCTGGGTTGGATTGGAGTTGTCCTATGTGATTCTAATGTGCTAAAATTCAGTTTTGCTTGGGGGCAAGCAAAAGTTAAGTGTGGGGTATTTTGATAGTGGCATATTTAGCCTTATATTAAGTATAGATTTTTATTATTTATTAGCTAATTTATTGCATATCATGGACAAAAGATACTTAAAAGTGTTTAAATTGTGTTTTTAGTCCAAAAGCGAAGCTTGGAAGCAAAAGGAAGCAGGAGAAGCGGTTGGGAGCTCGGGAGTTGAACAAAGAAGAAAAATGCTAAAAATACAAGGTACTCGGCGAGTAGGGTCGACAACTCGGCGAGTCTCATTGAAGATTCAAGAGGATAAAGACTCTGTGACTTACCGTGTAGGGGAATTAAGGGATAGACTCGGCGAGTCAGTTCGAATCTATAAAAATAGTTGTCCAGATCGACACAAGGTATTCTGGAACCCTTGGGGAGGAGCAAGCTGCGAGTCAGAGCCATGAGAGATCTGGAGAACGAAGATACAACCACAAAACCAATTCCGAAGGAGATTTGAGGCAAAATTACATCATTCTTACTTTAATCTATTGTTCTTCATCATGTTTAGACTTTTAGATTTCGTTTTTGTGCTGTTAATTACCTCAATCATGAGCTAAAACTTTTAAACTTCTGTTTGGGGAAACAATATTGATACTATGGTTTGATTTATGGTAGGATTGATTCAATATTGGTGATTTTGTTGATTCTATTTTGTTAAAGAACCTTATGTGTGAATGATAACTGATTTTCTGTTAATAAGAAGATAATTAAGCTGCATGAACATCTCTTAATTGCTACTTCATATAATTTATGTGACCACTTTATTATATGACTAGGATTAGCAACTGTGAAACTAGAATTAATAGAAAAATAGGTAAATTCATGTGTGAGCTTGTGTGATGACCATCAACAGGAGGTTAACTAAAGGACCAAATTAGTTAGCTATTACAAGTCTAAATCAACCCGAATAAATAATATGGTGAATTGAATTAAATTAGACAACTGGCTACTATTTGAGTTAGTTTGTTCCCTAAGGATTAGTGTAGCGCTACAAGTCATAGGATCCTCGATCCCCTAACTTGACCCTAAGGTCCTTACCAGGTCCCACCTGTGCTACTATAAACTCACAGGCCTCGCCCACGGGTCTCACCTGAACCATACTACTGAGCAACCCTGCTCTCAGACCCCACCTATACTGCTACTCACATACGGGCCTCGCCCACAGGTCTTACCCAACTACATACTAGAGCGGCCTCTCCCAAGGACTCACCTCTCCAGGGCTATGCAAGCAAGCTCCATACTATTCTCATCCACTACCCATTCCTAATTCCTACCCTGATCACTAGGAAGTAAGGGCCTCGCCCTAACTCCGCTAACTAGGAGATACAGGCCCCCGCCCACACTCCAATAACTAAGCTGCTAGGAAATGCTACGTCTTACCCGTAGTCTTACAACACCTTCCATACTCACTGACTGTTAGTGAATGCTACGGCTACCCCGTAGTCTTACAACACCTTCTACCACTGGCTCGCTGACGAAAAATGTTGCGGCTCTCCCGCCGCTCTACCATGCTCTACATGCTGTCTCCGCCACTGACTATTAACACGTAAGCATCCCATGCTAATCGTTCTCAAAATCATCATTCCGACTCACTCGAGTCTTGCAGGCGGTCCTCCATCCTGAAATTCCAACCGGATACTAACCATTTTGATTACATGAACTAACTGTTGGGAAGTTTCTCAAACTCCCAACGCCGAACTCCTCATTCCATCAATCGCTGTGCTACTTCTTTTCCTTCTCAGAGGTCGCGTACTCATTCTGGATCTGCGTTCTCTTAACCCTGTACTCTCGGCGGGTTCTCCCCCACTTTGATCCTGCTTATACCTCGCTGCTCAATGTTGTAACAACGAGAATTTTTAAATCAAAATTTTCATTTCTTAAAACATATTTCCATCCAAAATAAGTCATAAAGATCCAACATATCATATCATAATACAAATCATATCAATCCCAAGATCATAAATCCTCCATCAGTGTGTACAGATCACGTCGGCGCCTTCCCACGGTCCTCGCTGGTACCTGAAACACATATCACAACAACTGTAAGCATAAAAGCTTAGTGAGTTCCCCAAAATACAACCTACGCACATACGCCTTTCCAGGCCCTAACCTTCCGGTCCATGTGTCTCAGGGGACTTCCGTCCCGACTAGGTAAACCTTCCGGTCCTACCCACGTCAACCTTACGGTCCACATTACAACGCCTTCCGGCCCATAACATATTCGCCTTCCGGCCCATATCAAACATATCATACATGGCACATATAACGATTAACTTATCACACATAACACATATATCTCATTCCATATCCGACCTTCCGGTCACACAGTCAAACCCTTCCGAGTATAGTATAGTGAGAAGACTCACCTCGTGGAAAGTCTAAGATCTCGTGTCCTCGCTATCACCGGACCCGAACGACGGTTCAACCTCGCCTAAACATAAAAATATCATTTATTACACAAAGACTTCCGCCACTTAAAACTTTACCCCTATCAAGTCAACACCGGTCAACTCTGGTCAACGGTCAACGGTCAACTTGACCGGACTCGGCGAGTGCACTAGAGCGACTCGGCGAGTCCAAGCATTTTCACCAACTCTCTAGGATTCCCTTTTTGACACGTCAAGTACTCCTCTGACTCGACGAGTTCCACCTGGCATGAATCGCGGGGCCACCACGACTCAACTCGCCGAGTCTCAAGAACAACTCGGCGAGTTCCAGTTCGACTCAGTCCACCTGTCAACCCTCTCTAACTCTCTCTGACTCACTGAGTTAACCCATAACTCGTCAGGACCACTCGCTGAGTGGTTAAGGAAAATCTTCATGCTACTCGCCGAGTCTGTTCTTCAGACTCGGCGAGTCCATTCCATGCATCAACCCAATATAGCTTCTGAGGTCAGATCCGCTCCATCCACTCAAAGATCTGACCCTCCTAAGCTCATTCATCACGTAAAGTTCATGTCTTGGTGCTCATAACACACCCCATGATTCATAAATGGTGTTTTGACCTCAAGTACAAAGACCCTAATCCAAAACCCCCATGGATTCATAAAAAGCTTGGACAAAGGGACACTCTGGACCTCCAAGGGTCCAGATCCAGAACCTAACTCGCTTAAGGGACCAAGGAAGCACTAGATCTAGCCACAAAAGGGCTCAATAAGCCCTAAATCAATATAAACATCAACATAACAGAGAATGGCTCGAAGATAGTACCTCAAATGTGATGTTCTGGACCTCAAATCTTCAGGAAGTGGGTCCTCTTGTTTCCCCTTGGCTATTGCTTCCTTTCCCTTGCTAGATAACACCTCCAAAGTCAATAATGGCTCCTTGACTTATTCCAAACGCTCAAGTTCACTAGGGTTTCACTCAGGGGACTGGTGAGCACAAATGACGGCCATAAGGCCCTTTAAATAGGTCCCAAACCCAAGAAATTAGGGTTTCATTAAACAGCGTGGACTCGCCGAGTCCATTCCTTGGACTCGCCGAGTCCAAGCGCGAACGCGCGACCAGAACCGCGATCCTACTCGGCGAGTTTGAGCTCCAACTCGCCGAGTCCCCTCACAAAACACCAAAAATATATGCATAAAAGATACCTGGAAATCCGGGCTGTTACAACTCTCCCCCACTAGAACTAGACTTCGCCCTCGAAGTCTCGCTCTGAAAATAGCTCCGGATGCTGCTCACACATCTCACGCTCTGGCTCCCAGGTCATCTCTGATCCCTTCCGATGTTGCCACTGAACCAACACCAGCGGTACCTCCTTGTTCCTCAGAACCTTGATTTTCCGATCTCTGATGGCCACTGGTCTCTCGGCATAATTCAGGCTCGCATCCACCTGAATATCCTCTAATGGAACCACTGCCGACTCATCGGCTATAAACTTCCTCAGCTGCGACACATGAAAAGTGTCGTGAATCTGCCCCAACTCTGCTGGCAAATCTAAACGATAGGCTACCCGGCCTACCCTCGCGATCACACGGAAAGGACCAATGTATCGGGGCCCCAACTTGCCCCTCTTCCTTAATCGAATCACTCCTTTCCAAGGAGAGACCTTCAGGAGAACAAAGTCGCCGACCTGAAACTCGAGCTCGGACCGCCGCCTGTCCGCATAACTCTTCTGGCGACTCTGCGCAGTCAACAATCTCTGCCTGACCTGCTGAATCTGCTCGGTCGTCTGGAGTACAATCTCCGTGCTACCCATCACCCTCTGCCCCACTTCACCCGAACAGATGGGGGTGCGACACCTCCGACCATACAACAGCTCAAAGGGTGGCATACCAATGCTCGAATGATGGTTTTTGTTGTACGAAAACCCTGCTAAAGGCAGATAGGTGTCCCAGCTCCCTCTGAAATCCAAAACACATGCACGGAGCATATCCTCAAGCATCTAAATCGTCCGCTCGCTCTGTCCGTCTGTCTGCGGGTGGTATGCGGTACTGAAATGCAGTCTCGTACCCAACTCCTCATGAAACTTCTTCCAAAACCTGGAAGTAAAACGCACATCACGATCTGAAACAATCGACATCGGAACCCCATGCCGCGATACCACCTCCCTCACGTATAATTCCGCCAACTTCTCCGTAGAAGAGCTCTCGCTGATGGCTAGAAAATGAGCGCTCTTCGTCAATCTATCCACGATCACCCAAATCGCGTCGACTCCCCTCGCAGTCCGCGGAAATTTGGTGATAAAATCCATGGTAATCTGCTCCCACTTCCATTCGGGAATCTCTAGCGGCTGCAATTTACCGTGCGGATGCTGGTGCTCGGCCTTAACCTGCCGACAAGTCAGGCATCTCTCAACAAACCATGCAACCTCCCTTTTCATACAGGGCCACCAATACTCCTTCCTTAGGTCCAAATACATTTTCGTAGCCCCGGGATGAATCGAGAATTTCGATCGATGCGCTTCCTCCAGCAAAATAGTACGCGTACCGCCCACAAACGGTACCCAAATCCGACCCTGAAAAGTCATAAGCCTTCGACCATCCATAACGAATCCTGATACCTGACCTACAACCCGCTCCCTCTTCTAGTTTTCTGGTTTCGCAGCCTCAGTCTGAGCTCCTCGAATAGTATCTAAAATCGGGGTCATCACCGTCAACCTCATACAAATATCTCGGATCGGGGCGCTTTCCGCCCTACGGCTCAATGCGTCGGCTACCATATTAGCCTTACCCGGGTGGTACAGGATCTCACAATCGTAATCCTTCACCACATCCAACCATCTCCTCTGACGCATATTCAAGTTTGGCTGATCCATCAAGTACTTCAGACTCTTGTGGTCCGTGTAGATGGTGTTGGGTTTTGAGCATTCTAACACTCCTAAGTGTACATGCAACCCTAAATACCTTGGATCTATGTTTTCTCTATTATACATGCAAATAATAACTTCCAAGGTATTATCCTAATCTAGAATACAAAACAATGAATGTAACAAGATAGAATACATACCTCTTTGATGTAGAAAGTCTTCATGAAGCTTGAGTGCCTAGCCCCAATAGTGTGGAAGCCTCAAATGGAATCACAATCACCAAAACACTTAGAATAACTTGAGAGAATTCTACAACTCATGAAATCGGCTAGCCCCTTCATTTCACACACTAGTGGCCGATTTTGGTCAAGAATAAGATGCTTATATAGTTAGGGTTACACCATGTAAACCCTAATAGCCTTTCATTTCCATGATCCATGGGTACAAATACACCATGGAGCATCCATGGACCATCCTTTGGGTTTTAGCCCAACTTGATTATCCATGGAGCATTAGCCCACTATACAAGTATGGATGATTTACACAATCAACCCATATATTTAATTAGTCTTCTTTTGATCACTTAATTAATCCTAGATTAATTCTTGATCAATACTAATTAAATAATCTTATTATTCTTATTATTAATATACTAGAACTTATAATATATTAATAACCATAAGTGTCTTATTTCTCTCATTATAGTCTATCCAAGTGCATGATGGTATGCAACCCAAATGGACCATGTCGGGTCGGGTCAAGTCTTACCAATTATAGTTATGGACTTAGACATTAATCCAACAGTCTCCCACTTGGATAAGTCTAAAACTATTATTGCGTGACTTCAGGAACCAACTGGCAATCGTAGCTCTCAAAAGCTTCTGTCGAACTCTGACCTTGTAGATGAACTCTGACCTTTGTCAGTGACTTGTCCATTAGATAAGGGATCATATATTCCTCCATTCTAGATATCATATGGACTGAGACATGGATTATAATCATTCTCTCTGTCCATTTGTTGTTTCCCGATTTGCGATTTATGACGACTGACTAATTGATCAAATCAAATCAGTCCTGGCCCGGCCGAGCACTTCCATTTGTCATCATCAAATCATCGAGGCGCCCACAGATATCGCTTTTATCCCGAAGGTAAAAGGAACGGATAAACTTCGACTCATATGGCTTGTTCTACTACTTGTTGAATCATACACAAAGGCACGTTTTATAACACCGAGTTACCGTATGCGTTTTCGTGCAATCAATGTACTATCAACTCATAGTAACAACTCATATCTCTAGGTTTGAAGAATATAAGATATTATCGTCTCATGATCACTCGTGATAAAATCCATGAATTGATTCCAATGAGCGCGGGTTGAATCCAATACTCAGAACTTATGAGCACTCATGAGTGTTGTAGCCCTTTGTCCAACACCTTAGACCTCTACAAACCAACCCATGACAGTCTTAATTCATATCTACTTCCAACATATGACCGACTGTGGATGGTTTGAATAACTTAGTCATTCCGGAAGAATAACCCAGTTTATTCGGGAAGTCAAAACATGCAAAGTGAAACACAATAATAATTGAATCCAATATGGTATCAACTCTTTGAACATAAATAAAACACCTTTTATTTATCACCACATGATTACATATTATTCATTGTATACTGTTTCAGCTATCAACTTTATTCTTGAATTTAAAACAATAGTTGTCCCATGCTCCAAGCATGTACACTATGTTTTCTTAAACACTAGTCATGCCATACACCAAGTATGCATACTATGTTTGTCTATGATCTTTACTTTGTGAACTAGATCAATTAAACATAACTTCAATGATTCTCTTTTCACACTCCCAAATCCTTACTACAAATGCAAGAATTCCAAATTCATGCCATTTACTGAAATCTGTTAGATTCTAAACTTATATGCATTGATCCTCTTGTAACGATTATGCACAAACTCACAAAGACTTGGCAACAATCATTACAGAGTATTCCAAAGGAGATCAACTCCTTGGAAATATCCTTCTTGCATTAAGTTTCCTTAATCTTACACAGATTGAAAATTCTAACTTTGAAACATTTCCAGATTCCATTTTGACTATCACTTCTGAACAAGAGTTGCCTCCTTATAGATTATGTCAATATGGTCCTTCCAGAATTATCACTATACTTCCAACTGTCCTTGAGCAACCAATCTTTGGTAAACCTTAGATTGTCCTCAACAATTGTTTAATCCTTTTAGTCATATCCAGTTCTAAACCTTTTCCCTTCTTAATGCCCTAAGCATTTGGAAAATTTTAGAAAGGATGAATATAGCACAAGTAATCGATCCTATATCCGAAGCATATGGGAATCGATTCATGATGTCTCACATAAAGACTAAACCAGTCTTTTGCTATAATATTTCCATTTTTATTTGCCAAGTTCTCATAATTCAGATTATGAAAAGGGATGCCGTAATCATAATCGAATTTTAGAACGCAAATAATGGACTCATATACAGAATTTCCTTATGTTGAGCCATTCCAACATGAAATTCATATATATATCCTTGACTAAATGATTAAAACCTCACGATCTAAGCTTATAGATTTGAGATGAAGTATAATTTCCTCTCCCTTAATTATAGCAAAACAACTTTTTCCCAATTGAAACCTTTTGTTTTCTATAATTAACATTGCTAGCTTGCAATACTTATCATAATTATCATGCTCCCACTAACATGATGATTATTAGCATAACACTTATGCTCCCACTAGCTTTGACATGTACCCAGAAATCAGCTGGACTTCTAGAAATCAATACTTCATTGACTTTCTTACCAAAGTTCAGATTTCTGATACTATTGTTTTGATAAGACTTTATCAAAATCATACACCTTCCCTTAGATAGCACACTTGTGAGTCTAAACAATTATGAAGAGGTATGTCGTAATCATAATGGTTAGACCTTTTTGCCACTTCTCACAAGTCCATGTTAGTGTGCCAGTAAACCACACACGCTCCACTAACGACTTTGAGAATGCAAATATCACAATTGCTATCTAGCTAAAATCTACTTAGTGAAAGTGTTTCCTCACCATCATTTTTCATGAATCGGAGAGAAACCTTATGACACTTAGATTTATATGGTGTATGAGTTCCTACCCATATGAATTTGTCAAAACCATAATCACAAGACAAGGATAATGACAAATCCAAACTCATACGGACTGAACTCAATCTTACTTTCTTGCCACCAGGCAGCTCAAGGGCCTGCCATTGCTTCCAAGTTGTTGTGCAACTAATTGAGAACTCTAAGAACTCATATGAAAAGCCAACTTTAACTGGAATGGGCACAGAATATGTCAACACGATAGGTTATAAACCGCAAGTCGTGTGCTAGTGAAGAACTTCAGGTTCTATTCTTGATTAGTTCTTGAGACTTTCAAGACCTTTAAGACTCCCACTGTCCTCTTGATCTATAAGACTCCCTTGTCAAATATCCAAGAGATAGTGCGGATTCTAATCAAGAAAAACACTTTACCCAATTAGCCTAAGTTGGTCTTTGTTTTATCCAAAACATCACAACTTACCAATTTCAAATGTACAAGAGTAGAAAACTTTTACTCTTACATTTGACAAGTGTTTTAAACCTTCTTTAAGACATGTCACTCAAGTCACAATCTTGGAGTATGACTCTAAGACTTGTATTGGAACGAAGTATGACTCATCTTCTTGATTTAACCATTTCAACAATTCAAGATCCCTCTTCTTAGTCACAAGAATGCACTAAGATTTCCTTAGAGAACTAATTTTGATATGGTTTCTTAATCATTAAGATGATCACAAAACTGATACTAAAGTACTCTCCCATCTTTTCAGATTTGAGAAACTTTTATCCTTCTACCTAATTTGATTCTTCTTATTCGCCCTGCCATACATTGGAACCTTTTCCAATGTCTCAGAGTTACACTTAAGCATGTAAGTATAATCATATTTACTGAGCTTTAGTAAACTATGACGAATAGTCTTATCAAACTTTTGTGGTGGACTTAATCAGTGCACAAGAATGTGTACTCGATCCTTTAGTCCTTTACTTGACTCACACATCCATGTGAACAAGTAATTAGTCTTAATTTTTCCAAGACTTGAAAGTTCTCATTCATCATGCTATATAACTTGCATGATCCCAAGTTCCGGTCCAATTGAAACTTGGGTAATGAGAATCTTTCCTTATTTGGTAAATCTAGACATTACCACAAATGAAAGAATCAATTTCATATTTCCACTCTTTCTCTTAATGGAATCATATAAGCAACAATTTTTCCTCAAAAGCCATTGTAAGGATACTTTAAAATAAATAAAATCAAAAATTTTCTTTTATTTTAAAACTTTGCGGAAAAAACTTATCCTTAAAATCCATATAAAAACTTGTTGTTATCTATTCCTTAAGCAATATCTCATAACCCCTAAGAAGTAGCTCAAGAATCCGATCTTCAAACTATGCGATAGAAATCCATCTATGCGATCAGATTCAGCATATTCTTTCTTTAAGTTTCTTCATTTTTTCTTTGATTCTTAAAACATCACCACGTGACCCAGTCACATCATGTATCAAGAATCTCAGAATAGAAACTTAACAGAGTTAGATAGTGGACTTTACCTGAAGTAGAGTCAAACTTATTGACTTTAACATCCTTAGGTAAATTTTGGCAGCTTCGCAACCAATGCCCCTTTCTTTGGCAATACAAACATATGGACCCTTTGATAATGGTACACGAGACTATCACAGACTTAGCTTTTCTCTTTACCATTTGGTCAACCGAGTTGACTATGGCCGATCCCTTTCCATCGGGAAGAGAGATCTTTACTAGATATCCAATGTCATCATTGTCAATGTCCATAAAGTTTTAGGAAGTTGATCTTAGCAAATAGATAAGATCATTAAGGGTCTTGTCATAGTCTGTTTCATAGGTGTCCCAAAGGAACTCACTATGTGACTTAGAAAGTGATTGAACCACCAACTTTCTCAAGACTTTGACACCCAACTCTCCCGGCTTGTCAATATGTGACTACATCTCCAAGATGTGATCACACCTAGACCTTGCCTTGCCAATAGGGCTTGAGTGACCTTAAACTTTTCAAGAACTTGTGGGTTAGGGAGAATAATTGGAGGAGGTGAAAGAAGTATCATTTCCAAGGGACATCATCTTCATTTAGGAAACCTTGTTTCAAGAGATTTGGAAGATCATAGGTGTCTATTACAGACATCTTTTGGGAGATATTCAAGATAGTTGATTTAAAGTCCTTAATATGACACCCAATATGAAATATTAAGGCTAGGACCCAACAAACTATTTTATAACTTAGAAGAGGTATGCCGTAATCCAAGCTATAAAATATTTGAAGGTAGGTGAATGACGATTCACCAATTTCCACCAAGATAAACGAAATCTATTATTAGGTTTTAATTGGTTTTGAAAATCCTAGATCTTTGAGATTCATTGAACTGTTCAATGGCATGTTTCAATCTCGAGTGTGCCCTTCAGGTTTTGTGACTGGTATGCCGAGGATCACAAAACAAGGTGTGAAGTAACCATGCAAATTACTTGGTACCCTTAATAAATTACCCCTCAATCGATGTGCCGGTTAACCACACACGCTCCATCGATACTATGATAAACATTAAGTCACCCTTTACCTACCTTGTTAAGTCCAAGTTAGTGTGCCGGTTAACCACACACGCTCCACTAACGACTTAGACAAAGTGTAAAGTGTAATTTCATGGGTTAGCACCTTATTCACATTTTTCCTAAGTAACTAAGATTGGGTATTATTAAGAGTTTAGTAACTTAGTATTATCATTAATACTTTTAATGAAGGGAGAATTCTAGTCCTGTCAAACCCGTTCGGCTAACAACCCTCCACCAGTCAAGCAAGCGGTGGGTGAGAGTGGACACCCATTAAGTTGTCATTTTATAGGCAACAACCTTATACCCACCTTATAGACCGGCTTCGTGAATGAGGCGTACTAGCGGTAAGACTGACTTTACTCTTATACATATATATATTATTAACTTATAATATTATAAAGTATAAGGGTTGAATTTTAACTTTTAAAATTCTAAGGGCTAACTTGGAATTAAAATATTCATAAGTGAAAACTTTTCAAATTCCAAAACTTGAGGGCAAGTTTTGAAACTATTCAAAACTAATTAATTCCATAACTTATGTGTTTAAAGTAGTTTTAATCCAAAAACTCTTCAAGTTCCATAACTTGAGGACAAGTTATGGAAGACTTTAAACTAATAAAAGAACTAACTTTTTCTTTATTTTATAACTTATGGATTTAATTATGGTTACATATTTTCCTTTAATGAAGTGACTCTTGAACTTCCATAACTTGAGGACAAGTTATGGAGTCATAAAAAATTATTCAATGACACAAGACTCTTCATTTTGTAACCATTGCCAACTTTTATGAATTTTATGAGTCTTTAATGTGACTCTTCATGTAACTTGAGGACAAGTTACACAAACACATTTTATACTCAACTCTTAGATTAAAATGGATTGAAAACAACTATTTCAATTAACTTTTCTATTAATCTAAGCAACTCATAAGTACAAGATAATTCAAATCAAACTTTTTCATGTAATTAGTCTAAACCTTAAACTAATACAAAACATGAATCTATTGACAATTATCTTTGAAAATGGATTAGCATGAACATTACCACATCAAAAACAAGTTTATAAGTTCAAAAACAACTTAGGGTAATGTTCCTAGTCCATTTCTAGCCAAAAACCTCGAAAATATGTTGTCTGGGGGTTCAACTCGTCGAGTGCATGAACCAACTCGGCGAGTTGGATCGAATTGATCACATTTTAGGCATGGACTCGCCGAGTCCTCTGATGGACTCGCCGAGTCTCTTGATCAGACAGCAACAAATTCGTTTTTTTCAGCTTCTATTGCAGGTATAACAAGAAAACAAGCCTAGGCTCTGATACCACTGTTGGGTTTTGAGCATTCTAACACTCCTAAGTGTACATGCAACCCTAAATACCTTGGATCTATGTTTTCTCTATTATACATGCAAATAAGAACTTCCAAGGTATTATCCTAATCTAGCATACAAAACAATGAATGTAACAAGATAGAATACATACCTCTTTGATGTAGAAAGTCTTCATGAAGCTTGAGTGCCTAGCCCCAATAGTGTGGAAGCCTCAAATGGAATCACAATCACCAAAACACTTAGAATAACTTGAGAGAATTCTACAACTCATGAAATCGGCTAGCCCCTTCATTTCACACACTAGTGGCCGATTTTGGTCAAGAATAAGATGCTTATATAGTTAGGGTTACACCATGTAAACCCTAATGGCCTTTCATTTCCATGATCCATGGGTACAAATACACCATGGAGCATCCATGGACCATCCTATGGGTTTTAGCCCAACTTGATTATCCATGGAGCATTAGCCCACTATACACGTATGAATGATTTACACAATCAACCCATATATTTAATTAGTCTTCTTTTGATCACTTAATTAATCCTAGATTAATTCTTGATCAATACTAATTAAATAATCTTATTATTCTTATTATTAATATACTAGAACTTATAATATATTAATAACCATAAGTGTCTTATTTCTCTCATTATAGTCTATCCAAGTGCATGATGGTATGCAACCCAAATGGACCATGTCGGGTCGGGTCAAGTCTTACCAATTATAGTTATGGACTTAGACATTAATCCAACAGATGGTACACCGAACCCCATAAAGATAATGCCGCCAGATCTTGAGGGCAAACACCACAACCCCCTGATGGGATTAAACAACTTTTAATCTATGAAGATCGATTAGATCTTGAACAAGTATAAGTATAAGAAACAGCAAGAACGCAATAATAATAGCAAACCAGAAAACAAAATTAAGAATGCAACAGCTTGAATCAATCGTGTTGAATGATTAAATAAAATCCTTAGAAGAGCTCGATTAAGAACATCAACTGTAAAGGATTGGAAGATTACAAGAGAGCAATATCGTAGAACTCTGGAATGTAAAAACTGAAATCTTGAATCTTAAATCTTAACCTAATATGCATGCAAGCATTAACTTATATACAATACATAAAAGGCTCTCGGTTGGACAGGCCCAAACCGGAGAATACAAGGCTAATCTAAGAGCCCAAAAGACGCAACATAAAACAAAACTTCAGCCCAACAATCTCCCCCTTTGCGTCAATTTGGAGCGAGACCTTCACTTCGTACTTGGGTCGGCGGCTGAAGCTGGTACCTTCCTCTTCACGGTACTAAACAGACATTTGGTTATGGAAAGGATGGTCTGTCTAAACCGGATGTACCAATTGATCATATCTTCAAAGTACTTGATGTCATCAGCCGAATTGTCCTTACACCGCTTGACGATTGATAGGACGTGTTCCAAGCAAGTTGTGGTGTAGAGGTGCTTGTCAGCTAAAGCGAACAGACACATCTGTCCTTCGGCTCTGGTGAACATCACAGAGTTTCGCCTCGAATCTATCTTGCCCATTTTCATCGTGTTTAGATCACTGGCCGATCCCACAGGTTTGACTTTCGGTTTCTTCTTAAACACTGTGGCAACCTCCTGATCCATTAGGGCCACCTCCATGATATAGCATGCCAGCATCCTTTTGACATGGTCTAAGATGGGACCATATTCGGCTTCGTTTGTCAGCAAGATGTTGTACAAGACTATCCAATCATGAGGGTTCAGATTGGGCAGATCCGCCAGAGAGATCATGTGAGCAGTTCTTGCAGATCCTCGGATAAGCTTGAACTTGACGTTTGTGAATCTCCCCACGGCAAACGGCTTCATCACCTGAACATTGACAATCTTCTGGGCGCTCCATGTAAGGTATTGAGGGCGAGCGGCCTCCAGGTAGAAGTCAATGAGCTCCCTGTCAAGCTCATCGTTCGGATGCGGGACTTCGAAAATGTTGGAGAAGGCGTGGAAGATGAACGCCTTTCGAGTCAACGGCATATCAAATTGCGAATCGACCGAGTTGTTGCAGTCGAACGATATCACCGGCTCGAGCCATAGTATGCTTGGCGTCTCTATGGCCTCCTTTATCAAACGATCCCTGGTCCAGGCAGGGAAGAGCAGCTTTCGGCTCTCAAGGAGATCGTTGGCTTCTTTTTGTTTACGTTCGGCTTCTTCAGCTTCACGTGCCACACGACTGACATCGTCATCAGTATTGCGACTGTTCTTTCTCTTTAACATGTCCGCAATAGTCTCCTTGTCTTCATCTTCATCTTCATTGTCATCTCCTCCCTCTGCTATGTTTTTGCCTTTGTTCTTCACACCCGAACCCGAGGCATGACCAGTTGGGGGTGGTTCGGTTGTGTGAGTAGCTTTGGAGGAAGGAGGGGGTTTCGATCCTTTCTTCTCATCTCCCCCTTGTTTCGGAATGGACACGAAACTGGGTAGACCTTCAATTTTGCTTAAGAGGTCCATGGCCGGAGAGAGTTTCTCAGCGAGGGTACGCCTTACTGAGTGATTGAGGATGGGGTCGTGTGCTTCCAGGATGTTGGATAGAGCTGCGTGGACATCCGAAACACACGTCTTGATGACTTCCCTTTCGGATCGAAGAGCCTCCAATTGTTGTTCGGAGTTGGAAAGTTGGGTGCTCTTGACCTTGAGGGCAGTAGTCTTACTCGCCAGGACGTCCATCAGTGAATTTTTAGCCGCAAGATCTTCTTGTAGCTTTGCCAAGCGGGCATCGATGGAGGCACGGAGTGCCGAGTTGTCGTCGCTAAGGTTTTGTCTGAGGGTAGCGAACGAGGATAACTCCGTCTTTACAAACTGGGCCAATTGATTAACAAGTGGTTCCAGAGTTGTTTTGGTGGCTTCGGCGCTTTCCTGCATAGACTGCAGCAGGATTGAAGCGTCATGGAATAGTTTATCGACATTTTCGGTCGCAGCCTCACAAGCTCGGGTGGAGGCATCTATCGCAGCAGTTGCTGAGGCCATTGAATCATGTTGAGCCTTGGAGAAGGCATCAACTATCTTCTGAAGTGCGGCTTCAGATAAAGAGGACTGCTTGTTGGAAGAGGAGGCGAGAAGTTGATCAACCTTCTCGTTAAGCTCACGAAGATGCTTCTTTGTCACTGGAGCATCATCCTCCTCATCACTTTGAACTTGAAACGGACTATAATAGACCGAATCATAGTTCATGTGATCACCACCAAGGTATTGATCATCGCCGTCGGAGGCGTCTTCTGGAGATTGAGGTAGTGGTGAAGGTGGGGGTGTTATTGGTTTAGTTGGTTCAGGTTGAGTGGGTGGGGGATTAGTTTCGGGTGGTGGTGGTGTATGGGTTTCGGTTTGTGGAGGTTCGGTTACGGGTGGGGTTTCGGTAACAGGTGGTGTTTCGGTTGATGTGGTGAATACGGGTGGTGGTATAGGGAATGAGGTTGGTGGTATAGTAGGGTTTATGGTGGGAATGGAAATAGGTATTGTGGGTGGAGGGTAAGGAACTGGGGATTGGTGAAGTTCCATCTCCGGGGTTGGGGACCGAGGGGGTGTGTTGCCTCTTTGTGGAGATTCGTCTCCTTGTGATCCCTCAGATTCCGAACTCCCACCTTCGGATTCACTTGATGAGGAGGGAAGGACTAGCTTTCGCTTTTGTTGGGTCTTCCTCCTTTTCGGTTTTGGTGACGAAGCAGCCTTCGGTTGTTTGCGCTTCTTGGGAGAAGGTTTTGGGGCTTTGGATGGTTTCTTCCCCTTGTCTGCCTTCTTACCCCTGGCCACCGGTTTGTCGGCATCATGGATTGATTGCAGCATGTCCGGTGTCAGTTCCCGCGGACCAGATGGCCCTAACTCCTTGATCGCCTTGATCATACTGCTATCTGATGGCACACTTCCATACATCGACTCCGGGATAGAGCCAATGAAGGAGAATTTCGATGCATCGGATACGATGATCTTCTTGGTATGGAACGTACCAACAGAAGACATCGGTGCACCGTCAGCAGTTAGGACCTCAAACCTGTCCATGGCCCATCTTGTGATCAGGATCCAGAACCGGGCCAGCGACACTTCAGAGTGTCGAGAAGTGGAAGAAAGGCTCTGAATCAGTTGTTGCCAAAGGACAAACCCATAATCGAGGTTGATCCCGTTGTACACCCCATACATGATTGACAGGAAAAGACGACTGGCCCCGTCCGATCCTGAGCTCCTCTCAGACAGTCCCTTAAAGAGAACTGTAAATAATCCATTCCACAGGGGCGGTAGGCATGACTTCTTGAACCTTGCGACGGAGGTAAGAACTTCCGTGTAGCCCATGTTGTAGAACATGTTGTATAACATCCCAACCGGAATCGTCTCCGGATTAACACGTGATGGGTCTGCAGCAAACCCAAGCATGGTGCAGAAGCGGGGACGAGAAATCGACGTCTTGTGTTCCGCCACTTCGAAAAATATCCGGTCGACGCCCTTGTCGTAGTAGGCCGTCGCATAGACCTGAGATAGAGCCACCATTGGCACCGTTTCAATTCTGGACAATGCCGGAGCAAGCTGGGAGAACTTGAGGCATTCGATAACCGGCGACATGTAGGGATCATAGGCTAGTGGGTTCAGATCAATGACAAGGCATTGTTGAGGTCGGATGGGAAGAATCTGAGAAGTAGCATGAACGGATGAAGATTCAGCCATTGTTGCAGGTGTGGAGAAGAAGATGACCGGGAGAGAGTTTTGGGAGTAATTTTGCTTTGGGAATTATAGGGGCAGTAAAGAGGTAAAAGGTGGTGTTGATGGCTTTTTATAATAGGTGATAGGAGAGAGAAAGATCGTTTCAAATCTCTTATTGAAATACGGAAGGGTTTTTGAGTGACTGATTGGTGACAGTTGGGACGTGCGATGATCACGTAGGAGAGAGAGTGTCAGATTCCTAGGATCACGCCGCCCAATAAGCGCCGGTTCAGAGAGAGAAACCGTTTCCATTTCCACACGCGCCATTAATGCCAGATGGATGACGCTTCAATACTGCACACGCGTCCAATAAATGTCAAAAAAAGCGCGGCCTCTTCAAATTCACGCGCCCTCCCTTTTTTTTTCGTCGTTTGAATATCTATCCTTTGAACTCCCGCCGCGTCAGCAACCTTTTGAACTTATCCCTTTTCTTTTAAATGCCACTTTTTGAATAAAATGCCCACGTGGATTATCGGCAACCACAACTTTATTATGAACCATCCATGATTCATCCAGCCTATAAAATAATTAGTAACGGAATTTTGAAAATCTTGGATTTTCGTGAAAAGAGTGTAAAAGATAAAGAAATAAAGCAACTCTTTTTGGGATTATCTATGATGTCAATGATGACACAAAACTGATGATCCCGGGCACGAATCTCTTCCTTCAAGGTCAAGAGAGACCTCAAAGTGTTAGTATGGAATCCCGTTGAATTACGATCAAACATTTGTTAATAAATGTTGAAAGGCTTCTTTAAATAAGGCAAATTAAGGGTGGTTTCGCTTTAATTCAACAATTCAATTCCTGATATAAGAACGAACGTGAACAAAGTACTTGTGAGACCAGTGTAGTCTGTTGAACAAGTAGGTTTGAGTTAATTTTGTAGTGGCTTGGATTAATATGAAATCTCAGATAAAAATTTAAAACTGGATCCCTTGGGAAGAAATGTCATGGTGTGTAACAATTTCATTGGAACCACACAAAAAGAAAAAAAATGAGATTTCATGAAGGTACATTCGTTAATTCATTGGTGAAAACTTGATCAAGTTAATTGGTCACCGTCAATTCGTTGGTGTTGAGTTTTGGGTTTCACTCAGCTCGTAGTGGCACGAAGCTAAGATCATAAACACAGATGTTGTGTAACCATAAACCTCAGTGGTAGTTGCTGAGAGTCTCAAGGGTTACAGTGATGATACGAATGTTATGGAGAAGTATAATGGGGATGGTGAAAGAAGACATAGTACCTCTACTGCGAACCTAAGGACCAAGCAGGAGACTCTGAACTCATGTGAGAAAAGAGTGAGGTAGCTCACGATTAGAATAAATGAGTTAGCCTTATTGGGAAGACAAGGTTTGTGTATACCAGGTCATGAAGGCTATTATTCAAAATCTTATGAGGCTTAGGACACATACAGCAGCATGCTTCTAGGGACACTTAAGTAAGTCATCAAATATATATCCCCATAGACGAATGAGCACACAAATAAATCAAAATATTTTTGGAGTTTTTGAAATTGAGAGAAAAAAAAAATTAAAAGTAAAAAAAATAAAAATAAGACATAAAAAATATTATAAAAGAGTTAAAAGGAAAAAAAATACGATTTAAAAAAAACTTTGGAGAAAAAATGAAAAACCGAACCCGAACGTTCGGTTGATTTAGGTTGGAAAAAGTTGAAAAACCGAACCCGAGCGTTCGGTTGGTTTCGGTTCAGAAAATTTTGAAAAACCGAACCCGAGCATTCGGTTGGTTTCGGTTCAGGAAAATTTTGAAAAACCGAACCCGAACCTTCGGTTGGTTTCGGTTCAGGAAAATTTTGAAAAACCGAACCCGAACCTTCTGGAGGTTTCGGTTTTGGAAAAAATTTTAAGAAACCAAGGAGTATAGATATGCAATAAAAAAAACTTTTTACATAAAGAAAAACAAATTTTGCACCAGAAATATACAACTAGGAGAAACTACCTTTGAAGTAATGAGCGAGTGAAATGGTTGAACCGAACCCGAACGTTCGGTTGGAATCGCTTCTTACGTTTGAGATCGAGAGGTAGTGTGAGGTACTGACTCTGATTCCATCATGCCTAGCCCTTGCAGAATTTTATTGAATGATGCTTCTGGAAGAGCTTTGGTGAAGACGTCAGCCAGTTGATCAGTGGTCCTTACAAAGTGAACTTCGACATTTCCATCTTCCACATGATCTTTGATGAAGTGATACCTCAGTGCTATGTGTTTGGTTTTAGAGTGTTGCACCGGGTTATGACAGATCCTAATTGCGCTTTCAGAGTCACAATATAGAGGGATCTTCTTCATATTAAGTCCATAGTCTCGAAGTTGACTCTGGATCCAAATCACTTGTGATGTGCAGGATGCAGCGGCAATGTATTCCGCTTCAGCAGTAGACAGCGACACACATGTTTGTTTCTTGGATTGCCAGCTGACCAACTTCCCATCAAGAAATTGACAGCCACCAGTTGTGCTTTTGCGGTCGAGTCCACATCCTCCAAGGTCAGCATCAGAGTAGGCTTGAACGAAGAAGCCAGAGTTGGATGGATACCATAGACCTAAGGAGGCGGTTCGCTTGAGATAGCGTAGGATGTTCTTCACTGCCAGCATGTGAGGTTCGCGTGGGTTAGCCTGAAATCGAGCACAATAACATACAGAAAACATGATATCAGGCCTGCTAGTAGTTAGATACATCAGTGAGCCTATCATTTGACGATAGAGCGTGATGTCGACAGCCGGTTTATCCAGTGAAGGGGTAAGTTTGGTGCCGAATGCCATTGGGACTTTGACTTTTGAGTCTCCCATCATTCCAAACTTCGCTAGGAGAGTCTTCGTGTAAGCTTCCTGGTTGATAAAGATGCCTTCGGGTCCCTGTCTTATATTTAAACCAAGGAAAAAATTAATAGGACCCATTGAGCTCATTTCAAACTTAGTCTCCATCAACTTTCTGAATTCAGCTGTTAAGCTGGGATTCGTAGAGCCAAAGATGATGTCATCGACATAAATTTGAACTATCATAAGGTGGTTACCTTCCTTTTTGCGAAAGAAGGTTGGGTCAACCGAACCTTGTTTGAATTTGGACATCTTTAAAAATTTTGTAAGCGTTTCATACCAGGCTCTCGGAGCTTGTTTGAGGCCATACACAGCTTTATCCAGAATGTAGCAATGATTTGGATATTTTTCGTTCACGAACCCAGGAGGTTGCTCCACATACACAGTTTCTTCAAGTTCTCCATTGAGAAATGCGCACTTGATGTCCATTTGGAAGACCTCAAAGTTTTTGTGAGCAGCATATGCCAGAAATATTCTAACTGATTCTAGCCTAGCTACTGGAGCGAACGTCTCTTCGTAATCTATCCCTTCCTCCTGACAGTATCCTTTGACAACCAGACATGCCTTGTTCCTTATGACATTACCTTCCTTGTCCATTTTGTTTCTAAAAACCCATTTGAGACCAACAACTGAAGCATCCGGAGGAGTTGGAATGAGGCGCCAGACTTTGTTCCTTTCAAACTCGTTTAGTTCGTCTTGCATTGCTTGAACCCAATCAGAGTGATCGAGGGCAGTGTTCACTGTCTTCGGTTCAACTTTTGATATAAATGAGTTAAACATACAAAACTCAACCTTTGAGAATAAGGATATCTGTTTTGCCTTCAGTTGAGATCGGGTCAGAACCTTTTCAGATACATCACCAACTACTTGAGAGATAGGATGATCTCTGGTCCATTTTGTAAGAGGAGGGTAATTCGGATCGAAGGTTGGATCTAGTTCAGCGTTGATCATCTCTTCAGGCTCAGATTGGCTATCGAAATCAATCGTCATATCATCATGCTCCCCCTCAATTGATGAGTCTTGAGAAACATGAGATTCAGGGGTTTCTTGTGGTGCTGAATTTTCAGGCATTGAAGCACCTTCGTTTGGAGGGGCACCTTCGGTTGGAGAGTTACCTTCAGTTGATGAAGGACCTTCGGTTGAAGTAGTAGAGCTTGGCTCCCCCTGGACATGTGAGCTTGGCTCCCCCTCGACTGAAGCATTGTTGTTTGGAGATTCATCAGCAGGCGATTCTCCTTCATGCATTCTTCTTGCAGCATCTTCGACAATCTGCTTCATATGATCTATTTTGTTGTCGGCTGCACCTTCTTCGGAGAGAGAAGCTTTTTCCGGTTCGTCAAAGAGATCCAGAAAATTCTCATACATATTGGCGATTGAGACTGTGACTTGACCAGTTTGAGGAAAGATTTCCCTGGCAGTATCATCTATGGCCTTTAGCTTCTTGACATAGTTATCGTCGAAGGTCACATAGTATGTCTCTTCAATTCTTCTTGATCGTTTGTTTAGGACCCTGTATGCCTTTGAAGTGAGTGAGTAACCCAGAAAGATTCCCTCGTCGGCTTTGACATCAAACTTGTTGCGGTGATCTTTAGAATTAAAGATAAAACACCTTGAGCCAAAAACGTGGAAAAATTTCACATTGGGCTTCCTGTTGTTTAAGATCTCATATGGTGTGAGCGTGAATCGCTTGTTGAGATAGGACCTGTTTTGTGTATAACAAGCAGCAGAAATAGCATCAGCCCAAAAATAAAGAGGTAAGGAAGCGAAACTTAACATAGTTCGGGCAGCTTCACACAGAGATCGGTTTCGTCTTTCGACTATTCCGTTCTGCTGTGGTGTGTAGGGAGCTGAGAAATTATGGCTAATTCCCTTTTCTGCAAGAAACTCTTCAAACTCCCTGTTCTTGAATTCGAGACCATTGTCACTCCTTATGTTGCGAACGACCTTCTTGAGCTGAACTTCAATTTGCTTGATAAACACTTTCAGCTTTTGAGTCGCTTCAGATTTGAGCTTTAGAAAGAACACCCATGTAAATCGAGAGAAGTCATCAACGATAACAAGAATGTACTTGCTACCACCGATGCTTTCAATAGATGAAGGACCACACAAATCGATATGAAGCAATTCGAGTGGTTCAACAACTTTTGTGTTAAATATGGATGGGTGACTTTGACGACTCTGCTTTCCCATTTCACATGCAGCACATAAATGCTCTCTGTCAAACTTGAGCAATGGAAGACCCCTAACATGACCTCCAGTGACAAGCCGGTTGATATCTTTGAAATTGAGATGAGAGAGTCTTCTGTGCCACAACCAGCTTTCGTCGGATTGAGCTTTTGATAGCAGACATATTGCTGGATTTCCTTTGATGGGTTTCATGTTCAGCGGAAACATTTCACCCTTTCGCTCTGACTTCAGAATCACTTTCTTTGTCTTTTTCTCTATGATTTCAGAACCTTCATCATCGAATGAAACTTTAAGACCTGTACCTCCAACAAGCTGAGATACACTGATGAGGTTGTGTTGAAGTCCTTCCACATAGGCCACCTTCCTAATGGTAAAATCACCATTCGTTATCATCCCATATCCCTTTATGGTGCCGAAAGAGTTATTTCCAAACTTAACGTTGCCACCATTTGCAAGAGATCTGTATTCCCTGAGTTCCTCTTTTCTCCCTGTCATGTGATGCGAGCAGCCACTGTCGATGTACCATTCTTCGTCAAACTGCTCGTCACTTATAACCTGCAAAAATTAAGCAGATTTAGGAACCCAAAGTTTCTTGGGTCCATGTGAGGTTTTCATGGGAACAGGAATAGTTAGAGAGATGTCAACAAGATAGGTTCTTTTAATTAGAGTTGTTTCATCTTTCTTTTTAATGGTGAATACTTTTATTTTGTTAGGATTGGGTTGGTTTCCTGTGGGCTCAGGCTTGGATTCATCGACCTTTCGCTTTCCCTTCTGTTCAGCTGATGAATGAGATTTTTGAGGAACAGTGGGATTAGCTTTAGAGCAAGATGGAGATGAATGAGTAGAAGTAGAATTACGAGAAGAGTTAGAACGAGAGAATTTGGATGGGGAGGACTTTCTGGCTGATGACTCTAGGTGACCCTTTTGCTTTTGATCATTGGTGGGGTTAACCTTTGAGTCTTGTTCTCGTCTGACTTCAGAGCCAAATCTCTGAGTTCGGTTGGAGTTGTTCCTGGAACCGAACCTTTGGTTTCGGTTGAAATCCTTTTCAGAACCGAACCTTTGCTTTCGGTTGGTATCTTCTTGCGAACCGAACCTTTGCTTTCGGTTGGTTTCTTCTTGCGAACCGAACCTTGGCTTTCGGTTGGTATCTTCTTGTGAACCGAACCTTTGGTTTCGGTTGTTGGAATTATCAGGCTTTCTTACGGAATTATTTTCATACTTCAGATTCTTGTCCTTGTGTGAATAGTATGCATTCTGGGAGTGCCAGAATTGTTTCCTTTCAGAAAGGTTTTTCCTGTATCTTAGGTTCCTTTCTATCTTTTTATCCCTCATCTGTTTAGGTTGATGATGAACGTTCGCTTTCGCTTTTGATATCACCTTGGCTGGTTCCTTTTGAACTTTAGGCGTTTTTCTTTGAGCCGAGGGAGCAGCTGGAATATCTGAAGAAGATTCAGTTTGCCCTGAGGAAGTGGAAGGAGTATCTGATGAAGTTTCACTTGGAGCTGTTGGCGTTGAAGGAATGTCTTCTTTTGCTGAACGATCAACCTCTTGAGGAGTATCTTTTGTACCACTTGTGCTTGGTTCACTGAAATTATCAGGCTTGTTCAAAGGTTCAGGTATGTATCTCCCTTTCTTCATCCAAGAGGTTCTTTCAGATAGGCCAACGGTTTCGTTTCCATTGTCAATAGGAGCTTCCCAGAAGAACTCATCACAGCCATCAGCATTGTCTTCGTTAACAATAGCCGTGAGTTCAGTTGTTTGATGTTCGGTTACTTCAGTCACTTTGTATACCTGATTTGGAGTGGTTCTGACTTTTTGATACACAACAGCCTTTTCTACTAATTTCGGGGACTTTTGTTGGGACAATCTAGCGAATTCCACAGAATTTTCAGAAATAAGATTTTTGTGGTTTTTAGATTCGTTTTTAACAAATTCTGAGCAGTCAACCGTATCCTCTACAGAAATTTCACTCATGTTTTCGTCCTCGTTAAGCTCAGATGCATTTTCAACATTGATTTTATTTTCTGAGCTTACTTTGGCATTTAGAGAGTCAAACTTTTGTATGGTTTCGGTTCTCAGTTTAAGTCTGTCATTTTCGTCCAAAAGATTTTTGAGCATGTCCTTATGGTCTTTGGATTTAATGAAGGACTCAATTTTGTCCAGTCCAATCTGATAAGTTGGGTTGACATCATCAGACGAAATCACACTCTCACAATTGTAAGCTTCGGCATCGATTTCATCCTCCTTAAATTCTAGGAATGGTAAAATCATACGGTGGATCTTTTTGCCTATCTCACAGTCTAAGTGAAGCTGAGTAATATTGGAATATAAACGTTTAGCTATTAAACAAAAAACATTTCGTTGTTTTAACAATTTCAAATTGTCTCTCTGCAAATAAATATTTTCGTCTTTGACTTTAATTAATTCCGACTCTTTTAACTCAATCCACATACGCCACTCCTCACTCTTCGACGCCACCCTGCTTAATTGATCAGTCAGGTTAGAATTGGTGACTCGAGTTTGAGTTAAGCTACTATCTAAATGAGAAATTCTTGTGTTAACGTTTTTTAGTTCTTTCTCATATGAGGATGATGGTACTTTAGATGAAAAAAAAACAGATTGTACCTTCTTTATCAGTTCATCGAGCTCATTGAACTGTTGGCTGAGAGGTTTGGCCGTGAAGCACATATCTTCCTGCACCTTCGGTCCATTGCTTCCTCCATCGGTATTGTATCCCCTCATCTGAGATGCGCTTGACACCATGAAGCATTTTCCACCACTGCTTTCCTCCTTAGCAATATAAGCCTTTCCATGAGTAGGCTTCCTCACTTCTTCGTCTTCTGAGTCAGTAGACCACACTTCAGTGCTACCGAAATCATCGTCATTAACCGAACCCTGCACAATAAGAGCATTAATAGAAGGGTTAGCGGTAGACTTTTTCTTTCTCAACTCATCCAATCTCTTCTGTAGCCCGGCTTCCTCATCCTTTCCGTCATCCTTTTCAGCCATCCTTTTAAGAGCACAGTCCTTAGCATAGTGGTTCTTGCCACCACAGTAAAAACAGCTTACTCCAGAGTCGCCATCTGCCTTCGGTTCCTTCTTGGACTCCTCAGCCTTCGGTTCATTGTTCGCCTTTTCAGAGCTGTAACTCCCCTGCCAGTTTCGGTTTTTGTTGTTGGGGAATCTCTTCTTTATGAACCTCTTAGGATTGGATACCATCATGGCATAATCCTCAGTTGAGAGGTTATATTCTTCTAAATTGAGCTCTTCATCCTCCATCACAGCTTTACTTTTAGATAGGAGGGCCAACGAACCAAGACTAGAGACAACATTTTTCTCTTGAACCACAATCTTCTCTTGGGACTTTAGAATACCCACCAGTTTTGCTAAAGAGTATGATTTAAACTGTTCATGGGCTTTGACGGTGGAAACAACTGCTCTCCATTCAGATCGCAGTCCGTTCAAGAAAGTAACCTTTGGTTCGATGAGCTTCCTTTCAATGTCGTGTTTGATCATCTTGCTGAGAAGATGATTGAAGCGATCAAACGTCTGGGTCACAGTTTCTTCATCCCTTTGCCTGAATTCTCCAAACTCAGATAGAAGCAAGGTTTGGATAGAATGTTCAAGATCTTCGTCTGTGGAATACAGTTCGCGAAGTCTATCCCACACTTCCTTCGCCGTAGTGCATGAGCTGACCAGTCTGAATGTGTCGGACTGAAGGGCGAATCTGATCAACCTTAGTGCCTTAATATTGCACTGGAATTTGTCTTTTTCATCTTGCGCAATATTCGTTACATCCTTAAGCAGATCGTTGTATTCTTTTTGCGTCTTAATAACTCTGGATGTTGCGGAATGAGAAAACGGTCCATTGATAATGGCTTCCCATATGAGAAAACCATTGTCCTCCGATCCAATCACGTAATCTTCAAAATGATGTGCCCATACTTCATAGTCATGGGTGTATAAGATTGGAATCTTTGTCGTCGAACCAATGCTGTTGGAGATATTAATAGGGTTTGATTGCGTCGCGTCCATTATGATCGTAATAACCTGTTCAAAGATCAGACTTGTAATAAAGCAGATTAGGGCAAAACAATAAATACTAAGATACGTCAATTATGATGACGGCTCAATAAATATCGATGATTGCGGAAAACCCTAATGGAAATCTTTTTCACAGAAAAGATGTGTATCGATTACACAGCCTCCTGCTCTGATACCAATTGATGGGATTAAACAACTTTTAATCTATGAAGATCGATTAGATCTTGAACAAGTATAAGTATAAGAAACAGCAAGAACGCAATAATAATAGCAAACCAGAAAACAAAATTAAGAATGCAACAGCTTGAATCAATCGTGTTGAATGATTAAATAAAATCCTTAGAAGAGCTCGATTAAGAACATCAACTGTAAAGGATTGGAAGATTACAAGAGAGCAATATCGTAGAACTCTGGAATGTAAAAACTGAAATCTTGAATCTTAAATCTTAACCTAATATGCATGCAAGCATTAACTTATATACAATACATAAAAGGCTCTCGGTTGGACAGGCCCAAACCGGAGAATACAAGGCTAATCTAAGAGCCCAAAAGACGCAACATAAAACAAAACTTCAGCCCAACACCCCCAATTCCAGATCGTGGGTGGGATATCTCGACTCATGAGGCTTCAACTGCCTCGAAGCATACGCTATCACATGCCCCCTCTGCATAAGCACCGCCCCTAAACCCGATATAGATGCATCACAGTACACCACAAAATCCTCCATCCCTTCCGGGAGTGCAAGCACCGGGGCCTCGCACAATTTCTGATGAAGGGTCTCGAATGAGGACTGCTGCTCCGGTCCCCACGAAAATGCAACACCCTTCTGGGTCATCCTAGTAAGTGGCACGGCGATCTTGGAGAAATCCTTGATAAACCTGCGATAATATCCAGCCAAACCCAGAAAGCTCCTGATCTCTGTGGGCGATCTCGGCACTTCCCATCTCATCACCGCCTCGATCTTGGCCGGATCGACCAAAATCCCTTTCTGGTTAACGAGGTGCCCTAGGAACTGGACCTCTCGTAACCAAAAATCACACTTGGAGAATTTGGCATACAGCCTCTCCGATCTCAGAACTCCAAGAATCTGCCTCAAATGCTCCTCGTGCTGCTCCCTAGACCTCGAATATACCAGAATATCATCAATGAATACGATCACCGACTGATCCAGCATCAGCCTGCACACCCTGTTCATGAGATCCATGAATGCAGCTGGGGCATTGGTGAGCCCAAAAGGCATCACCACAAACTCGTAATGTCCATAACGAGTTCTGAATGCAGTCTTCTGGATATCCTCATCCTGAACCCTCATATGATGATAACCCGACCTCAAGTCTATCTTGGAGAACCAAGATGCCCCCTACAACTGATCGAACAGATCGTCGATCCTAGGTAACGGATACCGGTTCTTAACCGTCAACTTGTTCAACTCCCGGTAATCGATACACATCCGGTGTGAACCATCCTTTTTCTTGACGAACAAAATCGGCGCTCCCCAAGGTGAGCTACTCGGTCGAATAAACCCCTTCCCCAACAGCTCCTGAAGCTGCGAGGATAACTCCTACATCTCCGGTGGAGCGAGACGATAAGGCGCCTTGGCGATGGGCGCCGCTCCCGGAACCAAATCGATACGGAACTCCACTTGCCTTTCCGGAGGCACACCTGGTAACTCTTCGGGGAACACATCCGAAAACTCGCATACAACAGGAACGTCATCAACCGAATTGGGCCTCCCCGCGGCCACTCGAGTATCCGTCACGTAGGCTATGAATTCATTGCAGCCTTGCTACAAACTCTGCCTCGCGCTGGCAGCCGAACAAAACGCCGACCCACACCGGGTCCCCTCGCCATACACCGTAAGCACTCCCCCACTAGGGTCTTGAATCGTCACCAGTTGTCTCTCGCAGTCAATGACTGCCCCAAACTTACTCAACCAGTCCATGACCACAATAACGCAGACATCCCCCATCGCTATAGGAACCAAGTCTATAGGGAATTTGACACCAAAAATCTCGAGCACACATCCTCGAATCATGTCTGCGACATATATCACTTTCTCATCAGCTATGGAAACCCTCAGAGGTCGACTCATCACTTCTCGATCAATACCGAGGTGCTGACTAAAAGCCAGAGATATGAAAGACCGACTCGCACCCGAGTCAAATAATACTAAAGCAGGTACAGAATTCACAAGAAAAGTACCTACGCATATCATGAAATAAGCACAACATCTCATAAAAGAAGAATAAATACACGAAAGAATACATACCAGCCACGACATCAGGCGCCGCGCGGACCTCCTCTGCAGTCAACTGGAAAGCTCTCCCACGAGCCCTCGGGGCCTCGGCCTTCACTGGTCGAGTCTCAGTAGCCCTAGCACCAGGTGCAGATCCCTGGAGAAGCTGAGGGCACTCGGCCTTCCGATGGCCGGTCTGGTTGCAATGAAAGCAAACCATAAATCCCTTGGGGCAATCCCTAGCAATATGCCCCCCCTTGCCACACTTTTAGCAAGCACCTGATCGACATGTCCCCTCGTGACCCTTGCCGCACTTTCTGCAAGTGCGGCCCTTCTGACCTCCTGTCCTCGAATCGGCAGACTTGGTCCGCTTGGCTGCCGGCTGAGACTGAGCCGGCCGCCGATCCACCTGTTGAGACTCGGCCTCCTCCCTGGCCTGGGTCTCCAACTCGATCTCGTGCTTCCTGGCATTCACTTGAAGCTCAGCAAAAGTCTGGTATGACGAGTTCGATACGAACTCCCGGATATCCCTCCTCAGCACACCCAAATACCGGCTCATCTGAGCCTGCTCCGTGGACACCTGCTCAGGGCAGAACATCGCCCTCTCATGAAACTTCCGCGTGATCACCGTGACAGAATCATTACCCTGCTTGAGGGTCAAGAACTCCTGAACCAACTGTTCCCTCTCCACCGGGGGAACGTACTCGTCTCTGAACATAGTGGTAAACCTCTCCCATGTCACAGCTGAAACCTCTGCCAGAGTGAAGTTCGCCGTCACGAACTTCCACCAATCCTTTGCTCCCAGGCGGAGCTGGTTCAAGGCGAACCGTACCCTCAGATGCTCCGGACATGAACAAGTGTAGAAGCATCCCTCGATATCAGCAATCCATCTCATCGCAGCGATCGGATCCTGCGTCCTGTCAAACTCAGGTGGCTTCGTGTTGCTGAACTCCCGGAACATCAACGAGTCACCTCTCTGTGGTCTGGCAGCGGCCACAGCTGCAGTAGCTGCAGCCGCTGCGGCCTCAGTCAACACGGCGTACCGCTCATCAAATGTCTCCATCAGAGTGGTCTTAATAGACCCAAACATCTCCGGAATCTCAGCCCGGATCGCTGCAGCCACCTCCTCATGAATCATCTGACGAATCTCCTCGTCACTCACACTGCTCGTACTAGGTCTGTGGTGTGGTCCAACGATGATGCCTCTGAAATACAACATAAAAATATCAGAGACCCTATCGAGCATAATCGCACTCGATAACGCAACCCTACTCAGTCTCCGATACCCAGGGATTCTTACTTGGGCTGCCCACTGACCCGGTGTCTTCAGTAGTACGAGCCCAATACTACCAACTACACCGCATCAGCATTCACCTAAAGTCCTCCTCCCCAAACCCCGGATCCTGAGTACTCTATTCTTGCCATGCACTAGCTACCCACTCGCTCTCAAAGCACCTCATAGCGGCAGATTTCCCTAGACTAAGGCATCACAAATCAGGCCACTCTAGTCCTAATATGAATACCTAGTCTTCTAGCATGCGTATCTTATCATATCATATCTCATAACACATATTATAAGGGTATTTTGGGGATTTTTACCGTTCGGGCGCTGGCTGATCGTACACACTGCTTCATCCTTGGTTAACACAAAATCCTTTGTAAAAATTTTATGCTTTTGTTTTTGAAAGATTTCCTCAAATCCTCGGTTTGA
Source organism: Lactuca serriola (assembly GCF_051521515.1). Taxonomy (NCBI): domain Eukaryota; kingdom Viridiplantae; phylum Streptophyta; class Magnoliopsida; order Asterales; family Asteraceae; genus Lactuca; species Lactuca serriola. Next base: position 248,854,671 of record NC_136408.1, on the reverse strand, counting down.
GTTCAGTTACGCCCGAAGGTGCACCCGAATCCCTCAAACCAAGACTCTGATACCAACTTGTAACAACGAGAATTTTTAAAACAAATTTTTCATTTCTTAAAACATATTTCCATCCAAAATAAGTCATAAAGATCCAACATATCATAAATCATATCAATCCCAAGATCATAAATCCTCCATTAGTGTGTACAGATCACGCCGGCGCCTTCCCACGGTCCTCGCTGGTACCTGAAACACATGTCACAACAACTGTAAGCATAAATGCTTAGTGAGTTCCCCAAAATACAACCTACGCACATACGCCTTTCCAGGCCCTGACATTCCGGTCCATGTGTCTCAGGGGACTTCCGTCCTGACTAGGTAAACCTTCCGATCCTACCCACATCAACCTTACGGTCCACATTACAACGCCTTCCGACCCATAACATATTCGCCTTCCGGCCCATAACATAATGCCTTCCGGCCCATATCAAACATATCATACATGGCACATATAACGATTCACTTATCACACATAACACATATATCTCATTCCATATCCGACCTTCTGGTCACACAGTCAAACCCTTCTGGGTATATTATAGTGAGAAGACTCACCTCGTGGAAAGTCTAAGATCTCGTGTCCTCGCTATCACCGGACCCAAACGACGGTTCAACCTCGCCTAAACATAAAAATATCATTTATTACACAAAGACTTCCGCCACTTAAAACTTTACCCCTATCAAGTCAACACCGGTCAACTCTGGTCAACGGTCAATGGTCAACTTGACCGGACTCGGCGAGTGCACTAGAGCGACTCGGCGAGTCTAAGCATTTTCACCAACTCTCTAGGATTCCCTTTTTGACACGTCAAGTACTCCTCTGACTCGACGAGTTCCACCTGGCATGAATCACAGGGCCACCACGACTCAACTCGCCGAGTCTCAAGAACAACTCGGCGAGTTCCAGTTCGACTCAGTCCACCTGTCAACCCTCTCTAACTCTCTCTGACTCACTGAGTTAACCCATAACTCGTCAGGACCACTCGCTGAGTGGTTAAGGACAATCTTCATGTTACTCGCCGAGTCTGTTCTTTAGACTCGGCGAGTCCATGCCATGCATCAACCCAATCTAACTTCTGAGGTCAGATCCGCTCCATCCACTCAAAGATCTAGCCCTCCTAAGCTCATTCATCACGTAAAGTTCATGTCTTGGTGCTCATAACACACCCCATGATTCATAAATGGTGTTTTGACCTCAAGTACAAAGACCCCAATCCAAAACCCCCATAGATTCATAAAAAGCTTGGACAAAGGGACACTCTGGACCTCCAAGGGTCCAGATCTAGAAGCTAACTCGCTTAAGGGACCAAGGAAGCACTAGATCTTGCCACAAAAGGGATCAATAAGCCCTAAATCAATATAAACATCAACATAACAGAGAATGGCTCGAAGATAGTACCTTAAATGTGATGTTCTGGACCTCAAATCTTCAGGAAGTGGCTCCTCTTGTTTCCCCTTGGCTATTGCTTCCTTTCCCTTGCTAGATAACACCTCCAAAGTCAATAATGGCTCCTTGACTTACTCCAAACGCTCAAGCTCACTAGGGTTTCACTCAGGGGACTGGTAAGCACAAATGACGGCCATAAGGCCCTTTAAATAGGCCCCAAACCCGAGAAATTAGGGTTTCATTAAACAGCGCGGACTCACCGAGTCCAAGCGCGAACGCGCGACCAGAACCGCGATCCTACTCGGCGAGTTTGAGCTCCAACTCGCCGAGTCCCCTCACAAAACACCAAAAATATATGCATAAAAGATACCTGGAAATCCGGGCTGTTACAAATGCTATCACCCGTCCTGCCGAAAACAAACTGGGGCACTGGGCCTTCTTGTGGCCCCACTTGCTGCAGTGGAAACATATCAAGTCTGATCCCTGTGTGGTGGTAGCAGTACAATCCCTGCTAAGATGATCGGTCCGGCCGCACTTGAAGCAGCCCGAATCTCCACCACTACCATTCTTACACGCACCCTCGTGCCTCCTGCCGCACCTCCCGCATTGGTCGCGGCTCTGGTAATCCCTCGATCTCGAATCTGACCCCTTGGGCCTTTTGTCCGGACTTGTGGCTACCTGAACCTCATCCGGCTTCCTCTTCCGGATCTGCTCCAAATCAATCTCCCTCTCTTTAGCTCAAGAAATCATATCTTCCAGCGTCTTACAGCCAGACCTGCTCACGAACTCCCTGGTGTCAGCCCTCAACATCTTGTGATATCGGACCTTCTTCATCTCTTCATCCGCGACATACTACGGAACAAGGAGGGCCCTCTCTCTAAACTTGGTGGTGATCTCCGCCATAGTCTCAGTAGTCTGCATCAAATCCTGAAACTCCCGTGCCAGCTGCTGCACCTCAATAATTGGCGAAAACTCAGCCCTGAACCTGACATAGAAATTGCTCCATGTCATCGCGTCCAACACGACATCATCACCAATGGCATTTCCAACCTCCTCCTACCAATCCCTTGCTCTGTCCTTCAGAAGATAGGAGGCGAGTCTGACCTTGTCCCCCTCGGGACACCGGCTCGTACGAAAAGCATTGGCAACATCGACCAACCATCTACTGCTAGCGAAGGGGTCCCTAGCCCCATGATAATCTGGTGCTCCGCAAGCTCTAAACTCTCAGAATGTCATGGTACGCGCTCCCATCAAAGCCATTATCTTGGTACGGAAGGCTTCCAGCCTCTCATCCAAGATCTCCAGTATACCCTCCTTGACCGTGCCAAAGTTCACAGGAGTCTGATCTAAGATACTGCGCATAACCTCCGCTGATATCAACTCCCTCATTCGCTCCTCGAGCTGATCAGCCCCTGAACCCGAGCCTGATCCCTCTCCGGTGCCTGATCCGCCCACTGGTCTCTCTCGCAATGTCACCATGCTGAAAACATATCGCAATACTATCAGAATACTCATCACTGTTGAGGGATCATACGCACACGCTACAAGTTTCCCGATCTCATCTCGGCCTTTCTTGAATCGAGTACGGATCCTCTGCTTTCAGTAGTACGGTCCCATACTACCTTCCACATCTATCCGTACTTTCCTCAAGAACTACTTCGACTCCACCAGGTCCCTTGCTTTACTACTACAACTCCCAGCACTATCTCATCCTAGGCTTACCCTAGGGAAACCTCTGACTCAACTCAAACTAGTCCCCAGCTGCTGAAGGCCTCCTTGTGATGCCAATTATCCATCACCTGAATACCATCACATGTGACGAGGCTCAGATAATCCTTCGAGTAGAAGACTCGTCCCTACAACAGTTGGACTCAGACAAGAGCTGCGCAATAAGGCCAAATCCAGCACTCTGAGATTATTTAACCTTGATCACATGTGACGTGACGTATTCACCTAATGGCTAACTCCCATCAATCAGAATCCCACAATGCACAAAGCAAGAAACATTCGGACAAGGGAAAAATCTAACCATAACATACTCAACAATCATAATCTCATATCAAGAATCTGCACTTGCATGCGACATAAGCTCATAAACTCAGGCATAACCTAAACAGGCTATCCTACTACTGTCTAATCAGCACTATCATGCAGCTCAAAGCACATATAACAGGCACATAAGGCATCCTCCCTAGATCCTTAGTCCTAATCTAGCATGTTGCTCTACTAACTGATAAACATAACATAAACTTGTATGGGTATTTTGGGGTACTTACTTGAGCTCGGCTGATTGCATGCACCACACCCTTTTCTCTTATCAAAGTTCTTTTTCTTTCTAAATTCTTTTTGCTTTTCTAAAACTGTTTCCTTTCTAAAAACTCTTTTTACAAAATTGTCTTTTCATTTTGAAAACTTTTAGACCAATCCCTTAGTTTGAGTTCAGACACACCCGAGAGTATGTCTGAATCCCTCAAACCAAGGCTCTGATACCAACTTGTAACGTACCAAAAATTTTTCTTTAAATCATTATCAAATCCATATTCATAAAAACATATTATAAGTCATAACATAAATTCAGAGTATTAATTCCAAAACATATTTCATTATCAGAGTAAAGCATCCCAGGCTGACTAATCGATGGTGTGTGCCATGCGATCACCCTGAGCTCTTCCCTCCGCTACCGGAAGTACCTGAAACCAAAACTGAAAACCGTAAGCACAAAGCTTAGTGAGTTCCCCAACCTACCACATACCCTGCACAAACACATACAACATATACTGGGCCCCGCCCGCTATAACGACCCCGCCACTCCAGGCCCCGCCTGGCTTTGAGCCCTGCTCAGATACATATCTGTTTCTTTTAGGCCCCGCCCGCTAACCACATATAGTACAAAATAACATATAACACATAACTGAACATACCCTACTGCATTCTTGTCCTTAGGCCTCGCCTGTCTTGGCCTTGCCCCTGTCTTGTCACTAGTGAGCCATGGAACCCCGTCCAAGCTCATACGGTAAGTGAGATACAGGCCCACACTCACTCCATGCCTATCTCAGGCCTCGCCCACGCCCACACTCACTCCATGCCTATATCGGGCCTCGCCCATGCTCTACTACTAATGAGATATGGAACACCGTCCATACTCTGCTATTGGTGAGATATGGGACCTCGCCCACACTCACCTTCCTACCAGGCACATACATGTATCACACAGACAACAAGTATACTCTATCATGCAAACCATTTCTTAGGCACCCGCCCGACATCAATGGACCTTGGTCCTAAATATCATACTGACATACAATGCCTAGGGTTAACCCCTGGGTCTTCCTACTCATATGTACATGGGCCGGCATTGTGGTCGTAGACCCATTCACACAAAGGGAAACTCACCTGCACTGCTGAACGTTTGCTGATAACCCTCTGACTGCTGACCGACAATTCTCTAAACCGCTGCTCCACTAGCTCCCCAAGCTATCAATATCAATATCATACAACACTTAGTCCCAAACTAAACTCTTAGAAGCCATCTAAGTCCACTCTTGCCAAAGTCAAAGTCCTGGTCCAAGTCAACCTTCTTGACTGACTCTACTCGCCGAGTCACCCCAAGACTCGTCGAGTCCATGAATTCCGAAACTCCCATAATACGACTCAACTCGCCGAGTCACCCCAAGACTCGTCGAGTTCAACGATCTCTAAGTCCCATCTTGCCCAACTCATTGAGTCACCACTCAACTCACCGATCTACGTCTTAACCCGGAAAGGGTTGAGGTTCTGCGACCAGACTCGCCGAGTCCAAGGAAATCTTCGACAGACTCGCCGAGTTGTTCTTCCAACTCGCCGAGTCCATGCTCATCTTCATAAAACTCGCCGAGTACACCCATGTGACTCGCCGAGTCTCTTCAGATCTCAAACCATACAGTGGCTTTTTGAGCCATACAGGGGCTCCAAACCATAGATCCACTCTTCTGTAGTCTATCCCCCTCGTAAAGTTGCAAACTTTACGTGAAACCAAGAAACTAAAAGCCCAAAACACTCTAGGGTTAGGGTTCTAGACAAGCATGCTTCACTAACACCCCCAAGACTGATACTTTATGGTTCTCTAGGCCGAAACACACCTAGATCTGAAGTAGCAACTTCAGATCTGGACTTCTAACTCGAAATGGCTCTTAATCATGCCATAAAAGCCCCAAATCTCATAACGAGGGTAACACTTTATGCAAAAGAGTGAAGGTAACGACTTCTTACCTCCTAATGCTCTGAAAAGTCCCACCAATTCTGGATCTAAAGCCAATCCTTGAATCACCAAAGGTTCCCTTCCTCCTTCTTCCTTCAAATCACCCAGAATGGCAAGAAAGCCTGAATGTGCTAAAATGGAGGCTTAGGGTTTCGTGTTCTGGATAAGAGAGGCTATAGAGAACCCTAAGGGAAAGAATGAGATGTTTATATAGTACATAGAGCCCCGGACTTAAGGTTTCCCAATCTAGACCGGACTCACCGAGTCCACTCTCTGACTCGTCGAGTCGGTCACTTACTCTTCGACCCGGATCCCGCTCGGACTCGTCGAGTTCCAACCTGGACTCGACGAGTTGACCCCTTTGACTTAGGGTTTTCCTTTCCTTTCTTGGTCTTTCTGATTATGGGTGTTACATGGATTTTGATGATGAATGTGATACTGTAAACCTTCAATCTCTCAATAAAACGCGACATATGAAATGAGATTGTAGTTATATATAATTTACAAATTTGAGTTTGGAAATGATATCAAGATTAACTGTGAATGAATTGAAATTTGAAACTTTGTGCAGATAAACAAAATTGGAAAAGTGATTTCTAAAAATTATGTATGAAATTTAGAACTTTCTGCAGATAAAAGGAATTTGAAAGGTGATTTCCAAAAAGTGTATGAAATTTAAGAATGTTTATTTGATTTTAATATATTCATCGACAAAATATGATACACAAGTTTCCTATATTTGTTTAAAATACAGCAAATCGTTTCATATATTTTTTTTAATTTGATAAAAAACTAAAAAAACCACAATTTGTCAAATGAATTTAAATTTAATTAAAAAAAATTTAAAAATACCATATGACATATTGAATGAAATACCGATATTTGACATAACATTCGTTTATTAGGTTGGATTTACAACTGATAGAGTTGCCTTATAATCTTCAAAGACCTATTTTTTTGGATTATGCCAAATTAAATTAAATAGTTGGATCATTTTGCGTTTTTAACTTATATTACAATTTACAATCGCTTTTTAATTAATTAAATCGAAAAATAATAAATAATAATTTTTTTTAATATAGTAAATAGTCCCACTGTCGACGGCCTTGATATACGGCACATCACATAATAGTGTATACCCGCATGTACCTAATCCTTACCAATCTCAGAACCGAGATAAAAGAACCATTGTCGGAGGTTTCTTCTCCGATCCGATCGACACGGAGTCGACACCGATCCGAATCAGCTATTAATAGATGGAGGGAGTTGGGGCACGGCTTGGCCGATCCTCGACTCGGTACGGACCGACCACCGTGTTTACAGGGCCGGTAAGGAAGTGGAAGAAGAAGTGGGTCAACGTCACGCCTCCCAACGCCCCCGCCGCCACCGCATCGGGTAATAGCCAACATCATCATCACCAAACTAGCATCAGTAGTAACGGAAATTCTTCATCTAACAGTAGTAACGACAACGGCGCTCATATTTTGCTATATAAGTGGACTCCTATTAAGCAAAGTCAAAACCCCGCCGCCGATAACGATAGCAATGTTGATGCCAAAGACGACGGTGCCGCCGAAGACGTTGATGAAGAACCGCCTCGCCGTAAAATCAAGTATATTCCGGTATCAATCCAACACTTCTATTGAAATTCTGCTGATTGTTGTAGTGTGATTTGATTGTTAGGTTGCATACGCGAATTTACAAGAACGAGATCTGTTAAATTACAGAATGTTAAATGGTTTAGATTGAAGAACATACGATACTATAAACCTCCACAAACTGCTAGTCGGAAAAAATGTATATAAAGATGATCAAATATCAGATTTTCCTCCTTTTTTTTTTTTCCAGCAACACCATCATTTCTCCCTCTTTTTTTCATGGATTCCATTAATTAACTCAGCAAGATGTTGTATATATCTGATATAGACAGCAGCATTAGGCATTTGTAAATATTCCATATTAATAGCATCATTTGTACACAAATTCCATATTACAAACTTACTACATGTTCTGATAGAAAGCTTTTGAAGTGCATATTTGATCTCAGGGGAAAACTGGGAGTAAAACCTAAGGCCTTGTTTCCTTTTTATTTCTATGTAATGATGAAAAATATTTGGGTTATGTCCTCATTAAATATATCAAGCTAAGGGCTTTTTTGTAATATTGCATGATGATTTCTAGTCAATGGCTTATTATATCAGATAGCATTGCTTGAAGAACAAAAGAAAGAGTCACCAGAGGAGCATATTGATGAATCTGTTGAGACTGATCCAATTTTGAAGGATGATGATGTCAATGAAAAACCAGACATTAATGATATGCCAACTGAAGAAAATCAGGTAACATTTTTTTGTCCAATTTGTTTGAAGTTATTAGATAATTAATAAGTGTTTTGATGAAATAAATAGCAACATACTTTCATTGATAATTTAATAAATCTACTACATTACATTATAACAATTTCATCCATGTAAAAATATTATTAGGGGATAATTAATAAATAGCAACATACCCAGTTATAGCATTGTAGTTTCATTTTTTATTAGGTATAGAAATCAATGAAAGTATGTTGCTATTTATTTCATCAAAATATTTAAAATTTATTCTTTTGACCTAATATTTTATAAAAATTACGTTTGATTTACAGGAGACTGAAGCAACAAATATAGAAAGGCAAGATCTGAATGAAAGCACGTTGGATTTGAATGCGGGTGATGGGGATGAAGATTTAGAAGAAACAAAAGATTGATTAAACGTGTTTTTTTTAATCGATTTTTCTTTTTAGTTGGGAAAAAGGATGAGAGAAATGGTGGCATAGAATCAAATATGTGATACTGAAAAACTTTTGACTGAGTTAATGAATTGTTTGGAGACCAAATGAAAGATTCAAAAAAAAAAAAAAAAAAAAAAAAAAAAATCTAGGGTTCGATCTTTAAGGCCCTTTTAACATGTTTGTATTTTTTTTTTCATTGTGTTTCTTTAAGCCCTATGTCAGTTTGACACATAAGTACATAACATGGCATGAGAGTAACAGATTGTACTTCTTTATTGATATTGATGTCAATGAGATAAAAAAATATAATTTTTTTTTCCATCAAAAAATATGGAACAATGTGAGATGTGGAATTGTTTTTGAATTTGTATAAAATACGTATATGTCTTTGTATCCGATGTCATCTAGAATAGCCTTTCAAAGCTTGTGAACACTTGTCATGTCTTGGAGTAACAAATGCAACTTACAAAAGCTGTTTATATATTTTTAAAACTGATATGATATTATAAAGTTTTATAAACAATAGTTATAAACCTTAAACCAAAAGATATACTGCATGAAGTGTTTATTGTTGATGATTTTAGTGTCACTATATATTTTAAGTAACTGGAACTAACATGTGAACTAATGAACTTCATAATATGTACTTTAATATATGTACGGAGTTCTGTTATTCAGAAATAGACAAATATTTATATTTTGAGTATGTACTTATTAATTTATCTTTATCTTTATACTAGCTAAATAATGTTACAATACTCTTTTTGTCTTATCCAAATAATTTTATTGAACACATGGTATTATCCTACAATAATATTGTTTGTTTTCTTTAATCAAACAAAATAATCAGACTACAATCTCTATGTCTTAGCAAAATAATTTTACTGCAATACTATACTATATGTTTGAGCAAAATGATATTATTGTGTTTTTTTACCGATCCAAATAATCTAGATCGACAAAAAGTATTATCTTACTTCTATTTTCTCGACAACCAATGCTACATGTTTTTTTAGATCAAACAGAACCGGATACATAAGATTATGATTAATCACTTAATTTTTAGTTTTTTGAACATCGGTCACCTAATTTGATTGAAGTTTTAAAATATCATTTAACTTGATAGTTTTGTTTGTGATGGTTATTATGACATTAACCTAAAAAAAGTTAATAATCAAATGAGTACAAATCTAAATGTTAAGTTACCAAATATGACCTTAACTTTAAAAAAAAATTATTGACAAAGAGGTATAACCGATCATAGTGATTATTTCGGACAAAACTATCAAGTTTTTAAACACAAACTATTCACATTATTTTCAAGTTTCCATCAAACCCAATTTATTACATAGAAATGTAATGAACTCTTATTTTTTATGTTTGGCTGGTATAATGGTACAATATGTCATTTTCAATTTTACAATTTTGGCCATGACTTGAATTTCTGTTGAACTTTTTTTTTTGGTACAAATTTTTCATTTTGTTTTTTTGCAAACTAAATGGTATTCTAAACATTTTAATTTTAAAGGATTTTATTAAAAATTTATAGAAATTTTATAACTTGTTTACAACTTTAAAAAATGTATTATAGTTTTATAACTTTTTCTTTTATAAAACTTTTGTCTAATTCTTTTTTTTAGTTTTTACCAGCCTTTTCAAAATTGTATTAAAAATTTTAATTTTTTTTATATTTTCTCATGGAATAGAATTGGAAATTCCATCCTTAAACTTATAGCATATGATTCATATAAATCACTTTCACACATTCAAGGGAATTGCTCATTTACATACTTTATACTTAAAAGAAATCACTTCGATGTCAATGACACACTCATTTTCCCATCCTATATGTGATGCACAAGTAAGGATGTTTTGAAATGATCTTTTCCAATCAAAGCTTTCAAACAATTCACATGTCCCAAAATATAGTTTTTATGCAATGTACAAACATGACATATGGCCGCATAGCAATCAAGGCAACATAACATAAGTTATAATATCAAAACATTTTCATACATGTAAAATGGACATGTACTTACACATGTTTGTTACAAAATGACCAAAATGCCCTTTATAGAGTTCTGCAACACCCCGTTTTTCACTTTACAGTAAAATTTAATATAAACGTTTGTTTATAAAATTCTAAGTATAAATATATTACTTTTTAGCCAAACTAATCATCACAAAAGTCGTAGTAGATGTCAATAAGAAATCGTAAATATAAAGAACACCTAAATCTGACTTCATATAAGGAAGTTATATTTTTTCGAAGTTCCACGTCGACACAATACATCAGTATGCAACACATAAATCTAAATGAAAATCGGTTGATTGTTAGCCAAAACAATCTAAACGAAAGTTGATATGTATGAAAATACTTAAAGTATAACTTATATTTATGTTCGTATTTGTTATTATGAACTTATAAATAATATTTATCAGTAATACAAGTCGTTATATTGATCGATCTACTAACGGGAGTGATATCTAGGTTATATCTTGTAACACCGTAAATTTTCAAACAATTTTTTTCCATTTTGAAAACACCTAAAGACTTATATATTATATTAAATAAAACAAAAAGTGTCTCAAATGTCAAACATAAATCCACAAATAAAAGTCAATCCCAGAATCTTCAACACAGTCTCGAACAGGTGTGTACAATCATGTCGGCGCCTTCCCATGATCCTGAGAGGTACCTGAAACACATAACACATAACACGGTAAGCACGAAGCTTAGTGAGTTCATTAAAATACCACACATATCACATTATCCTCTCATGGCTATACTCAGATAAGACCCTCCGGTCAATGTGTCTCAGTTGGGACCCTCTGGTCCCACAACTCGGGTGGACCCTCTGGTCCTAACTCAACAAGCTCGGAATAATACACAATATAATTCACATATCATAAAGTAGAATATGACAGTACTCAATATAAACACATAGGATCAACATATACACAGAATAATATAACAACATAAGTCACAAAGACAGTATGCACAGTAACACATCTCGCAATATACATAAACAAGACCCTCCGGTCAATAATGTACTAAGACCCTTCGGTAAACAATGCACTAAGACCCTCCAGTCAATAACACCAATACGACCCTCTGGTCAATAACACGAATAAGACCCTCCGGTCACACATAAATTACCACATAAGTAAGTATAATGAGAAGACTCACCTCGGATGGCGGACAGATCCTATAAATGATGTTGCTGATGTACTCCGGTCTCTAACACACGCATTTCTGGTGGCTCGCGACCTATACGACGACACACAACAATTTTCGTCGGATCCTCGGTGTTTCTCCGGCATCCCGTAATGCCTCCGGCAGCAGGTGTCGCAATAGTGACGTTTGGTGGTATCGTAGCAACGGTGTCGGAGTGGCGACAACGGGCCCTCAAGACTGATCAGAACAACGAATGAAAAGGGGTGGTGGCGGCTAGATTCACACATGGCGGCTGGACATCACTTAGGTTTAGGGTTAGACAGTGCAACGGATGATGCTTGCTTAATCCCGTGTTCATACAAACTCCATGCGAGTTTGACACTTCCAACCCCTCCTTTTTCATAATCTCTTGAAAACAGATCCATAAGTTACATTTCAGCCCCCATCACTTCCAAGTCCTTTCAATTTAGGTCCTAATAATTAACAAGCATCCCTCCACTTCTAAATCCTTTTCAAATTAAATCCATAATTTACTAAACAACTCTCAGTTCTCAAAATCCTTTCATAATAGGTCCAATACTTACCATTTAGCCCTTGAGCCTCTCAAATCTCTTCAAATTAAGTCTCAATAATTTACCAACTTATAAAATTGTATCAATTGGCTCCCCAACACCAACACCCCGCTAAATATTATTCACATTAGCCCTTATTTATTTATTTAATATACGGGATGTTACAACTCCCCCACTTAAATTAGATTTCATCCCCGGAATCTTTCCTCACCTTCCCTTACACGCCTGACAACTTGAACGACATGGCCACAAGCTCGAGCATAACCCCAACCGTTCAATCCAACCGATCTATCTCAACCAACCACATCTACATGCAACCACTAAGTTCGCTTTATTCCAAGCTATATTACAGCTAATTTGTAGTCACACATCAATTCCGACCTCTGTTGTCTAACACTCACTAACTCCGTGCGTGTTGCGGTCCTTCTCAAACAAAATGAACCGACTCTCCCAGGTCTAGAACATCAGATGCAAACCATAACCACTCAAATGAAATCCATCAGGAATCTAAAATCTCAACTCATATATCCTTTACACAAAAGGGCCAAACTCAAACTCAAGAATCTGGTTCTACAGCAAAATGGGAACCATTCATATCCATTTTGATACGCAACTCATGCCACGTGATCCGCGAATCTACGCGTACTTTACTTCTCTAATTCCTTCCAACTTGCGACAACCTCTCCCTAATACGAGATATAACGAATCCCGACCATCATGGAGACCCCAGTCTCACCCCGGCCCGGCCACTAGGTTCCCTATGACTTAGTCATCAAGGCTACCCAAGCCTAAGAACTCCTTCGTGTCACGCTATGACTAGTGAATACTATGTCTCCCCGCAGTTTACAACACTCTCTCTTATTAACTAATGAGTGCTAAGGTTCCCCACAGTCTTACGATAATATCTTACTGACTCGTGATTGCTACGGCTCCCCGTAGTATTACATCACTCACTCGCTCGCCATGAACTCGCCCCATGGTTTTCCCCGATAATCCCAAGTGGTTACTCCCACCTGGTGTCACACCCTCGAACGGCGGAAACATCTGAGGGCTATTGTGACTTAATTGAATATAATCACAATGATTATACATGAATCATAACATCATTCATCTGAAATATTACAACTGATATTGTTTACATTCGATACATTGTTTTAAACATTACAATTCCATAACATAAGCTCGATGTTGCGAAGTATGTAGCCGAGTGCGTGACATGTGCGAGAGTTAAGGCGCAACATCAGAAACCGTATGGGAGTTTAGAACCTTTACCTATACCCATGGGTAAATGGGAAGACATCACCATGGATTTTGTGACTAAACTGCCTAGGAAGAAAAGCGGACACGACATGATTTGGGTAGTCGTGGATCGTTTCACCAAGAGTGCGCACTTCATAGCTGCCAACGAGAAGTGGTCTATGGATAAGCTCGCAAATGCTTACATGAAGGAAATTGTAAGACTTCACGGTGTCCCTCTTACGATTGTATCAGATCGTGATAGTCGTTTCACGTCGAGGTTTTGGAGGAGTCTACAAGAGGAGTTGGGTATGAAATTATGTTTGAGTACGACTTACCATCCGCAAACTGATGGTCAGAGCGAAAGAACGATTCAGACACTGGAAGATATGCTGAGAGCATGTACCCTCGAATTCCAAGGGAATTGGGACGAGCACTTACCTCTGGTAGAATTCTCCTACAATAATAGTTTTCACTCGAGCATCAAGATGGCACCTTATCAAGCCTTGTATGGACAGAAGTGTCGTACGCCGTCTTGTTGGCTTGAAGCCGGAGAAAAGCAGTTTATGGGCCCCGAGATAGTCCATGAGACTGCTGAAAAGTTGAAGGTGATTAGGGAAAGAATGTTAGCAGCCCAGGATTGTCAGAAGAGCTATGCTGACAAGAAAAGACGACCGATAACCTTCGAAGTTGGGGATTCGGTTTTGCTAAAAGTCTCACCGTGGAAGGGACTTATACGATTTAGGAAACGACGAAAGTTGAGTCCAAGGTTTATTGGACCGTTTAAAGTTCTTCAGAAGATAGCGAACCAAGCTTACAAGTTGGAATTGCCTGAAGAACTCAATGGTATTCATAATACCTTCCATGTGTGTTATTTGAGGAAATTCACGGGAGATGTTCCTGACATAATTCCAATCTCAGAGTTAAGAATGGATGAGAATAAGAGGCTGATCGAAGAGCCCGAGGCAATTGTTGACCGTAAGACTAAGAAGTTACGACGCAAGATGGTCGACTTAGTGCTAGTCCGATGGAAACATTCAAATGGGCCGAATCTCACTTGGGAAACAGAGGATGACATGATGAGTCGCTATCCACATCTGTTTGCTGATGCATGATTCCAGGACGGAATCATCCTAAGGGGGAGAGAATTGTAACGCCTGGGTTTCAGGGCTAAGCATAATTGTAAATGTAATAGTCCAGGTCAACTATTGTAACTCTTTTTGAAGTAATAAATATGAAATATTTGAGTATTATGTGAATTATGTGTGTTTATGTGTTTATTATTTAATTATAAATGTATAATTAATAAAGAATAAAAATAAGCGTCAAAATTAAAGTGTGAGATAAGCCCGATATCTTTACATAAAGTTGTAGTGGTCGAAACAAGGATTCCTTACATATAAACAAGCCGAAATCCGAGTTATAACGAAGAAGTTATGGCCTGTCGAAGTTTTACGGCAAAACCGACACGACACCGGGAAGCGTAAATAGTGAATTTCTGATAGAGCGAGATTTAGCCTTAGCAATCTAAACGAAAGTTGTAGAGTATGTTAAACTAAGAGCGTCGATAAAAAGAACGTCCAAATCTGACTTCGTATGTGAAAGTTATGATTTTTCTAAGATTCGGCTTAGCAGTGCATGACCCGAAACTCGAATTTTAGTTCGAGCGGTTTTTGGCTTATGCGACCTAAATTAGAGTTTAAGATCTCATTAATAGGAACTCAACGGTAAAAATATGGACGAAAACGGAGTTCGTATGAAGGAGTTATGAATTCTTCGCGGTCATTTAACAGTCTAAACGCCTCCTACTGTTAAATTTGAGATTGGTCGAGAATTAGCCGACGAAGTCTAAATGAAAGTTGTAGATCTTGATTTTACCTACGCATGGATATAAAGAACGTCGAAAACGGAGCTCGTATGCGAGAGTTATGATTTTTCTAAGTTCGAAGGCTGATACGCGATAGGGGGTGACGTGGCACCACCAGAATTGGACACGTGGCACCACCAGAAGGCCACCACATGAACCAACTCGGCGAGTAGGTCCCCTTACTCGGCGAGTCCATCAGATATTTTCACTATAAATAGAGGTGCCGGGTCTAGCCTTCTCTTCACACCTTCCAAACTCACTTTCTCTCTCTAGCCACCCTAACCCCCCTAAAAGCCTAGGTAAACCCCCTAGCACCCGAAGGAAGCCCTGAGGCTCCCGGAGTCCTGAGAAAAGAGCCTTTCGGCTTGGGAACGTTGCTCCAGCAAAGCCCGGTTTTCGAGAAAACCCGCTGTAAGTGAGCTACGCCTAACCTATCTTTAGTTTATCTTATGTTTTTATATAGTAATGTTATTAGGACCTTATAATAAGTACTTGGGCTATTATTATGGGTTATATAAGTATCGTTTAACGCTTATATAATAGTAATAGTAGCTAGACAACTAATTAGTCGCGGTGAATGTTAGACTAAACCCTAGTGGCAATGATACTAGGTTTTGCCGAAGGAAAAGTGTGTTAAGAGTAACGAAGTGCTGTCCAAGCGCCGAGTCACCACCTACTCAGGTGAGTGCATAGTTACTTTCAGCTTACACATAGATATGAAGTATTTTATATAAATTACGTGCTATGTGTGCATATTATCTGAATACTTGCTATCTATGCTGGATGAACGTTTTTATACATGTTTTCAATGATTTAAACTATATATGTATTTTATATCTACGAAAATGTTGGGGTGAAACATGGGTAGATGTAATAGGTGATGTGTGATAAAATGATGAGAGGCCTCGATGTTGGTGTTGTTGATTCTGTCATCTAGCGGAGTATGGATGACGACCACGGACTCTTCTAGACAGTCCAGTGGAACACTAGCAGGCTCGCAACCTGTAGGTGTTTGTGAACGATGTGTTCACCGGTGTACTCCATCCCCCACATGGTTTCCTTTAGGACATTTATTGCCGAGGAATCCCCTTAGCAGTGGTGTCCATTCCGATGATGATACATTTATATGACATCCCAAGTCTTTTAATGAAATACATTTATATGGAAATGCTTTTGATAAATCTTTATCATATTTTGTTTTGGGACAAAGTCCGCAACACTTCTATTTAAAATGTTACTCTGATTTTCAAACAAAGCATAAACAAAATCGGTCTTTTCTGGCCGTGAAAATGGGGATGTCACAATTGGTATCAGAGCATTAGTTTAAGCGAACTAGGAATTTGTAGGATTTCTAGACTTAAACTTAGAATGCTAAGCGATGATTGTGAGGTGTGAGCACTAGCTTATTTTAGGAATTGTGCCTAAAATGCTTTTATGTGCTAAATGCTTTGTGCATGATATACTGTTATTTGTTCGGATCTATGGTCTGTTTCTGACCGGATCTGGAAACCTTATGTGTTTAGGATTCTAAACGTACGGCTACGATATTAGAACTAGCATGTAAACGTTTCGGAGTGATAAGGACGATTTAAACGTCTATCCTAAATAAAGATCTAAATTCACCTTATTCGGTGTATAGATCAAGATGGCAAGGACCCGTAGCGGAAACGTGAATGCAAATGGGAACAGAAACCAACCCCCAATGATTGAGCAAATACCGGTTGTGAAAGTCGCTGCTGAGCCAATAACAATGGCCGGAATGCAAGTGATGATCCAGGTGATGTTGGATCGTCGAATGGAGGAAACCAGACGTTTGCTCTAGCAAAATCGAGAGGAAGCGACTATCCAGATCGAACAGCCTGAGTTGAATGAAGGACAGACTGAGGAAGGAAACTACAGTGGGACTGTTGGTCAAGCCAACCCACCGATAGTTAGGCAAAACCACTAGGATGGAGGAAATGACGGATGTGGATGTAAATACAAGGATTTCATGGTATCCAAACCACCGAGTCTATCTGGAAGCCCGACGCCGGTGGAAGTCATGAACTGGATCTATGAGATGGAGATGATGTTTGAGAGTTGCGAGTGTAGCAACAGGCAGAAGACCGCTCTCACGGTTCCTCTATTGAAATCTGGAGTACTAAGCTGGTGGAAGCTATTAGCTGATTCAATGCCCAAAGGTGAAGCAAGCAAGATGTCGTGGGAGGATTTTCTGGTACAGTTGAAGATGCAATACTGCTCTAAACAGGATCTTCTGGAGATCAACAATGAGTTCCAAAATCTGAAGAAGGGAAGAATGAGCGTTACTGAATACGCTGCAAGCTTTACTGAGAAAATGAAGCTTGTTCCTCACCTCGTCCC
Source organism: Lactuca serriola (assembly GCF_051521515.1). Classification (NCBI taxonomy): domain Eukaryota; kingdom Viridiplantae; phylum Streptophyta; class Magnoliopsida; order Asterales; family Asteraceae; genus Lactuca; species Lactuca serriola. The sequence goes on along the minus strand of NC_136408.1, from coordinate 248,837,018 downwards.
AACTGAACTCTCCAAGGTTAACAAGTTTGCGCTTGGATTACCAGCGGACTTCGGTCCAATGGTCAAGCAAACTACCACTCTGAAAGCCGCCATCTGGGCTGCTAAGAATGTGGAGACCCAGATACGAGAGAAGGGTCTGGAGAGAGCGGAAGTGGGAGAGAAAAGGAAATTTGACGGATCCTCGAGTTCCGGTAAAAAGGGTAGATTCTCGAAGTCTGGTTCGAAAGGAGGAGGATAAGAAGCGAAGTGGTGTGATAAGTGCAAGAAAAAGCACTCTAGGAAGTGTGACGGAGGGGTCACTTGTTTCAAGTGTGGAAAGCCTGGGCACTATGCCAATGAATGCACGTTCACTAATAAGGTCTGTTATGAGTGCAACGAGGAGGGGCACATTTTGAAGGACTGCCCGAAGAAGAAGGAGGCAGGAAGACCCAACATACCACCAAAGCCGAAGGCGAGAGCCTTCCAGATGACGCTCGAGGCTGCGAAGGAGGCAACAGACGTTGCTTCAGGTACCTTTGTAAATGGTTTGCCTGCAAATATAATATTTGATTCCGGAGCCAACTACTCCTTTGTGTCGCATAAGTTTGGTGGGAAATTAGCATTGCCTGTAGAAAAACTTGATAATGCCCTGATTGTAGAAGTTGCTAGTGGCAAATTCGTACCTGTTAGTAATTGTATTAGGAACATCGTCATTGACCTAAACGAAAACGAATTCCACGAAGAGCTATTACCCATAGAGTTAAACGGTTTCGACATCGTTTTGGGTATGGATTGACTTAGCGCCAACGATGCTGAGATTCAACGTCGAAAGAAGATAGTAAGGGTGAACCCACCCGAAAAGGAATCATTTATGGTGTACGGGGACAAACGCAGAGTGAATTCTTGAATCATCTCCCTGATGAAAGCCAGGAAATGTTTGTCCAAAGGATGTGCATTGTACTTGGCATTCGTAATCGATGCTAAGAAGGAGATGAAAGAGGTGTAGAATATACCGGTTGTGTGTGATTATCCGGAAGTCTTTCCCGAAGATCTTCCCGGATTACCACCTGATAGGCAAGTGGAGTTTCGTATCGACTCGTTACCAGGAACAACACCGATAGCAAAAGTACCTTACCGATTAGCACCGACGGAGATGAAGGAGCTCATGATGCAACATCAGGAGCTGTTGGACAACGGTTTCATTCGACCTAGTTCATCACCCTGGGGAGCTCCGGTCTTATTCGTGAAGAAAAAGGACGGAAGTATGAGAATATGTATAGACTACCGAGAGCTGAATAAGGCAACGGTGAAGAACAAGTACCCACTGCCAAGGATTGATGACCTATTCGATCAGCTGCAAGGTTCGAGCTACTTCTCAAAGATCAATGTTAGGTCAGGATATCATCAGCTGAAGGTAAGAGAACAGGATATTGAGAAGGCTGCATTCAAAACGAGATATGGACACTACTAGTTCTTGGTTATGTCATTCGGACTAACCAATGCTCCGGCAACATTCATGGATTTGATGAATAGGGTTTGTAAACCCTTCCTCGATAAATATGTGATAGTGTTCATCGACAACATTCTCATCTACTCGAAAAGCCAGGAGGAGCATGGCAAGCATCTACGAGAAGTGTTGGAAGTGTTAAAGAAGGAGAAGCTTTACGCTAAGTTCTCCAAATGCAACTTTTGGATACGAGAAGTTCAGTTCTTGGGTCATGTGGTTAACCAAGAAGGGATAATGGTTGACCCAACAAAAATTGAGGCTGTAATGAAGTGGGAACGTCCAAAGAGTCCCACGGAGATTCGAAGCTTTCTAGGATTAGCAGGATATTATCGACGATTCATCCAAGGCTTTTCTTCGATAGCTGCTCCATTAACAACTTTGACCCACAAATGAGCTACGTATACGTGGAGTGAGAAGCACGATGAGGCATTCGAGAAGCTAAAGAAGAAGTTATGTGAAGCACCGATACTTTCTCTACCTGATGGAGTCGAAGACTTTGCGGTTCACTATTTGAACCGTTCTCCAAAACAGGCGCCACATAACTTGATGTGTGTGGAATGCACTAGTTTTAATCCTACTAACTTAGACACAAAATAAACACACGAAAGGCAGTGTACCTATCAATTAGTAATATAGTTCAAGCAAGTAGGGTATCGAACACAAGGAACGGTAAACAATTAAAATAAATGCTAATATTATCTAAATAAAACAAGTAATAGAAAAAAGGGTTTTCTCTAGTTTTGCAAGACTAGAAACTTAAGTACTTAACTAATAATCAACTAAGAAACTAACAGCTAAGCAAATGAAAATCAAGTAAATTCAATAATGGGATAAAACTGTTTAGGTTTTGAATCATCTATTCCTATGGTTGATTTTATGACATGTGCAATGGATTAATTAGCATTGGCTACCGATTAGTGTGATTAGGTTCACGTTTGCTATTACTAATCCTTAGAAAACAGATTAATTTAAACAGTGGCCAAGTGATTAAACTAATAAATTTCCTAGTTTATTGGTTCGAGTTAAGTAAGACTTGTAATAGTTAATAAAATTGCTAATTCGATTAACCTCTTGCTGATGGTTCATCACACAAGGCTTACACATTAATTTTCCTATTTTCTAGTTAATCCTAGTTTCATGTTCGGTATTCCTAGGTATATAACAATGTTTACACATAAATCATATGAGTTCAACAATTAAGAGATGTTCACGCAACTTAATATGTTGGTTAATTAACAGCCAATAGTTGTAATTAACACATAAGGTTCTTTAACAAGCTTAACAAAACAAAATCACCAAATTAATATGATCCAATCATAAAATCAAACCATATTCATAAAATCATCTATCCTAAACAGAAGTTATGAGTTTTTAGCTCATAATTAAAATAGAAAACAACTAAAAAACGAAATAAATTGATGCAAACACAGTTTAAACAAAGACTAAGTAAATAGTACACTTGATTTTCCTTGATCTCCCCAAAATCGAATGATTAGACTTGATCTTTGAGTTCCAGAGCTTCAGCAGCAACTTGAATCGCAAATTGATCGCCAAGGGTTCTAGAGAGCAGTCCCAAATTCGTGAATAAAAGCCCTTTATATAGTTGCTGAAAATAGGGGCTACTCGTTGAGTCCATAGACTAAATCGGTGAGCCCACTACTTAAAATCCATATACGATAAGGACTCTTGTTTGTTCGCGAATCTTCGAGCCTACTCGGCGAGTATGCACCCAACTTGCCAAGTTCTTCAGTTTTTTTTTTTCATTCTTCAATTCTTCAATTCCTAAGCTCCCTATAGCTTTTTCAGCTTCCTGTTGCTTCTGAGCTCATCTTTTAGGCTACAAATACATTTTAGACATATTTAAGTACATTTTGTTCATAATTTGCAATAAAATAGCCAAAAAGTATTAAGATTTAACATAAAATATATGACTAATTATGCACATTTCAACGTGTCTATTGAGCAGGCACGTGTGAGCCAATATCTAATCATACTGAGGAGGGATATAAGGGAATTCGTGGCGAACTCATCATAACGGACATTGGTTGTGCTTCAGATCAATGCTAGGAGGAGGGAGATTGAGCTAGAGTTGCAGACTAGAGAGGAGGAGGAGTCTTGGGTTAGAGACATGAGACCGATACAGTCGCAACTGGCGACGAAGCGGGCAAAGCCCGCTGATATAAGAGTTGGGGACCAGAAGGGCCGCACTTGTGGCAAGTGCGGCAAGAGTCACGAGGGATCGTGTCGGGCAGGGCTTTACTACAAATGTGGAAAATAGGGGCACATGGCGAAGGATTGCCCCAAGGGGTTTGCAGTTTGCTTTCACTGCAAACAGAACGACCATGGGAAGGTCGAGTGCCCTCAACTCATTCAGGGATCAGCCCAGGTGTAACATCCCAAAATTGAGGGCGAAAAATTTGTTTTTAACTAAGTGATTTATAAATTAGTTTATCGAAACATCGCCAAGATCATGTCAATACATAAAAACATAATATCATGTCTCAAAACCAAATCATCTTGAAGTAAAAAAATATCAGAGTACATTCCCAGAAAAGTCTAAGCGGAAATCATGTTTGTGTGATACGCTGCTACACCGCCGACTCCTTCCCATTAGACAAAGAGGTACCTGAAACCAAAAACTAAAACTGTCCGCACGAAGCTTAGTGATCTCCCCCATCATACCACACACCATGCAATCACATAGCATACATACTGTCGGGCAATTCCGGGTTGCCCATCCTACCCATGTCAAGCCATTCTGGGGTGCTGACCTACCCATGTCAAGCCATTCTGGGGTGCTGACCTACCCATGTCAATCCATTCTGTGGTGCTGACCTACCCATGTCAACCTGTTCTAGGGTGCTGACCTACCCTCCGGTCTATCCCAACCGAACACGTGGACTATTTCACCCCCTATTACTAACACATAATATCATATCATAATCATGTTGTCAGACATATCTGGGGTGTCCGACCTACCCATTAGTCCTAACGACCGAATCGGGGACTAGTCCCCTTCTACTGATACTATCTCATATAACATGGCAACTAGCAAACTAGCATACTCACATATCTAGCAATCTAGCATACTCACATATCTAACAATAACAGACCAGACAATTATCACAAAGATAATCATCCCAACTAACAATTCCTAGTAGGCCGGCCTTGGCGCCTTAGACCCACTTCTACTAGAAGGTAACTCACCTCGATATTGTGTAGTGTCTGAACTGTCCTCGACATGAAGGTTGGCTCTCCTCGACTACTCAATCCCTACACGACAACCCTCAACTCATCAAACAGAACATACAACCCTAACCAGGGTCAGTACCAAAACCAGGCGAAGTCATCATTGGTCAAAGTCAACACCCAGTTGACCTGACTCGCCGATTTGGTCTAACAAATTGTCGAGTCCATACTCCACTAACCCGATCCAACCCGGACTCCACTCGTCGCTTCTAGCAAGAGCTCGATGGGTTCTCCTTCATTCAAACCATTGGGACCATCTTCATCCGACTCGCCGAGTTCTTCCTTGAACTCGGCGAGTTCATCTCCCTCATAAGAATGTGTCCGATCTACAACTCGCCGAGTTGTATGAACAACTCGTCGAGTCCATCTTCAAAGATTGGGAGATTTCCTTGGACTCGCCGAGTTTGCTCATACAATCGTCGAGTCCCATGATTCCCACGTCCCTTTTCGCGTCAAAACATCTATGGGACTTTCCTCCTTAACAACTAGTCCATCCACAGAAAGGATTTGGTGGTCCTTACAACGAGACTCGTTGAGTCCCAACAACAACTCGTCGATTCCATCCTTGACCAACACTATACAGTCGATTTAAATGGGTCTTAAAACACCAAAACCATAGATCTGGCCTCCCAATGTCCATTTTACACGTAAAGTTCTAAACTTGGTACACATACAAGGGATCTTTGGCCCCAAAAGCCATAAAAGATGGCCTCCAAGGTGCATGGGGTGTTCAAGGCAACAAAATGGGCAACTTTGTGCCATACCCCCCCAATAGACCTGGATCTAAAGCATACACTGACTTCCTACACTAAATCCTAAATACAACCTCTCTAGGGCTTAGAAAGATGAAGGAAAAGGCCTAAAAATCAAGATCTATAGACAAAGGTTCAACTTCATACCTCCAATAAGCTGAAAATGAGCTCCAAACTCTGGATCTTCTTGTTTCCCCTTGGTCTCACAAGCTCCTTTCCTCTTCTCAAGCTTCACAACCAGCCAAAAAGCACCTAAATGGCCTTTGAACACACAAAAACGGCTAGGGTTTCGATATGATGTCTTCTGCGAGTATAAGGGACAACGGAGGCTGAGATAAGGCATTTAAATAGGGTGCAAACCCTCAATTTAGTGTTTTACCTAAACAACACTACTCGCCGAGTCAGTCTTCCGACTCGTCCAGTAGGTTACTTAAATTGTCCGTGAATCTCGACTCTACTCGACGAGTTGGGCCTCCAACTCGTCGAGTCCCAGAGAAAAACACAAGAAATTCTTGAATTAACTGCGTACCAGGAATCGGGTGTTACAATTCTCCCCCACTTATATTAGACTTTGTCCTCGAAGTCTGCTGCTCGACCTCAAAAAAGCTCGGGGTAATGCTCCCTCATCTCGTCCTCCAGCTCCCATGTCCATTCTGAGCCCTTTCGGTGCTGCCACTGCACCTTTACCAGCTCCACTCTCTTGTTCCTTGGATCCTTTGACTTCCTGTCAAGGATTCCCTGGCTGTCATCAACCTAAATATCCTCTAAAGGCACCACTACCGAATCGTCCACCAGACACTTCCGCAACTGGGAAACATGGAAAGTGCTATGAATCTGACTGATTTCGGCTGGAAGATCCAACCTATATGCCACCTTGCCCATGCAGGCTATAACCCTGAAGGGTCCAATATACCTGGGGTCTAGCTTGCCCCGCTTTCTGAATCGAATAACGCCATTCCAAGGCGACACTTTCAGGAGTACCATATCCCCGACCTGGAACTCCAGGTCCGATCGACGCTTGTCGGCATAAATTTTATGCCGACTCTGAGCAGTCTGAAGCCTGCTCCGAACCTGCTGGATCCTTTCCGTAGTCTTGAGTACCACTTCGGTACTCCCCATGACCCTCTACCTAACCTCTCCCCAGCATATTGGGATCCTACACTTCCTCCCATACAACATCTCAAAAGGAGGACGGTCGATACTCGCATGATAACTATTGTTATAGGAGAACTTAGCCAACGGAAGGTAAGTATCCCAACTACCTCCAAATTCTAAAACACATGCCCGCAGCATATCCTACAGAGTCTGTATGGTCTGCTCGCTCTGACCATCCGTCTGCGGGTGAAAGGCGGTGCTAAAATGCAGTCGAGTACCCAACTTGTCATGAAACTTCTTCCAAAACCTGGAAGTGAACCGCACATCCCTATCTGAAATCACTGAAATTGGCACCACGTGTCGCGCCACTACCTCTCGGATATAGGTGTCGGCCAACTTTTTGGCTAAAATACTCTCCTGAATTGGAATGAATTGGGTGCTCTTGGTCAATCGATCAAAGACGACCAATCCACTCGCGCGGTTCTGGGAAGCTTCGTAATGAAGTCCATAGTAATATCCTCCCACTTCCATAGCGGGATATCCAATGACTGGACCTTGCCGTGAGGTCTGTGGTGCTCAGACTTGACCTTCCTGCAGGTCAGGCACCTCCGCACAAACCAAGCTATGACCCTCTTCATGCAGGGCCACCAATAATCGAGTCGAAGATCCCTATACATCTCCGTCGCCCCGGGATGGATGGAGAACCTAGATTTGTGTGCCTCTGTCATCAGTACCTGGCATGCACCTCCATGATATGGGACCCACACTCTACGGTGAAGAGTCAACAATCCCCGACTATCATAGGTGAAGGAGGAAACTTGGCCTACAATTCGCTCGCTCTTCCGATGTTCCTCCTTTATGGCCTCCTGCTGGGTCTCCCGAATCTGCTCCAACAACGGAGTCACAACTGTTATCCTCAAACAGATATCCCTGATCGGCTCCGCCTTGCGGCTAAGTGCATCGGTTACGACATTGGCCTTCCCCGGGTGGTAGAGGATCTTGCAATCATAATCCTTCACCACATCAAGCCACCGACGCTGCCTCATATTCAGATTTGGCTGGTCAATGAGATACCTCAGGCTCTTGTGGTCCGTGTAAATGGTACAATGAACCCCATAGAGGTAATGGCGCCAAATCTTGAGGGCAAAAACAACAGCCCCCATCTCCAAATCATTCGTCGGATAATTCGCCTCGTGAGGATTCAGCTGCCTCGAAGCATAAGCTATAACATGCCCCTTCTACATCAATATAGCGCCCAAACCCGAGATGGACTCATCGCAGTATACAACAAAATACTTCATGCCCTTCGGTAGGGTTAAGATTGGTGCCTCACACAATCTCTGTCTCAATGTCTCAAACGCAGCCTGCTGCTCAGGCCCCCAGCGAAAGACCACGAATTTCCTCGTCAACCGGGTCAGGGGCATGACTATCTTGGAGAAGTGCTGAATGAATCTCCGATTGTAGCCTTCCAGTCCCAGGAAGCTCCGAACCTCAGATGGAGACCTCGGAAACTCCAACCTACTGCACCTCGCATAACCATAACTCACACTTGGAGAACTTAGCATACAAGCTCTCCTTCCTCAAATTATCCAGAACCTCCCGCATTTGCTCCTCATGCTGCTTTTGCGTCTTGAATGAACCATGATGTCATCGGTCTGCACATGCAGTTCATTAGATCCAATAATGCGGCAGGAGCATTGGTGAGCCCGAAAGGCATCACCACGAACTCATAGTGGCCATAACGAGTCTGAAACACAGTCTTCTGCACATCCTCCTCTCTGAACCTCATATGATGATATCATGAACGCAAATCAATCTTGGAGAACCAAGACGCTGCCTGTAGTTGGTCAAAGAGGTCATCAATCCTCGGGAGTGGGTAACGATTCTTCACCGTTACCTTATTCAGCTCCCGATAGTATATACATATCCGATGTGACCCGTCCTTCTTCTTCACAAACAGAATCGGGGCTCCCCATGGTGAACTGCTTGGTCTAATGAATCCCTTGTCTAACAGCTCCTGCAGCTGTATAGACAACTCCTGCATCTCAGGAGGAGCAAACCGATATGGTGGCTTGGCTATCGGATCCGCACTAGGGACTAGGTCGATCCTGAACTCTACATGCCTCTCCAGAGGTATCCCAGGAAACTCTTTAGGGAATACATCCGCAAACTATCATACCACGGGCACATCACCAACCGTCGCCTTACCCGCCTCCCAGGAATCGATAACATAGGTGACAAATCCTACACAACCCTGCTGAAGGTAACGCCTAGCTCTTGCTGATGAGCATAAAGTTGGTCCTTGCAATGACCTCTCACCTTGAATCACCAGCTCTTCCCCACTTGGGGTCCTGATCCGCACCAACTGTTGCGCGCATTCGATCACTGCCCTATTGGGGCTTAGCCAATCCATACCTATAATAACCTTGTTCCCCTGCAACAGTATGGGAACCAAGTCTACCAGGTAACGCTCCTCGAACAATCTGAAAACACAATCTCTGAAAACCTCTGATGCCTGCACTGGCTTGTCGTCCACAAAAGTATGGGAACCAAGTCTACTAGGTAACGTTCCTCGAACAATCTCAAACCACAATCTCTGAAACCCTCTGATGCCCGCACAGTATGGGAACCAAGTCCCCCAGATACCGTTCACATTGAACGATCCTAAACACAACATACATATCACATATCTAAATCACAACGACATAACATAAAAGATTAGAGAGAAGAAATCATACCCGTCACCACATCGGGTGAGGCGCGTTACTCCCGGCTGGCAACTAAAATGCTTGGCTCCACACCACTGGAGCCTCTACCTTGGCCTTCTGTCCATCCATAACCCATGGTGACGCTGGGGTCGGCGCCGCCGCTGGTACTACTACTGTCAATCTAGGGTAGTTGGCCTTTTTATGGCCCCTCTGATTGCAATGGAAGAAAATTAGATCTTACATCTGCACTGTGGGGGTGGGGGCAATACAATCCCTGCCAAAGTGCCCTGTCTTGCCGCACTTGTAGCAGCCCAACGATCCCTCTCTACAAGCTCCCTTATGCGGCCTGCCACATTTCTTGCAGCAGCTCTGGCCCAGATGGCCCTTCGACCTACTGTCAGATCCCTTGGGTTTCTTCCCCGAAACCCCTGTCATCTTCTTAGTCTCTGCTTTCCTATTCCTGACATGCTCCAAATCGAGCTTCCTCTCCCGCACCCTGGAAATCATGGACACCAGGGTCGGGCAGGCTGAATAGCTGACATGCTCCTAAATATCAGCCCTCAACATATCATGGTAGCAGGTCTTCCGCATCTCTTCACCCCCCGCATACTGGGGTACCAACACGGCCCTCTCCCTGAACTTGGAGGTGATCTCCACCACTGTCTCAGTCGTTTGTCTCATATCCAAAAACTCACTGGCCAGCTGTTGAAGCTCCACAGCCGACAGAAACTCAGCCCTGAATCTGGTCACGAAATCTGACCACGTCATAGCCTCGACAGCTGGGGCTCCCAACGAGTCACCAATCGACTCCCACCAGTCTCTAGCTCTATCCCTCAGACATCCCGCAACAAAGCGGACCTTCGACCCTTTCGAGTAGAAGCTTGTCAACTACGTAGACTCAATGTCTGCGATCCATCTCCTGGCAATAATGGGGTTCTTCACCACGTGAAAATCCGGCGCACCACTCCCTCTAAAGTCCTTAAAGGACAGTGTGCGTGTACCCGACTAGTTGGACGCCAAGTCACTCCTGAATGCTCGGAGGTGATCCTCCATCAGCTCAACAATCCCTTCCTTGATTAACTCGAAAATAAATGGGGTCACCTCAAGGATACCTCTCATGATCTCAGACGCGACGAACTTGCGTAACCCGTCATCAACGTGCTCGGATCCGGCCCCCGAGCCTGATCCTGATCCTGAACCAGATCCTGACCCAGATCCTGAGCCTCCTGCTCCATGTCATGTGACCACCATACTGAAAATAAAACATGTAAACATCTGGATCATACATACTCCCAATAGGTCTCACACACTCTCCCGGTTTCCTGGTTCCATCTCGACCTCCTTGACTCAAGTACAGATCCTTTGTTTTCAGTAGTATGGGCCCATACTACCTTCTACATCTGTCTGTACTTTCCTCAAGGATTGCCTCAACTTCACCAAGTCCCCTTCCCAATATCCCTTTCCAACTGATCTCATCCTAGGCTTTCCTAGGGCACCCTCCGACCTACTCTCTGCCATCAGCTGCACTAGGAGTCCCTACTTCCCTTCCCTAACTAGCTTGCGAATCCTGTTACATATACGCTCACTACTTAGTTAAATTTAGCCAAGAACCCTATAGCACCAAGCAAGCAGCATTCGTGCATTGAGTAACCACATCAGGTATAACCTAATTAGGCTATCCTACCGCTGGCTAAACAGCCCTAGCATACAGGTCATACAACAGGCATTCAAGGCATCCTCCTAGATCCTCAGCCCTAATCTAGCATGCAGTTTTCAGAATCATATATCAGGCATACAAGGCATCCTCCTAGATCCTTAGCCCTAATCTAGCATGCAGTTCTCAGAATCATAAATCATACACATAACTTAACAAGTATGGGTATCTTGGGGAAAACTTACTTGAGCTCGGTCGGTCGCATGCATCACACACCTTTTCCTTTCTCAAAATTCTTTAATTAAAAATTTTAGAAACTATTTTATTTGTGAAAAATCTCTTAGTCCATCGGTTTGAGTCCAGACACCCCCAAGGGTGTGTCCGAATCCCTCAAACCAGGGATGTCGTACCAACTTGTAATATCCCAAAATTGAAGCCAAAAATTTGGTTTTAAATTAAGTGATTTATAAATTATTTTATTGAAACATCGCTAAGATCATTTCAATACATAAAACCATAATACCATGTCTCAAAACCAAATCATCTTGAAGTAACAAAATATCAGAGTACATTCCCAGAAAACTCTAAGCGGAAATCATGTGTGTGTGTGATGTGCTGCTACACCGCCGACCCCTTCCCCTTAGACGAAGAGGTACCTGAAACAAAAAACTAAAACTGTAAGCACGAAGCTTAGTGATTTCCCCCATCATACCACATACCATGCAATCACATAGCATACATACTTTCGGGCAATTTTGGGGCGCCCGTCCTACCCTTGTCAAACCATTCTGGGGTGCTGACCTACCCATGTCAAGCTATTCTGGGGTGCTGACCTACCCATGTCAAGCCGTTTTGGGGTGCTGACCTACCCTCCGGTCTATCCCAACCGAACACGGGGACTATTTCACCCTATTACTAACACATAATATCAATTCATAATCATGCTGTTAGACATATTTGGGGTGTCCGACCTACCCATTGGTCCCCTTCTACTGATACTATCTCATATAACATGGCAACTAGCAAACTAGCATACTCACATATCTAGCAATCTAACATACTCACATATCTAACAATAACAGAACAGACAATTATCACAAACATAATCATCCCACCTAACAATTACTAGTAGGTCGGCCTTGGCGCCTTAGACCCACTTCTACTAGAAGGTAACTCACCTCGATGTCGTGTAGTGTCTGAACTGTCCTCGGTGTGAAGGTTGGCTCTCCTCGACTACTCAATCCCTACACTACAACCCTCAACTCATCAAACATAACATACAACCCTAACCAGGGTCAATATCAAAACCAGGAAAAGTCAACATTGGTCAAAGTCAACACCCAGTTGACCTAACTTTCCGAGTTGGTCTACCAAATCATCGAGTCCATACTCCACTAACCCGATCCAACCTCAACTCTAGTCATCGAGTCTAGTAAGATCTTGACGGTTTCTCCTTCATTCAAACCATCAGGACCATCTTCATCCGACTCGTCGAGTTCATCCTTGAACTCGGCAAGTTCATCTCCCTCATAAGAATGTGTCCGATCTACGACTCGCCGAGTTGTATGAACAACTCGTCGAGTCCATCTTCAAAGATTGGGAGATTGCCTTGGACTTGCCGAGTCTACTCATACACTCATCGAGTCCCATGATTCCTATGTCCTTTTGTGTCTAAACATCTACGATACTTTCCTCACTAACAACTGGTCAAGCCACATAAAGGATTTGGTGGTCCTTACACCGAGACTCGTCGAGTCCCAAGAATGGCTCGTTGAGTCCATCCACAGAAAGGATTTGGTGGTCCTTATAATTTTCATGATTTTTATTAAGCAACTCGACGAGTTAGAGGCCCTAACTCATCGAGTAGAGAAGGTTTTTGGCCATGTGGGTTTTACGACCGACTCGACGAGTTGGAGGGACCAACTCGACGAGTTGGTGCTATGAGAGGAAACCCTAATTTCCTGGGGTTGTGCCCTATTTAAAGGTCCTTAAGCCCTCATTTCTGCCTCCCATGTTACCCTACTCCCCGGTGTGAAACCCTTATCGTATAGATTAATCTAAGAGAGAAAAAAGAGCTAACTTTGAGCATTCTAGTGCACTTTTGGAATAGAAGAGAAGAGTAGCATGGCTTGGAACGAGGAGGGACTATTGGATCCAGTGTTTATCCATCCTTAGCTTCTGTTTGAAGGTAAAAGTGACCACCTTGCTCATTATTTTGATTAGATCTCGTGTTTAGGAAGTTTTAGGGCTTTTTCCATATTTCCTTGAGACTTTGAGTATTATGAGTTGCCAAGAGATTGAGACTTCAGATCTGGACCTGATGAGGTCCCTTAAGCGCAAAGGTCCAAGCTTTATCAAGCTAGAGGAGAGCTTTTATGCTTAGGACTCTAAATGGAACTTGTTTTGGCATTTCAAGCCCTAAGTGCCATGCTTAGACGTAAAGCTTGCAACTTTTCATGGTATCTCTGCCTTGGAAGGCTAGATCTAGAGTTTAGGGTTGTAGTTCTGCCTTAAAACGTCTGAATGAGAAAATAGACTTAAGGGACTCGCCGAGTTGATGAGCCAACTCGACGACTCGGCTAGGGTTTTCCCCAAAGAGTCTGGATATAAGTAACTTGGTGATTTAATGAGTCAACTCGATGAGTTAAGTTGGATTTTCATGACATTTCTGAAGGTACAGGGGGACTCGACCAGTCACATAGATGCACTCGACGAGTCGGGTTAACATGGACTGTTGAATCGAGTGTTGACTTTGTTTGACTTTAGGGTTTGGTCAACACAGGGATTATGGAGACCATGGAGGGGTAAAATGGTCTTTTACCCATTCTAAGAGATTAGAAATAGAAAATAGCTTGGTTTATTTAGATTTGTGACTTAAGTGTTAATTAGAGATAGTTATCGTATGTGTTAGGTGGAGGCTTGATCGGTGATTCGTGTACGAGGTTTATTTGCTTGATTACGAGGTGAGTCTTCTCACTATACTTACCTTGAGTGGTAATTTTGTGTGACCAGAGGGTCTTTTGTGCTTATATCGAGTATTGTGATATCCTGCAATATGTCTTTGTGATTTAGGTTGTGTATTATGCTGAGCTTTACTGAGTTAGGACCGGAGGGTTCACCCGAGTTGTGGGACCGGAGGGTTCCATTGAGACACATCGACCAGAGGGTCTTATTTGAGATATATCCATGAGAGGATAATGAGTTATGTGTGGTGTTTTGGGGAACTCACTAAGCTTCGTGATTACCGTGTTATGTGATGTGTGTTTTAGGTACTTCTTAGGATCGCAGGAAGGCGTCGACTTGATTGTACACACGGGATGGAGTTATGTTTTTGAGGATCCTGGATTTTTATTCAAACAATTATGGGTATGTGTTTTTGATAATTTAACACTTTGGGGTTTTTGTGAAATGTGATTATGAGAATTATGTGATTTTAAAATGAAAAACAGTTTTTTTGAAAATTTATGGTGTTACAACCCTACTCACTAAATCAAGCCCATGTTCATATCATAGGTGGTATCAAAGCCCAGTTCTGATTGGGTGATCTTGAGTTCTTATTCAAAAAAAAATCCTGCTAAGTTTGTTTGATTTCAGTTCCTATTCAAAAGTTGTTATCCGAACATGTTTCATAAGTTATACGATGAAGAATAAATAGAGGAAGGTAATATTGAAGAAGAGGCGGAAGAAGATTCTAGTCCTATCTACGACACCGATGGGGAAGGGGAATTTTGTGAAAGAATAAATTTCTTGGTTGAAGAAAATTTTATTGAAGAAATTAATTTTGTGGTCAGAGATAAAACTGTTGAAGCAATTATGGAAGAAATCAATTTTGTTGATATGGACAAAATCGTTGAAGAAATGGTGATTTTTGTCGAACAACAAATTTCATTCCAAGAGCTCACAACCACGAGAACCAGTGACTATATGTGACACAAAAATTCAAGTTCTCATATCTTTTATGAACATAATTCCTTTCTAATGATCTTAAAGAAATCCAAATTGGAAGCCTCATTGATCAAGAACGTTTATTTGTTTTTCATCTTCATGTTTGTTTCAAAGTGTGGGAAATTTTTACATTTTGGACACCATGGAATGCTTATATTTTGCATTTTGAAGTCCTTGGTGAGAGGAGGAAATATGGTGAGAGGATGGATTTTGCTGATTATGATCTTACCACTAATGTTTCCATTTTGTCTTCATTCATTGATCAAAAACAGAAAAAAAAGTTACATGTTACTTTTAATAAAAAAAATGGTTCTTATAGGATGTGTGTTGATACTAGGACTGTTAAGAACATCACCATAAAATACTAATTTCCTATTCCTAAGGTGGATGATTTGTTGGACGATTTTCATGATTCCATTGTGTTCTCAAAAACTGATTTGAGAAGTGGTTACCATCATAATCGTATGTGTGAAGGGGATGAATGGAAAACAACCTTTAAAGCTAAAAATGACTTGTATGAATGGATCGTGATGCCTTTTAGTCTAACTAATGCACCTAACACTTTCATGGGAATAATAAATGAAGTGCTAAAATCTTTTTTGGGTAGGTTTGTGGTGGTATAAATTGATGATATCTTGGTATATAGTAAGAGCTTGGAGGATCATTTGTTGTGCTTAAAATACGTTTTCGAGACCCTGAGAGCTCAAAAAATCGGTGGGAAACAAGAAAAATGTTCGTTTTTGGTGGAAAAAAATAGCATTTTTGGATTTTGTGGTTTCAAGAGATGTCGTATCCGTGGACCCATCCAAAACTGAAGCAATCAAGGCATTGCCTATTCCTACTAACATTTCTGAAGTTAGATCATTTCATGGTCTTGCTTCTTTCTATAGAAGATTTGTTCATGATTTTAGCACCATTGCAAGTCCCATAAAGGTTGTTTGAAGATAGGAGTCTTTGCATGGGGAGAATAAGCTCTAAAGGTGTTTGATAAACTCAAGGCATTGTTGTGTGATGCTCCTATTTTGGCTCTTCCTGATTTTGCTCAACCATTTGAAGTGGAGTGTGATGCAAGTGGAGTTGGTATTGGGGCTGTTATGATCCAATCCAAAAGTCCTATTGCTTATTTTTCTGAAAATTTGGGTAGTGCTCGTTTGAATTATTGCAGTTATGATAAGGATTTTTATGCTATTATTCATGCTTTAGATCATTGGAGTCATTATTTGCATGTAAGTCATTTTATTTTGAATTCTGATCAGGCATACTTGAAGTACATCAACGCGCAACAAAAGTTTAGCACAAGACATGAAAAGTCGGTGGATTTCTTGCAATTCTTTCATTTATCATGCAAATACAAGGATGTCAAAAGCAATGTGGTGACTGATGCACTCTTTAGGCGTTACTCATTGTTGGTGACTTTGGATGTTAGTTTGTTGGGGTTTGAAAATCTAAAGGACCATTATCAATATGATGTGGACTTTGGAGATATGTTTTTGAAATGTGTAGGTGGTCCTAATGGTGAATTTATGATTCAAGATGGCTTTCTTGTCAAGGGAAATCGCCTTTCTGTACCAAAACATGCAATACAAGAGTTGCTGATTTGTGAAGCTCATGTGGGTGTTTTGGCTAGTCATTTTGGCATTACCAAAAATTTGGAGGTGCTTAAAGAACATTTCTTTTGGCCAAAGATGTTAGGGGATGTAACCAACATAGTGGGCAAGCATGTTACATGTCACATGGCGAAAACAACTTTCAAGCATGGTGTCTACACTCCTATGTCGGTTCCTATTCGTCCTTAGGAAGACGTGTCCTTGGATTTCTTTATGGCTTTGCCTAGAACTCAAAGGCGGAAGGATTCCATTATGATGGTGGTGGATAGGTTTTCAAAACTGGCTCACTTTGTGCCATGTCATAAAACCAATGATTCATCTAATGTGGCTGATTTGTACTTTAAAGAGGTGGTTCATTTGCATGGTATTCCTAAAACAATTGTTTCTGATAGAGATTCCAAGTTTCAAAGTTACTTTTGGAACACTTTGTGGAGGAAAGTTGGTACTAAGTTAATTTTTAGTACATCCCATCATCCACAAACAGATGGGAAAACGGAGGTGACTAATAGAACTTTGGTTACTTTGTTGAGAGGGTTGGTTAGCAAAACTAAAAAAGATTGGGACATTAAACTTGCACATGCTAACTTCGCCTATAATCGATCTCCTACTTATGCTACAAGTCACTGTCCTTTTGAAGTGGTGTATGGTGTGAATGCTTACATGCCTTTGGATTTGATTCCATTTCCTAAGGATGAATTGGTTCACAAGGATGCTAATGACAAGTTGAAGGTCATGATGAAACAACACAAACAAGTTCGTGAGAGGATTGAAGTTGTGAATGAGGTGTACAAACAAAATTCCAACAAGCATAGGAAACTCTGTGTCTTTCAAGATGGTGACTTAGTGTGGGTGCATATGAGGAGATAACGTTTTCCTAAAAAAAGGAAAAATAAATTGATGCCAAGAGCTGAAGGTCCTTACAAAGTGGTGTCATGTGTCAATGATAATGCTTATAAGGTGGATTTGGGAGGAAACCATGGAGTACATGCTTCCTTTAATGTGGCAGATCTTTCACCTTATCTTGATGATGATGGCCTTGATGAATTGATGTCAATTCCTTTCAAAATGGGATGGGATGATCCATGCATGGGTCATGAAAGACCAAAGGTGATGGATTAGTGGTTACTAGTGGGCTAGAAAGTGGTTTGGGCTCAATGGTTGGGTTGTGCATGGTAACCCACAAATTGAAATAGGGTTAAATCCTCCTAGCAATTTTGATACTCTTTGGTGGATTGGGGTTACATTTTAATGCTTCTTATGGCCCCTTAATGAAGCATGGACGTTTTTTTTTTCATTCTCAAGTGTCTCGGACGTTTTTTGTGTTATTTCAAGAGTTTCCTTAATTTTCATTTACTAGTTTTAATAAGTAGTTGGTTGGTTGGATTGTAACCACCAAATTTGTAATAAAAGATTCATATAAAGCCAAGTTTATGTATGGAAAAAGTTATAGAGGAACTTTTAATAAAAAGAATCTTTATTCACCTTGAATTATTGTTATAGTTCACTATTTGTCATAGTTGAGACATGTTCTTGACTTGATATGAATTCAATCCAATAGGTCTTGGATTGTTTTCACCGGTATACAACTTAATAGGTCTTGAGTTGTTACTAATATATCCTTTTCTTTCCATATATTTGTGGTTGTTATTCTAGCTTAATTTAACTAAACACTACCCTACACACTAAATAAAGCCCATACACACATCAATTTGAGTTGACCTTTCAGACACTAGTAGGGGTCCTAAGTCATAAAAATGAGGTCCCAATGATTAGTTTTGCTCCATGCATCTTGCAGAAGGTATTAATGGATAAAGACCTAGATTTAAGCTCTAAATGGGCATGTAAAGTCATAAAGTTGGAGACTTTATGATTCTAGAGTGTATTTTAACCATGGATCTGAAGTTTGGTCGTAGGAGCTTAAGCCATTAAGATCTTAATGGGATTTTTGGGTTGCGAGGGTACGCCTCGCGTAATCGATCAACTACCCCGATGGTGGTCAACCTGCGAAGCCTCATGTACGCTCAACATACCTCAGGAGTATGCCCCATGTACGCACCCTGAGTTGACTCGGTCAAGTTGACTCGACTAGGTTGAGTCAGTTGACCTAATTGGTTTAACATGTTGACTTTGACCAAGTTTGACCTGGAGGGTATTTTGGGTACTTTGGGATTTTGATTGAAATTGGTCATTTGGCGGGAATATGAGTCGGTTAGAGAGTTGAGATTTGGTGTCGGGATGTTATCAACTTCTATTCAGTTTACAAGGTGAGTTTTACTCACTGTACTTGTGGGTCGAAGGCACCAATGCTGGCCGTTTGGATTAATATCTTGTTATGCATGCTATTGTGCTGTAGTGATCTATTAGAATGATATCATGATATATAGGATGTTGTTTTGCTTAATGATCATTTGATTGTCTGTTTCCTATTGGCTAACTATATGTTTATATGTTATGTATATGTGAACCTATTTGGTTGATGGTTGAGGCTTTACTTCTTTTTACGTAAGCCAACAGACCCAGGGCATTCCAACCTGATGGTTAATGTGACAACCCGAAATTTCTATCTTGTACAAACCATTCACTCCAATCAAAGTTAAACTTGTTTTTGCTAACTTTTAGCACTGTTTAGAGTCTGTTTGAGCATTCTGAGCCTAGTACACCAAAAAGAATGAGTGATAGGAAGTGTCTATTGAGGTTATAACCTAACAATCAAGCTTTAAACTTCATCATGTGGAGTTTACGGCCACACCATGTGAGTTTACGGCCGTAAACACATGCTGGTTGTAAAATCATTCTATATACAAGATATTCCTCCATTTCTTCCTCATTCTTCATCTTTTCAAGGCTAGAATCCGATTTCTCTCTCAAGTATCATAAGCTCTTTCATCTTGATCTTCAATCTAGTAAGTAATACTTCCATTTTCAAGTTGATATCCTTCAATATCTAGTGAATGTACATGATTTCATCCATGAAATCTATTCTTTTGGGTAGATCTTCAAGTGTTCTTCATTTCATCAAGAACATCAAGAACACTTAGGTGTTTTGGGCCGAAAACACCCTCCTTTTGCCTTCAAATTGTAAGTACCTACCTCCTACACTTGTTACCTAGTTAGGATATTGGAGTAAGGACTTGAAAACAAGTTTTCCTCAAGAAAAAAAACGTGTTTACGGCCAAGGCAATCTCATTTGGCTGTAAACCCTAATTAGTGGGACATAAGGACCATAACTTCTTCCTAAGGCTTAGATATGGGAATATAACACTTCCCTATGGATTGTAAGACCTTAACACACAAAATGGTACAAAATACCATGAGTTTACGGCCATAAACTCATTGGGCCGTAAACCCATGGGGATATTACCAATTGGGTCGTGAACTCCTATGTGAGGCCCTACACCCCTTAGATGCAACCCTTTGTACTTCTAGCACTTGAATCTAAGTGTTTTCCATGTCCTAGGGTGTCTTTACTTGCGTAATTAGTTGTTTAAACACTAACTGTATACATATATGTATCATTATATGATAAAGAGGATTCGTGTGTGTGCTCTAGTCTTCACTTGGCACTTAGCATCCTATACCACTCGTTCATCCAAATCAATCACTACAGGTGAGTTCATACCCCCTTAATCTACCTTTTAAATTATTTTAAATGTTTTTTTTTGGGGGGGGGATACAAGTTGAAACATTATAGTTATTATATCAGTCACATGTGATTAATAACTATCAAACAAATGGATTTGCTATACTTTTAACAGTTTTATAACAAAACTACTTCAGAATGTTTATCAAACTCTTTTACATAATAAATTCTTTATCAAACTTGTTCTTATATGCCAAAACTTTTCTTTTAAGTCTTTTAAACTTATATATTGTCAAAACCATGTCTAATGCATATATAGTTATATAAGTAAGGTTGGAAAGACTTAGGACTGATAACTCACTTTATTTCCTGTTCCTTGTTTGGTTGTGGACTTAGAGTACCCTGTTGTTTGTCCGAGTGTCGTTTGATCCTTAGTTATATATATATATATATATATATATATATATATATATATATATATATATATATATATATATATATATAGACATAAAAGCTTTTATCTCAGTTCAATACACTCAGTTATACAAACAACTTTACTAGTAAACTATAATAGGTATAGTTTAGGAAGTCACTATTCACTATTTCTAGTACAATGAAACATACAAAGAGTCAGTTCATACATGGGTCAATACATGCTATAACGAGAAACAATACTCACTATAAAGAGAAACAAATAGAGAATAATATAACGAGAATCAATACTTACTATAAAGAGAAACAGATAGAGAATACTATAAAGAGAGACAATACATACAATACACTACACTACACAAGAGAACATACTATGATGAGAAACAAAGAGAACATACTACATACTAGACAGAGAGAGCATACACTACACTAGTACATACAATACATATACAAGAATACTATAACATCAATGTGAGCCACCACTTTGGGGCATGGCATCACTACTATGGCTCGTTTTGTAACCAGAGTCTCCTGGAGGGAGTGCGTGAATTTATGTATAGATCTATAAGGACTGAACGTCCTACACTTGCTGCTAGCTACAGTGGGACCTGCAGGTCTTTGAGTGACGAATAATATAATATTTCGATGTGTTCGAGGGTCGTGTTATACTAGTCGATAAAGTATGGTTACAATCATATCACATTATACCTTAATTAACAATCGGTTTAAGGTAGTTAGTACAACAGTAGTTACTATAATACAACACTACAATACTTTATTATTTTCCCATTGCATTCACATTGTGATCTTCCCACATAAACGGTAATGTAAAAACTATATGTTGTTAATGATAGTCACACTTGGGAAAATGCACACTTTTACAAGAAACAAACACACAGAACATTTGATGCCTTAGTAGAAGGCTACTTTTAGTAGAAAATATAGGATTTTCTAGGAGTTACAAACATTTACTACAAACAATTACTACCAACATTTACAAACTTATACATCAAACAATTATAAACATTTTCATACAAACAATGACACTAATGCTTATGAACTCACCGGCTTTAAAGCTGATCAAGTCTTTCAAAATAACTTGTATTCTCAGGTCATCAATAGACAGGTACCAATGCCAGGTTTTGAGAAGATGGAGCACGTTCAAGACTCATCTCTTATTTTGATTCATATTTTTGGTGTCTTATAAACTTTATAGATCACATTTTTATTAAATTATATTATTAATGAAATGGATGATGTTGTGATACTGTACATGACGTCCTCCGCCCCAGAACATTTCCGCCGTTCCGGTTTTGGGGTGTGACAGATTGGTATCAGAGCATTGTTTATAGTGAATTGAGTATATCAACCCATAAAAGATATACAAACTATAAACACAACGAGATTAAAATACTCTGAACAAGAGTTTATACTTTTAAATAATAAAATATTTAACTAAATATACATACCTGCGTTCATACTAAAATTAGTGTCACTAGCACAGAACAAAAGTATTACGATTGTTGAACAATGTGACAACCCAAAATTTTTTATTTTTATAAAGCTTATTCAATCAACCCAACTGGGTGTCAAAATCATTAGTACAGAGTTCTAGACAGGTTACAGGTCATTCTAAGGAGTTTTGAGCCTAATACACTTAAGGAGTAAGTGCCAGAAAGTACCCGCTAGAACCACAGTGTAGCAAATCAGGCCCTAACCCCATCTAAGTGAGTTCACGGCCACAATACCATGAGTTTACGGCCGTAAACTCATGTGGCCGTAAACTCATGCGTATATATAGAGCCTTGGGTCATTTCCTCTCATTTCTTCCTTTCCTGGCCAGATTTTCTTCCAAATCCTCTCAAGTATCATCCCGATCTTCGTCCCCGATCTTCAAAACTCATAAGCTTGTTGTCTTAACTAGTTGATATCTTACATGAACTAGTAATCTTACATGATTTCATCCGTGAAATCATTCCATTTTGTAGATCTTCAAGTTTCACCAAGAACACCAAGAACACACACTCGTGTTCTTGGCCAATATCGACCATTTGAGCTCGTAGATTGTAAGTACTCTTGATCCAACTCATTGTACACTAAGTTTATCATATTTAGAGCTTATAAAACATAAGAAATCATCAGATTCAAGGAGTTTACGACCAAGGCATGTTCTTGGGCCGTAAACCCCTTTTAAGGGTGCAAATGACACCCTAACACCTTAGTAAGCCTTGGTTAGTGACATAGAACCTTACACCATTGACCTAAGGACCCCAATTCACGAAATGGTACTCCTTACCATGAGTTACGACCATAAAATCATGGGGGAGTGGTCCTAGGGCCGTGAACACCAAGCAAGGTCATTTTAGGATCTTAAACCCACCCAAACACTTGTTTAAAACTTTGGAGCACTTAACCACTTAAGCCCTTAGAGTTTTAAGCCCCTTTTGGTGACAAATTGAGAGTTTACAGCCAGGAGTAAACTCCCATGGGCCGTAAACTCCAATAAAGATGGTCATTGGACCATAAACTCCCGTATGAGGCTTTGCACTCCTTTGTTGCAACCCGATAGCCTCCTAGCACTTGACCGAAGTGTTTTCCTCGCAATAGGATGTTTATACATGTTTAATTAGTGTTAAAATCACTAATTGGTTATATACATATGTCTTCATATGTAATTAGGATCATTGTGTGTGTCTAAGTCTTCACTTGACACCAAGCACTTGTCCGGCACTTCCTTCCGATCCGCTCACAGCAGATAAGTTCATACCCCTTGAATTAACCTTTTAAATGTTTTTAAATGTTTATAAATGCTTTATGGGGGGATACAAGTTAAATCATGATTAGTAATTATATCAATCACATGTGATTAATAACTAGCATGCAAATGGATTTACTATACGTTAGCTGTTTTACCAAACAGATTTCTTCAAATGACTTTCTTAAACATTTTATATGTTTAGAACTCTTTATCAAACTACCTTATACACTGTATGTTTCTTTTCAAACTTAGTTACAAATGTATTTCAAACAAAGGTTTCCTTTATACTTAAACTGTTTATTCAAACAAAATACTTTCAAACCGTTTTATAAACGGACATTAAGTCTAACTTTTCTTAGATATTAATATTTTTCAAAGGTTTTACAAAACTCCTTTTATGCTTTTATATTATCAAATGCATGCCCATAGATGTATAGTTATATAAGTAATGTTTAAAGGACTTAGGAAGGCTAAACCGCTTTATTTCCTTTTCCCCGTTAGGATGTGGTCTGGTAGGGTATCGGTTATCCTTCCGAATGTCGTATAAATATTAGTTATATATCATCTATACATGTGTAGACATAAAAGTTCCCTCAGTCAGTTCAGTACCTTTGGCTAGCAAAGGTATACCTTCGTTGACACTTGTACATTTCTAGTAACTATTATAGGTACAGTTAGGAGATACTACTTGCTATTCCTATCACAAGGAATTACACCAGAGTCAGTTCATTCATGAGTCTATACTAAATGCTATATGAAGAGATACACTTACTTGGATACACTTACATGGATACACTTACTTGGATACACTTACATGGATACACTTACTTGGGTACACTTACATGGATACACTTACATGGAGACCCTTACATAGATACCTTGTTAAAAGCATGCCTATATGTGTATAGTTATATAAGTATTGTTTAAAGGACGTAGGAAGGCTAACCCGCTTTATTTCCTTTTCCTCGTTGGGATGTGGTCTGGTAGGGTATCGGGTATCCGTCCGAAGGTCGTTTAAATATTAGATATATATCATGTGTAGGGCTGAAGTTTTATTTGATGTTGCGTCTTTTGGGCTCGTTAGTTTAGCCTTGTATTCTCCGGTTTGGGCCTGTCCAAACGAGAGCCTTTATGTATAGTATTTAAGTTAATGCTTGCATGCATATTAGGTTAAGATTGCAGAGATTATCGTCATAGCGATTGATACAGCGTACAACATTTTTCTTTAATCGTTCTTGTAATCTTCTAATCCTCTACAGTTGATGTTCTTAATCGAGCTCTTCTGAGGATTTTATTTAAATCATTCGACACGTTTGATTCAAGCTGTTTTGTTCTTATTATTGCGTTTTTACTGTTTCATATTTATATACTTGTTCAAGATCTAATCGATCTTCATAGATTAAAAGTTGTTTTAATCCCATCAATTGGTATCAGAGCAGGAGGCTGTGTAATCGATACACATCTTTTCTGTGAAAAAGATTTCCATTAGGGTTTTCCGCAATCATCGATATTTATTGAGCCGTCATCTTAATTGACGTATCTTAATATTTATTGTTTTGCCCTAATCTGCTTTATTACAAGTCTGATCTTTGAACAGGTTTTTACGATCATTATGGACGCAACGCAATCAAACCCTATTAATATTTCCAACATCATTGGTTCGACGACAAAGATTCCAATCTTATACACCCATGACTATGAAGTATGGGCGCATCATTTTGAAGATTATGTGATTGGATCGGAGGACAATGGTTATCTCATATGGGAAGCCATCATCAATGGACCGTTTTCTCATTCTGCTACATCCAGAATCATCAAGACACAAAAAGAGTACAACGATCTGCTTAAGGACGTGAAGGATATTGCACAAGACGAGAAAGACAAATTCCAGTGTAATATTAAGGCATTAAGGTTGATCAGATTCGCACTTCAGTTAGACACATTCAGACTGGTCAGCTCATGTACTACGGCGAAGGAAGTATGGGATAGACTTCGCGAACTGTATTCCACAGACGAAGATCTTGAACATTCTATCCAAACCTTGCTTCTATCTGAGTTTGGAGAATTCAGGCAAGGGGCCCAAGAAACAGTGACCCAGACGTTTGATCACTTCAATCATCTTCTCAGCAAGATGATCAAACACGACATTGAAAGAAAGCTTATCGAACAGAAGGTTACTTTCTTGAACGGACTAAGGTCTGAGTGGAGAGCAGTGGTTTCCACAGTCAAAGCCCATGAGCAGTTTAAATCATACTCTTTGGCGAAACTGGTGGGCATTCTAAAGTCTCAAGAGAAGATTGTGGTACAAGAGAAGAATGTTGTTTCTAGTCTTGGTTCGTTGGCCCTTCTATCTAAAAGTAAAGCTGTGATGGAGGATGAAGAGCTTAACTTGGAGGAATATGATCTCACGTCTGAGGATTATGCCATGATGGTGTCCAATCCTAAGAGGTTCATAAAGAAGAGATTCCCCAGCAACAAAAACCGAAACTGGCAGGGGAGTTACAGCTCTGAAAAAGCGAACAATGAACTGAAGGCTGAGGAGCATAAGAAGGAACCGAAGGCAGATGGCGATTCCGGAGTAAGCTGTTTCTACTGTGGTGGCAAGAACCACTATGCTAAGGACTGTGTTCTTAAGAAGATAGCCGAAAAGGACGATGGAAATGATGAGGAAGCCGTGCTGCAGAAGAGATTGGATGAGTTGAGAAAGAAGAAGTCTACAGCTAACCCTTCTATTAATGCTCTTATTGTGCAGGGTTCGGTTAATGACGATGAGTTCGGTAGCACAGAAGTTTGGTCTACTGACTCAGAAGATGAAGAAGTGAGGAAGCCTACCCATGGAAAGGCGTATGTGGCTAAGGAGGAAAGCAGTGGAGGAAAATGCTTCATGGTGACTGACGTATCACAAATGAGGGGATACAACACCGATGGAGGAAGCGACGGACCGAAGGTACAGGAGGATATGTGCTTTACGGCCAAAACACTCAGCCAGCAGTTCAATGAGCTCGATGAACTGATAAAGAAGGTACAATCTGTTTTTATTTCATCTAAAGTACCACCATCCTCATATGAGAAAGAACTAAAAAATGTTAATACAAGAATTTCTCATTTAGATAGTAGCTTAACTCAAACTCGAGTCACCAATTCTAACCTGACTGATCAATTAAGCAGGGCGGCGTCGAAGAGTGAGGAGCGGCGGATGTGGATTGAGTTAAAAGAGTCGGAATTAGTTAAAGTTAAAGACGAAAACATTTATTTGCAGAGAGACAATTTAAAATTGTTAAAACAACGAAATGTTTTTTGTTTAATTGCTAAACGCTTATATTCCAATATTACTCAACTTCACTTAGACTGTGAGATAGGTCAAAAGATCCATCGCATGATTTTGCCCTTCCTAGAGTTTAAGGAGGATGAAATCGATGCCGAAGCCTACAATTGTGAGAGTGTGATATCGTCTGATGATGTCAACCCAACCTATATGTATGGACTGGACAAAATTGAGTCCTTCATCAAATCCAAAGACCACAAGGACATGCTAAAAAATCTTTTGGACGAAAATGACAGACTTAAACTGAGAACCGAAACCATGCAAAAATTTGACTCTCTAAACGCCAACGTAAGCTCAGAAAATAAAATCGATGTTGAAAATGCATCTGAGCTTAACGAGGACGAAAACATGAGTGACATTTCTGTAGAGGATACGGTTGACTGCTCAGAATTTGTTAAAAGCGAAACTGAAAACCACAAAAATCTTATTTCTGAAAATTCTGTGGAATTCGCTAGATTGTCCCAACAAAAGTCCCCGAAATTAGTAGAAAAAGCAGTTGTGTATCAAAAGGTCAGGACCACTCCAAATCAAGTATACAAAGTGACTGGAGTAACCGAACATCAAACAGCTGAGCTCACAGATATTGTAAACGAAGACAATGCTGATGGCTGTGATGAGTACTTCTGGGAAGCTCCAATAGATAATGGAAACGAAACCGTTGGCCTATCTGAAAGAACCTCCTGGATGAGAAAAGGGAGATACATACCTGAACCCTTGAATAAGCCTGATAATTTCAGTGAACCAAGCACCAGTGGTACGAAAGATATTCCTCAAGAGGACGATCGTTCAGCAAAAGAAGACATTCCCTCTACTCCAACAGCTCAAAATGAAACTTCATCAGATATTCCTTCCACTTCCTCAGTGCAAACTGAATCTTCTTCGGATATTCCCTCTGCTCCCTCGGCTCAAAGTAAAACTCCTGAAGTTCAAAAGGAACCAGCCAAGGTGACAACAAAAACGAAAGCGAACGTTCATCATCAACCTAAGCAAATGAGGGATAAAAAGATAGAAAGGAACCAAAGATACAGGAAAAACCTTTCTGAAAGGAAACAATTCTGGCACTTCCAGAATGCATACTATTCACACAAAGACAAGAATCTGAAGTATGAAGACAATCCTGTAAGAAAGCCTGAAAGTTCCAACAACCGAAAGTCAAGGTTCGGTTCACAAGAAAATACCAACCGAAAGCCAAGGTTCGGTTCACAAGAAAATACCAACCGAAAGCCAAGGTTCGGTTCACAAGAAGATACCAACCGAAGGCAAAGGTTCGATTCTGAAAAGGACTTCAACCGAAACCAAAGGTTCGGTTCCAAGAACAAATCCAACCAAATACAGAGGTTCAAGTCTGAAGTCAAAGGAGAACAAGACTCTAAGGTCAGTCCCTCCAATGATCAAAAGCAAAAGAGTCACCTAGAGTCACCAACCAAGAAGCTCTCTCCATCCAAAACCTCTCAATCTAACTCTTCTCGTTCTTCTAATTCTTCTACTTACACCAATTCATCTCCATCCTGCTCTAAAGCTAATCCCGCTTCTCCTCAAAAACCTCATTCAACCGCTGAACAGAAGGGAAAGCAGAAGGTCGATGAATCCAAACCAGAGTCCAAAACGAACATATCCAATCCTAACAAAATAAAAGTCTTTACCATTAAAAAGAAAGATGAAACAACTCTAATAAAACGAACATATCTAGTTGATATCTCTCTTACTATTCCCGTTCCCATGAAAAGCTCACATGGACCCAAGAAACTTTGGGTTCCTAAATCTGCCTAATTTTTGCAGGTTATAAGTGACGAGCAGTTTGACGAAGAATGGTACATCGATAGTGGCTGCTCGCGTCACATGACAGGGAGGAAAGAGGAGCTCAGGGAATACAGATCTCTTGCAAATGGTGGCAACGTTAAGTTTGGAAATAACTCTTTCGGCACCATAAAGGGATACAGGATGATAACGAATGGTGACTTTACAATAAGGAAGGTGGCTTATATGGAAGGACTCCAACACAACCTCATCAGTGTATCTCAGCTTGTTGGAGGTACAGGTCTCAAAGTCTCATTCAATGATGAAGGTTCTGAAATCATAGAGAAAAAGACAAAGAAAGTGATTCTAAAGTCAGAACGAAAGGGTGAAATGTTTCCTCTGAACATGAAACCCATCAAAGGAAACCCAGCCATATGTCTGTTATCAAAAGCTCAATCCGACGAAAGCTGGTTGTGGCACCGAAGACTCTCACATCTCAATTTCAAAGATATCAACCGACTGGTCACTGGAGGTCATGTTAGGGGTCTTCCATTGCTCAAGTTCGACAGAGAGCATTTGTGTGCTGCATGCGAAATGGGAAAGCAGAGTCGTCAAAGTCACCCATCTGTAATCAACACAAAAGTTGTTGAACCACTCGAATTGCTTCATATCGATTTGTGTGGTCCTTCATCTATCGAAAGCATCGGTGGTAGCAAGTATATTCTTGTTATCGTTGATGACTTTTCACGATTTACATGGGTGTTCTTTCTAAAGCTCAAATCTGAAGCGACTCAAAAGCTGAAAGTGTTTATCAAGCAAATTGAAGTACAGCTTAAGAAGGTCGTTCGTAACATCAGGAGCGACAATGGTCTCGAATTCAAGAATAGGGAGTTTGAAGAGTTTCTTTCAGAAAAGGGAATTAGTCACAATTTCTCAGCTCCCTACACACCACAACAGAACAGAATAGTCGAAAGACGAAACCGATCTCTGAGTGAAGCTGCCCGAACTATGCTAAGTTTCGCTTCCTTACCTCTTTATCTTTGGGCTGACGCTATTTCTGCTGCTTGTTATACACAGAACAGGTCCTATCTCAATAAGCGATTCACGCTCACACCATATGAGATATTAAATAACAGAAAACCCAATGTGAAATTCTTCAATGTATTTGGCTCAAGGTGTTTTATCTTTAACTCTAAAGAACACCGCAACAAGTTTGACGTCAAAGCCGACGAGGGAATCTTTCTGGGTTATTCACTCACATCCAAGGCGTACAAGGTTCTAAACAAACGTTCAAGAAGGATTGAAGAGACATACTATGTGACCTTTGACGATAGCTATGTCAAGAAGCTACAGGCCATAGAAGACACTGCCGGGGAAATCTTTCATCAAACTGGCCAAGTCACAGTCTCGATCGCCAATTTATACGAGAAATTTATGGAACTCTTTGACGAACCGGAAAAAGCTTCTCTCTCAGAAGCAAATGCAGCTGACAACAAAGTTGATCATATGAAGCAGATTGTCGAAGATGCTGCAAGAAGAATGCATGAAGGAGAATCGCCCGCTGATGAATCTCCATCCAACAATGCTTCAGTCGAGGGGGAGCCAAGTTCTCATGTCGAGGGGGAGCCAAGCTCACCAGTCCAGGGGGAGCCAAACTCTACGACTTCAACCGAAGGTCCTTCACCAACCGAAGGTGCCTCTCCAACCGAAGATGCTCCTCCAAACGAAGGTGCTTCAACGCCTGAAAGTCCAGCACCACAAGAAACCCCTGAACCTCATGTTTCTCAAGACTCATCAATTGAGGGGGAGCATGATCATATGACACTTGATCTCGATAGCCAATCTGAGCCAGAAGAAATGATCGACGCTGAATTAGACCCAACCTTTGATCCGAATTACCCTCCTCTTACCAAATGGACCAGAGATCATCCCATCTCTCAAGTAGTTGGTGATGTATCTGAAAAAGTTCTAACCCGATCTCAACTGAAGGCAAAACAGACATCCTTATTTTCAAAGGTTGAGTTTTGTATGTTTAACTCTTTCGTATCAAAAGTTGAACCGAAGACAGTAAACACTGCCCTCGATCACTCCGATTGGGTTCAAGCAATGCAAGACGAACTGAACGAGTTTGAAAGGAACAAAGTCTGGCACCTCATTCCAACTCCTCCAGATGCTTCGGTTGTTGGTCTCAAATGGGTTTTTAGGAACAAAATGGATAAGGAAGGTAATGTCATAAGGAACAAGGCTCATCTGGTTGTCAAAGGATACTGTCAGGAGGAAGGGATAGATTATGAAGAGACGTTCGCACCAGTAGCTAGGCTAGAATCTGTTCGAATATTTCTGGCCTATGCTGCTCACAAAAACTTTGAGGTTTTCCAAATGGACGTCAAGTATGCATTTCTCAATGGAGAACTCGAAGAAACTGTGTATGTGGAGCAACCTCCTGGGTTTGTGAACGAAAAGTATCCAAATCATTGCTATATTCTGGATAAAGCTGTGTACGGCCTCAAACAAGCTCCGAGAGCCTGGTATGAAACGCTTACAAAATTTTTAAAGATGTCTAAGTTCAAACAAGGTTCGGTTGACCCAACCTTATTTCGCAAAAAGGAAGGTAACCACTGATGATAGTTCAAATTTATGTCGATGACATCATCTTTGGCTCTACGAATCCCAGCTTAACAGCTGAATTCAGAAAGTTGATGGAGACTAAGTTTGAAATGAGCTCAATGGGTCCTATTAATTTTTTCCTTGGTTTAAATATAAGACAGGGACCCAAAGGCATCTTTATCAATCAGGAAGCTTACACGAAGACTCTCCTAGCGAAGTTTGGAATGATGGGAGACTCAAAAGTAAAAGTCCTAATGGCATTCGACACCAAGCTTACCCCTTCACTAGATAAACCGGCTGTCGATATCACGCTTTATCGTCAAATGATAGGCTCACTGATGTATTTAACTGCTAGCAGGCCTGATATCATGTTTTTTGTGTGTTATTGTGCTCGATTTCAGGCTAACCCACGCGAACCTCACATGCTGGCAGTAAAGAACATCCTACGCTATCTCAAGCGAACCACCTCCTTAGGTCTTTGGTATCCATCCAATTCAGGCTTCTTCGTTCAAGCCTATTCTGATGCTGACCTTGGAGGATGTGGACTCGACCGTAAAAGCACAACTGGTGGCTGTCAATTTCTTGATGGGAAGTTGGTCAGCTGGCAATCCAAGAAACAAACGTGTGTGTCGCTGTCTACTGCCGAAGCGGAATATATTGCTGCTGCATCCTGCACATCCCAAGTGATTTGGATCCAGAGTCAACTTCGAGACTATGGACTCAATATGAAGAAGATCCCACTATATTGCGACTCTGAAAGTGCAATTAGGATCTGTCATAACCCAGTGCAACACTCTAAAACGAAACACATAGCACTGAGGTATCACTTCATCAAAGATCATGTGGAAGATGGAAATGTCGAAGTTCACTTCGTAAGAACCACTGATCAACTGGCTGACGTCTTTACCAAAGCTCTTCCTGAAGCATCATTCAATAAAATCTTGCAAGGGCTAGGTATGATGGAATCAGAGTCAGTACCTCACACTACCTCTCAAACTCAAACGTAAGAAGCGAAACCAACCGAACGTTCGGGTTCGGTTCAATCATCTGACTCGCTCATTACTTCAAAGGTAGTTTTTCTATGTTGTATATTTTCCTTGTACAAAATTTGTTTTTCTTTGTGTAAAAAGTTTTTTCAAATTGCATCTCTAAACTCCTTGGTTTCTTAAAAATTTTCCAAAACCGAAACCTCCAGAAGGTTCGGGTTCGGTTTTCCAAAATTTTCCTGAACCGAAACCAACCGAAGGTTCGGGTTCGGTTTTTCAAAATTTTCCTGAACCGAAACCAACCGAACGCTCGGGTTCGGTTTTTCAACTTTTTCCCAACCGAAACCAACCGAACTTTCGGGTTCGGTTTTTCAATTTTTTTTCTCCAAAGTTTTTTTAAAATCGTATTTTTTTTTTCTTTTCACTCTTTTATATTTTTTTTAAGTCTTATTTTTTTTATCTTATTAAATATCAAAACTCCAAAAATATTTTTTTTCTTTTCGTGTGCTCATTTGTTTATGGGAATATATTTGATGACTTACTTAAGTGTCCCTAGAAGCATGCTGCTGTATGTGTCCCAAGCCTCATAAGATTTTGAATAATAGCCTTCATGACCTGGTATACACAAACCTTGTCTTCCCAATAAGGCTAACATATTTATTCTAATCGTGAGCTACCTCACTCTTTTCTCACATGAGTTAAGCGTTTCCTGCTTGGTCCTTATGTTCGCAGCAGAGGTACTATGTTTTCTTACACCATCCCTATTATTCTTCTCCATCACATTCGTTTCATCAACGTAACCCTTGAGACTCTCAGGAACTACCACTGAGGTTTATGGTTACACAACATCTGTGTTTATGATCTTAGTTTCGTGCCACTCCGAGCTAAGTGAAACCCAAAATTCAATACCAACGAATTGACGGTGACCAATTAATTTGATCAAGATTTCACCAATGAATTGACGAATGTACCCTCATGAAATCTCAATTTTTCTTTTTGAGTGATTCCCATGAAATTGTTACACACCATAACATTTCTTCCCAAAGGATCCAGTTTTAAATCTTCATATGAGATTTCATATTAATCAAAGCCAGAACATAATCAACTCCAACCTACTTGTTCAACAGACTACACCGGTCTCACAAGTACTTTGTTCACCTTCGTTCTTATATCAAGAATTGAATTGTTGAATCAAAGCGAAACCACCCTTAATTAGCCTTATTAAAAG
Source organism: Lactuca serriola (assembly GCF_051521515.1). NCBI lineage: Eukaryota > Viridiplantae > Streptophyta > Magnoliopsida > Asterales > Asteraceae > Lactuca > Lactuca serriola. The sequence goes on along the minus strand of NC_136408.1, from coordinate 248,803,869 downwards.
AAGCCTTTCAACATTTATTGATAAATGTTTGATCGTAATTCAACGGGATTCCACACTAACACTTTGAGGTCTCTCTTGACCTTGAAGGAAGAGATTCGTGCCCGGGATCATCAGTTTCGTGTCGTTATTGACATCACAGATTATCCTAAAAAGAGTTGCTTTATTTCTTTTTCTTTTACACTCTTTGCACGAAAATCCAAGATTTTCCAAAATTCCGTTACTAATTATTTTATAGGCTGGATTATTACTGGATGGTTACTAATGAAGTTGTGGTCAAAAATTAGCCACGTGGGTCATTAATTGAAAACAACCGTTTAAAAGGGGAAAAGACAAAAAGTTGCTGACTCGGCGGGAGTTAAATGGATAGAAATTCAAACGACGGTAAAAAGGAGGGTGCGTGAATTTGAAACGGCCGCACTTTTTTTGACACTTATGGACGCGTGTGCGATATTGAAGCGTCATCAATCTGGCATTAAAGGCGCGTGTGGAAATGGAAACGGTTCCTCTCTCTGAGCCGGCGCTTATTGGGCGGCGTAATCCTAGGAAACTGACACTCTCTCTCCTACGTGATCATCGCACTCCCCAACTGTCACCAATCAGTCACTCAAAAATCCGTTTCGTATTTCCATAAGAGATTTGAAACGATTTTTCTCTCTCCTATCACCCACTATAAAAAGCCGTCTACACCACCTTTTACCTCTTTACTGTCTCCATAATTTCCAAAGCAGAAATACTTCCAAACACTCTCCCGGTTATCTTCTTCTCCAAACCTGCAACAATGGCTGAATCTTCTTCTGTTCATGCAACTTCTCAGATTCTTCCCATCCGACCCCAACAATGCCTAGTCATTGATCTGAACCCACTGGCGTATGATTCCTACATGTCGCCGGTCATAGAATGCCTCAAGTACTCCCAGCTTGCTCCTGCACTGTCAAGAATTGAAACGGTGCCAATGGTGGCCTTATCTCAGGTCTATGCGACGGCTTACTACGACAAGGCCGTCGACCGGGTATTCTTTGAAGTGGGAGAACACAAGACTTCAATTTCTCGCCCCCGTTTCTGCACTATGTTAGGGTTTGCTGCTGACCCATCGCGAGTTCACCCAGAGACGATTCCGGTTGGGATGCTGTTTGGCATGTTTTACAACATGGGATATACAGAAGTTCTCTCCTCCGTCCCCAAGTTCAAAAAGTCTTGCTTACCGCCACTGTGGAATGGCTTATTTACAGTCCTTTTTAAGGGTCTGTCAGAGAGGAGCTCAGGATCTGACGGTGCAAGTCGTCTTTTCCTTTCAATAATGTATGGGGTGTACAACGAGATAAACCTGGACTATGGGTTTGTCTTATGGCAACAGCTGATTCAGAGCCTCTCTTCCTCTTCCCGACACTCTGAGGTGTCGCTGGCCCGGTTCTGGATCTTGATCACAAGATGGGCCATGGAGAAGTACAATGTTCCAACTGCCGAGGGCGCATCGATGTCTTCTATTGGTACGTTTCATACCAAGAAGATCATCGTTTCCGATGCTTCCAAATTTTCATTCATTGGCTCTATCCCGGAGTCGATGTATGCCGATGTGCCAGCCGATAGCAGACTGATCAGGACGATCAAGGAGTTTAGGCCAACTGGTCCGAGGGAATTGACACCGGACATGCTGCAATCGATTCATGATGCCGATAAACCGGTGGCCAGGGGCAAAAAGGTAGAGAAGGGGAAACAAGTGTCCAAAGCTCCAAAAGGACCTTCTCCCAAGAAGCGAAAACAACCGAAGACTGCTTCATCCCCACAGCCGAAAAGGAGGAAGACCCAACTGAAGCGAAAGCTCGTTATTCCCTCCTCTTCAAGCGAATCCGAAGGTGGGAGTTTGGACTCTGAAGGATCACAAGGAGACGAATCTCCTCAACGAGGCAACACACCTCCTCGGTCCCCAACCCCAGAGATGGAACTTCATCAATCCCCAGTTCCTTCACCTCCACCCACAATTCCTATTTCCATTCCCACCATAAACCCCACTATTCCCCCAACCTCATTCCCTATACCTCCACCCATATTCACCACATCAACCGAAACACCACCAGTTACCGAAACCCCTCCTGTAACCGAACCACCACAAACCGAAACCCATACACAACCACCACCCGAAACTAACCCCCCACCCACTCAACCTGAACCAACCAAACCCATAACACCCCCAGCTTCACCACCACCTCAATCTCCAGAATACGCCTCCGATGGCGGTGATCAATACCTTGGTGGTGATCACATGAACTTCGATTCGGTCTACTATAGTCCGTTTCAAGTTCAGAGTGATGAGGAGGATGATGCTCCAGTGACAAAGAAGCATCTTCGCGAGCTTAACGAGAAGGTTGATCAACTTCTCGCCTCCTCTTCCAACCAGCAGTCCTCTTTGTCTGAAGCTGCCCTTCAGAAGATCGTTGACGCCTTCTCCAGGGCTCAACATGATTCCGTGGCCTCAGCAACTGCTGCTATAGACGCCTCCACCCGAGCCTGTGAGGCAGCGACCGAAAAAGTTGATAAACTATTCAATGACGCTTCTGTCCTGCTGCAGTCCTTGCAGGAGAGCGCCGAAGCCACTAAGACAACTCTGGAACCAGTTGTTCAACAATTGGCCAAGTTTGTCTCGACGGAGCTGTCTTCGTTCGCTACTCTCAGACAACATCTTAGCGACGACAACTCGGCACTCCGTGCCTCCATCGATGCCCGCCTGGCAAAGCTACAAGAGGATCTTGCGGCAGAAAATTCACTGATGGATGTCTTGGCGAGTAAGACTACCGCCCTTAAGGTCAAGAGCACGCAACTTTCCAACTCTCAAGAACAACTGGAAGCTCTTCGATCTGAACGGGAGGTAATCAAATCGTGTGTTTCGGATGTCCACGCAACATTATCAAACATCCTGGAAGCACATGACCCCATCCTGAACCATTCGGTGAGGCGTACCCTTGCTGAAAAGCTCTCCCCGGCCATGGACCTTTTAAGCAAGATTGAAGGCCTACCGAGTTTCGTGTCCATTCCGAAACAAGGGGGAGATGAGAAGAAAGGATCAAAACCGCCTCCTTCCTCCAAAGCTACTCACACAACCGAACCACCCCCAACTGGTCATGCCTCGGGTTCGGGTGTGAAGAACAAGGGCAAAAATATAGCTGAGGGAGGAGATGAAGATGAAGATGAAGATGAAGATAGGGAGACCATTGCCGACATGTTGAAACGGAAGAACAGTCGCAATGCTGAAGGCGATGCCAGTCGTGTGGCGCGTGAGGCTGAAGAAGCCGAACGAAAGCAAAAAGAAGCCCACGATCTCCTTGAGAGCCGAAAGTTGCTCTTCCCTGCCTGGACCAGGGATCGTATGATAAAAGAGGCCATAGAAACTCCAAGCATATTATGGCTCGAGCCGGTGATATCTTTCGACTGCAACAACACTATCGATTCGCAGTTTGATATGCCGCTGACTCGAAAGGCGTTCATCTTCCACGCCTTCTCTAACATTTTTGAAGTCCCGCATCCGAACGATGAGCTTGACAGGGAGCTTATTGACTTCTACCTGGAGGACGCTCGCCCTCAATACCTTACATGGAGCGCCCAGAAGATTGTTAATGTTCGGGTGCTGAAGCCTTTTGCCGTGGGGAGATTCACGAATGTTAAGTTCAAGCTTATTTGTGGATCTGCAAGAACTGCTCACATCATCACCCTGGCGGATCTGCCGAATCTGAATCCTCATGACTGGATAGTCTTGTACAATATCCTGCTGACAAATGAATCTGAATATGGTCCCATCATAGACCATGTCAAAAGGATGTTGGCTTGCTACATCATGGAGGTTGCCCAAATGGATCAGGAGGTCGCTACTGTTTTCAAAAAGAAACCGAAAGTAGCACCAGTGGGATCGGCCAGTGATCTAAACACAATGCAAATGGGTAAGATAGATCCGAGGCGAAACTCAGTGATGTTCACCAGAGCCGAAGGACAGAAATGTCTCTTCGCTTTAGCTGACAAGCACCTTTACACCACAGCTTGCTTGGAACACGTCTTATCAATCATCAAGCGGTGTAAGGACAATTCGGCTGATGACATCAAGTACTTCAATGATATGATCAATTGGTACATCCGGTTTAGACAGACCATCCTCTCCATAACCAAGTGTCTGTTTAGCACCGTGAAGAAGAAGGTACCAGCTTCAGCTGCCGGCCCAAGTAAGAAGTGAAGGTCTCGCTCCAAATTGACGCAAAGGGGGAGATTGTAGGGCTGAAGTTTTATTTGATGTTGCGTCTTTTGGGCTCGTTAGTTTAGCCTTGTATTCTCCGGTTTGGGCCTGTCTAACCGAGAGCCTTTATGTACAGTATTTAAGTTAATGCTTGCATGCATATTAGGTTAAGATTGCAGAGATTATCGTCATAGCGATTGATACAGCGTACAACATTTTTCTTTAATCGTTCTTGTAATCTTCTAATCCTCTACAGTTGATGTTCTTAATCGAGCTCTTCTGAGGATTTTATTTAAATCATTCGACACGTTTGATTCAAGCTGTTTTGTTCTTATTATTGCGTTTTTACTGTTTCATATTTATATACTTGTTCAAGATCTAATCGATCTTCATAGATTAAAAGTTGTTTTAATCCCATCAATCATGTGTACATATACGGACATAATAGTTCTGATCAGTCGGTTCAGTACCTTTGGGTAGCAAAGGTATACATTCATATATCCCAAGTGAGCTATTATAGGTATAGTTTGGGCTATATATATATATATATATATATATATATATATATATATATATATATATATATATATATATATATATATGATTTGGTAATAAATATGGATTTCAACCTAGCGATTCTGTAACATCCCAAAAATACAGTCTAAAAATTTCGTTTTAAATCAGTAATAAAACCATATTCATCGACGTCATATAAGAATCATAAACAATATATCTCAAAATATCATAACAACTGTCAAATATATTAGAGTATAAACATCCCAGGCTGAACAAATGGTGTGTGCACTGTAATCTTCCCGAGCTCCTCTTTTGAAAACTGACTACCTGAAACCAAAACTGAAAACCGTAAGCACGAAGCTTAGTGAGCTCCCCCAAACTACCACATACCATACATTAACATATAAAGCATCTATTGGGCCTTGCCCAATGCATTAGACCGAAGTCCGGAAGCTAACCAGGGCCTTGCCCTCTGCATCAGACCGAAGTCCGGATACTGCATCGGACTAGAGTCCGGAACTAACCAGGGCCTTGCCCTCTGCATCAGACCGAATTCCGGAAACTGCATCGGACCGGAGTCCGAAACTAACCAGGGCCTTGATCTCTGCATCGGACCGAAGTCCGGAACTAACTGCATCAGACCGTAGTCCGGAATTGATTGGGACCTTGTCCCCTGCATCGGACCGAAGTCCGGAACTGACTGAACATAACATAGCATAAACATATCAACTAGCATGAATATAGATACTGCATACTGCATCGGAACAAAGTCCGGAACACATAACACAAAACATGCTTTAATCACAAAGACATCAAGCACTCTAACTACTGCATCGGACCGAGGTCCGGAACTAACTAAACATAGCATAACATAATCATAACATATAATATAAACACATATACTGCATACTGCATCGGACCCTAGTCCGGGACACATAACTCATACCATGTTTGTATCAGAAAGACACCAAGCATACTGAACTACTGCATCGGACTGAAATCCGGAACTACTGCTAATTAAACGGGCCGGCATTGTGGTCGTAGACCCGTTCCTACTGGAAGGAAACTCACCTGACACTGCTGAAGTCCCGTAGACACAATCCCACACTGCTGAAGTCCCGCAGACTCCACCCCAGCTGCTGGCTGACAGATTCCCGAACTGTCAACACCAAATAACACCCAATTAATAATTGGGTTCTAATACATAACTAAAAATACATGCTTTGGATAATTAGTAGATTACCCCTAGCTTGGCTTACCCAAGCCCAATGCCCAATCCATAGGCCCAAAGTCAACTAGGGATCAAAGCCCAACATATGGCCCGATTTTCCAAATTGGGCCCAATCCTTCATATGGGCCTTACCCTAAAGCCCAACTAATTACTCTAGTCTATTTAATTATTCTTGGATGGCCCAACACAAAGCCCAAGTGAAATTAGGGTTTCACATAAAATGATAATTAGGGTTAAGTGTTTCTCAGTTAACCCATTAAGGACTTAACACACTAGGGACTTAATTCATTAAGGACTTAATCCATTAAGTCCTTTATTGCTTAGATTAATTTCTGCCAATGGTTATTATTTAATATTCACTTATTAAATAATTCTCGTGTGTGTGCTAATAATCTCTCAAATATTAGTATTTTCTCAATTAGCCCATTAAGGACTTAATCCATTAAGTCCTTTAATCTACTAGATAAATGACATGGAATAGTTTGGGCTTAATTCACAATCCAATTCCAATGGCCCACAAGTGGCCCAATTAGTCTAAGGCCCAATACTCATAATTAGGGTTTTCCACCCAAATATGGCCCAATAGGCCCAAAACCAATCTCTAAGCCCATTAGGGTTTGCTAGCGGGGCACCACCCACTACCACCTCAGGTAGTGGTGGTCAATGGCGGTTCGAGGCGGCGGCCACCACCTTACGGTGGTGGTTATGATTCTTTTCATTATTTAATTTGCTAATTACAATTACAAGGCTTTAATCCAAAATACACACACTCACTAACACACACACTCACTAACACACACACACACTAAATAAAACACACACACCCAACCACACCATGGTGGCCGGCGGTGGCGCTTGGCGGCAGCCACCACCTCATGGTGGTGGTGGTGGCTTCCTTGCTATATCCGGCTAGACTAAACACCCAAACACCACTAAACTGCAATAAACACACACACACACATACAATTTCTGCTTGCAAAACGAACTCAGCCACCTCCCCTTGGTGGCATACGGCGACGACAACAATTGATTCACGCTGACAGCCACCACCTCACGGTGGTGGCACTGGTTCCTTTTTGGCTCCCAATCTTGTAGCAACACACTCCAGTAGGCCGAAACCTTGAATCAGTGAAACACTTCATCGACGGAATCGACATCAACGACGCTAAAGGCTGGAGATGGCGGCGGAGATCACTGAATGAAAGCCACTAGCGACGGCGGAGTGGCGACAGTTAACGATAGTACCCCACCACGACCATGGAGGCGTCACATCCTGACGATACCGGCGACATGGATGACTGAGTAATAGAAGAAGAAGGAAGAAACACGGAGAGGCGGCTCAGTGGCTGTTGGAACGATTCCAGTAGCGACGGTGGTCGGAACGGAACCAGTGACAACAACTCTCCGTACTCGGACTTCGACGGTCCTACCTTGGCTGTTCGTGACCTCACCCGCAGCGGGTCATGGCAGTGCTCAGCACACTTGGTGGCTCGTGATCGGAGAAACAAGGGAAGGCCGGCGATGACGGCTGTTGCAAGGAAGATAGGGGGTGACGGCTGCCTCTTATTCCTTAGGGTTAGGGTTACTCGACTTCTCTTCATGAAGCGGGAAAGAATAAGCACCGGGTCTTAACCCGTGTCTCATCCAAACATTTGACCATTTTGTCAATACTAGCCCCTCCTCCCATAATCTTTTTCAATTCAACTCATAAATTTACCCTTTTCGCCCCTCACTCCAAAAGTCCTTTCATAATAGGTCCTGAAATTGCCAATAAGCCCTTAGCTTCCAACATCTTTCAAAAGTAAGTCCATTACGAAACGTACCCTAATTTCTGAAACCCTTTTCAAATTAAATCCATAACTTACTCTTTTAACCTCCAACTTCTAAATTCTTCACCAATTAGTCCGGGACTTTCATTTGGTATTTTATTTAAATAACCGGGGGTTTACAACTCTCCCCCGCTTAAATTAGATTTCGTCCTCGAAATCATTCCTTACTTTTCCCTGCCCGCTCACTTCTCAGGTTACATGGTCATGATCTTGGGTACACCCTAGCCTTCTCAGGGTAGCTGTGACTAGCCATCACAAAGCCCTAATATTTGCAGGCGAACTAATTCCTCACGAAAAGTTCACACCTCCTTCATCTAAATACTACTGTCTCGGGATGGTCTGAATCCCTGATAGACCACTCTTACTGAATCACTATTGTTGAATCCAATCCACTTGTCTCTCAGCTGCCTGCTCATCTCCTGATAACTCATGGCTCCTACTAGAAAACTGAATTTTAGATCTACTTATCCCTATGATTCACTTATACTTAGCCAATGCTCCGATAATCTCGCTGAGGGTGACTTGTCACTTCCCATTAAACCAACTATCCTGTCTGTACTTGCAACTTAGGGCACAATTACTAACATTGCCCAAAACCTGTAATTGCCTAAAACACTGAACTTTCTGAACACTGAACTACCTGATCACTGAACTGCCCGAAACACTGAATTGTCTGAACACTGAACTGCTCGAAGCACTGAACTATCTGAACACTGAACTTCTCAGAACACTGAACTGTCTGAACACTGAACTGCCTGAATCACTGAATTGCCTGAAACTGTATGCTGCCACGTGGCTGCTTCCTGACATCTACCGAGACCTACCTGGTCTCAATTTTCCGCCAATCATCTAAAATATCGTGTTCCAGCCCAACTGCGGAGTCAAAGGACTCCTTACTTAGCCGCCTCGCACGACTTCTGGACGAAATCCTTCTATGGATCTAGCTACAACTAGTTATCTTGACACTGTGTCCCTAACGGCCTTCTGCTCTAACTGATTGATTCCATGCATCGAATCCTGACGTCACCAAACCCAAAGCTAAACGCGATTGCTACATCACCAATGGTAGCCTTATGTCATAAATGACCTTAAGCAGTCCGCTGCTTCCTTGCTCTCATCTCTATAGTGGTGCTTCTACAATCTTATCACTGGCTTAACCAGGTCTCATCCGTCTAGGAAATTCTGAAATCCAATCCGTGGATTTCCATTTCCTCACTGCAACACCCGAACTGGTGGGTACTACTGTTCTTTTCGCATCCTAACAACGCACTCACGCTATCTACCAACCTAGTAAAGGCTGCGGCTACATCCATAGACTCACATCACTCTAGTACTATCTGCTAATCTTGTGAATGCTACGGCTACACCCGCAGACTTACAACACTCTAATACTATCTGGCTGCTAGTGAATGCTACGGTTACACCCGCAGACTTACAACATTCTGATACTATCTGGCTGCTAGTGAATGCTACGGCTACACCCGCAAACTTACAACACTCTGATACTATCTGACTGCTAGTGAATGCTATGGCTACACCCGCAGACTTACAACACTCTGATACTATCTGACTGCTAGTGAATGCTATGGCTACACCCGCAGACTTACAACACTCTGATACTATCTGACTGCTAGTGAATGCTACGGCTACACCCGCAGGCTTACAACACTCTAATACTGGATCGAACACGCACTTGCCCCGCACTCAGCTAAACTCGTGTCCTGACTAGAATCCCAAACCTGATTCCCTTAGGCTGGCTAGTAACATCACGGGAACGCGATCTCCTTATTGGAAAGCTTTTCCGAACTTCCATCTCACACTATCCTCAAACCATACAACCGCTTGGGCTATCTTCCTTCCCAATAAAGATGCGAAACTTATCCTAGTCTCAAAACTGCTCCTGCTTCTGAATCCTTGGGTGATTCTCCCCTACTTTGATTCAGCTAATTCCCTATAGCACACAAAACTGGAAGAATTCCCAATCCTTCTCACCACCCATGACCAATCTGCTAGAAACCACACTTTACCATTGCTAGTGTTTCAACACTAGCTAGTCCAAAGGATCACACAACTCTAAAAATCCGAATAAATCTTCCGTAATAACCTGCTAGACCCAGGAAGTTCCGAATCTCAATTGGAGACCTCAGAATCTCCCACTGCATCACGGCCTCTAACTCGGCTGAATCGACCAGAATACCCTTCTGATTGACAAGGTGCCCAAGAAATTGCACCCTGCGCAACCAGAACTCACAATTGGAGAACCTTGCAAAAATTCTCTCCCTTCTCAAAGTCTTTAGCACCTCCCTCAGGTGCTTCTCGTGCTGCTCCTCAGTCTTGGAATAAACCAAGATGATGTTGTATATTCCCAATCCCGTAATCTGGGTAATTACTCTATCACTATTCGCTAATGCTTCTAGGCATGCAATTGGCATCTGACATCTCTTGAAAATATAATTCAGACACAAACATAGAATAACTCATAGTAACACTTACTCACACCCTTGGAATGGAAAACTCCATCGTGCAGTTTCCCGCACATGCTGCACCAAATCTGGTCTTCCTGGCCTCACAAAAGCTAATCCTAAATCTTGAGTCTCCTCCCGATACCCTTCAATATAAGCAACTGATATGGGTCCCTCTTACCAATGTGCTCCAGGTCCATATCCTGTTCTGAAGCTCTAGAAGTAATATCATTCAGGGTCTTGCACCCCTAGATACTCACGATCTCCCCGCTATCATTCTACAATATGTTCTGATAACTTACCTTCTTCATTTCCTCATCTGTTGTATACTGTGGTACCAACTGAGCTCTCTCTCTCCTGAGACTTGGGAGTGACCTCTGTCACAGTCTCAGTCTTCTGGTGGAGATCTAACAACCATTGTGCCAACTACTGCGCCTCAATCTCCTGGGCACACTCTGCCCAAAATCTGGTCTAAAAGTCATCCTATGAACTAGCATTAACCGCATCACACAACTCACTACCGACCTCTTCCTATCAAACTCGAGCTCTATCCCTCAGGAGACAGGAAGTAAGTCAGATCTTGTTTCCTTTCGAGACAACGTCTGGTACGAAAAGTGTTGGCAATATCTGCCAACCATCTGCCGCTAATGATGGGGTCCCTAACCCCCATGACAATCTGAAGCCTCACAAACTCTGAATTCCTAAAACATCAACGTACGGGTATCTATCATGACTGCTATCTTAGTGCAGAATGGACTCGGCCTCTCATCACAAATCTCTATAATGCCCTCCTTGATCACACTGAGGATCACAGGAGTCTGGTCAGTGATACTGTGCAAAATTCTCAAATGAAATGAACTCTCTCATCTGATCATCAATCTGCCCGGCTCCAGAGTCCGAGCCTGATCCCCTGTCGACACCAGAACTACCATCTGGTCTACCACGTAGCGTCACTATACTCGACAACATGCCATCACTAACATTACAATACTCATCCAATCTCGAGGGATCTCACACACTACAAGTTCCCTGGATTCATCTCAGCCTTCCTAGATTCAAGTATGGATCCTCTGCTTTCAGTAGTATGGGCCCATACTACCTTCCACATCTATCCGTACTTTCCTCAAGTACTGCCTCGACTCCACCAAGTCACTTATACTACTACTGATCTCTGCTACTCTCATCCTAGGCTTTCCCTAGGGAAATCTCTGACTCCACCCAATCCAGTCCTCAGCTACTGAAGGCCTCCCTGTAATGCTAATTAGCCATCACCTGAATACTATCACATGTGACGAGGCTTAGGTAATCCTTCGAGTAAAAGACTCGTCCCTACAACAGTTAGACTCAAACAAGAGCTGCGCAATAGGGCCAAATCCAGCACTCTGAGATTATTCAACCCTGATTACATGTGACGTGATGTATTCACCTAACGGCTAACTCCCATCACTTAGAGTCCTACAAAGCACAAAGCAAGCAACATTCAGACATAGGAAACTACTCAAGCAAATCTATTCTCATAACGAGAAACTGTACTAGCATACAATGCTAACCTCATACTATCAGGCATAACCTAAACAGGCTATCCTACTACTGTCTACTCAATACTAGCATGCAATTCTCATAAAGCTGAAACACATAAAGTAGTCACATAAGGCAACCTCCTAGATCCTTAGTCCTATACTAGCATGCTGTCCTACTGAGACTAAAGCTGAAACTAAAACTGAAACTGAAACTAAAACTGATACTGATAATCATAACATAACTTGTATGGGTAATTTGGGAGTACTTACTTGAGCTCGGCGGATTGCATGCACCACACCCTTTTCTCTTTTCAAAACTCTTTTCGTTTTTTTTCTAAAACTCTTTTCTTTATACTTTTTCTAAAATTGTTTTCTTTTCTCAAAATTCTTTTGTAACCATGGTTTTTCTCTTGAAAACTTTATACCACTTCCTTAGTTTGAGTTCAAACACACCCGAAAGTCTACCCGAATCTTTCAAACCAAGGCTCTGATACCAACTTGTAACATCCCAAAAATACAGTCTAAAAATTTCGTTTTAAATCAGGAATAAAACCATATTCATCGACGTCATATAAGAATCATAAACAATATATCTCAAAATATCAAAACAACTGTCAAATATATCAGAGTATAAACATCCCAGGCTGAACAAATGGTGTGTGCACTGCAATCTTCCCCAGCTCCTCTTTTGAAAACTGACTACCTGAAACCAAAACTGAAAACCGTAAGCACGAAGCTTAGTGAGCTCCCCCAAACTACCACATACCATACAATAACATATAAAGCATCTATTGGGCCTTGACCACTACATCGGACCGAAGTCCGGAAACTAACCAGGGCCTTGCCCTCTGCATCGGACCGAAGTCTGGAAACTGCATCGAACCGGAGTCCAGAACTAACCAGGGCCTTGCCCTCTGCATCGGACCGAAGTCCGGAAACTGTATCGGACCGGAGTCCGGAACTAACCAGGGCCTTGACCTCTGCATCGGACCGAAGTCCGGAACTAACTGCATCGGACCGAAGTCTGGAATTGATTGGGACCTTGTCCCCTACATCAGACCGAAGTCCGGAACTGACTGAACATAACATAGCATAAACATATCAACTAGCATGAATACATATACTGCATACTGCATCGGAACAGAGTCCAAAACACATAACACAAAACATGCTTGAATCACAAAGACATCAAGCACTCTAACTACTGCATCGGATCGAGGTCCGGAACTAACTAAACATAGCATAACATAATCATAGCATATAATATAAACACATATAATGCATACTGCATCGGACCCTAGTCCGGGACACATAATTCATACCATGTCTGTATCACAAAGACACCAAGCATACTGAACTACTGCATCAGACTGAAATCCGGAACTACTACTAACTAAACAGGCCGCCATTATGGCCGTAGACCCGTTCCTACTGGAAGGAAACTCACCTCACATTGCTGAAGTCCCGTAGACACGATCCCACACTGCTGAAGTCCCGCAGACTCCACTCCAGCTGCTGGCTGACAGATTCCCGAACTGTCAACACCAAATAACACCCAATTAATAATTGGGTTCTAACACATAACTAAAAATACATGCTTTGGATAATTAGTACATTACCCCTAGCTTGGCTTACCCAAGCCCAAGGCCCAATCCATAGGCCCAAAGTCAACTAGGGATCAAAGCCCAACATATGGCCTAATTTTCCAAATTGGGCCCAATCCTTCATATGGGCCTTACCCTAAAGCCCAACTAATTACTCTAGTCTACTTAATTATTCTTGGATGGCCCAACACAAATCCCAAGTGAAATTAGGGTTTCACATAAAATGATGATTAGGGTTAAGTGTTTCTCACTTAACCCATTAAGGACTTAACACACTAGGGACTTAATCCATTAAGTCCTTTATTGCATAGATTAATTTCTGCCAATGGTTATTATTTAATATTCACTTAATAAATAATTCTCGTGTGTGTGCTGATAATCTCTCAAATATTAGTATTTTCTCAATTAGCCCATTAAGGACTTAATCCATTAAGTCCTTTAATCTACTAGATAAATGACATGGAATAGCTTGGGCTTAATTCACAATCCAATTCCAATGGCCCACAAGTGGCCCTATTAGTCTAAGGCCCAATACTCATAATTAGGGTTTTCCACCCAAACATGGCCCAATAGGCCCAAAACCAATCTCTAAGCCCATTAGGGTTTGCTAGCGGGGCACCACCCACTACCAGCTCAGGTAGTGGTGGTCAATGGTGGTTCAAGGCGGCGGCCACCACCTTACGGTGGTGGTTATGATTCTTTTCATTATTGAATTTGCTAATTACAATTACAAGGCTTTAATCCAAAATACACACACTCACTAACACACACACACACTAACTAATACACCAACACCCAACCACACCATGGTGGCTGGCGGTGGCGCTTGGCGGCAGCCACCACCTCATGGTGGTGGTAGTGGCTTCCTTGCTATATCCGGCTAGACTAAACACCCAAACACCACTAAACTGCATTAAGCACACACACATACAATTTCTGCTTGCAAAACGAACTCAGCCACCTCCCCTTGGTGGCATACGGCGGCGACAACAATTGATTCACGCTGACTGCCACCACCTCACGGTGGTGGAACTGGATCCTTTTTGGCTCCCAATCTCGTAGCAACACACTCCAGTAAGCCGAACCCTTGAATCAGTGAAACACTTCATCGACGGAACCGACATTAATGACACTAAAGGCCGGAGATGGCAGTGGAGACCGCTGAATGAAAGCCACTAGCGACGGCGGAGTGGCGACAGTTGACGGCAGTACCCCACCACGACCATGGAGGCGTCACATCATGACGATACCGGCGATATGGATGACTGAGTAACAAAAGAAGAAGAAAGAAACACGAAGAGGCGGCTCAGCGGCTGTTGGAACGATCCCAACAGCGGCGGTGGTCAGAACAGAACCAGCGACAATAGCTCTCCGTACTCGGCCTTCGACGGTCCTACCTTGGCTGTTCGTGACCTCACCGGCAGCGGGTTATGGTGGTGCTCAGCACACCAGGTGGCTCGTGATCGGAGAAACAAGGGAAGGCCGGCGATGACGGCTGGAGCAAGGAAGATAGGGTGTGACGACTGCCTCTCATTCCTTAGGGTTAGGGTTACTCGACTTCTCTTCATGAAGCAGGAAAGAATGAGCATCGGGTCTTAACCTGTGTCTCGTCCAAACATTTGACCATTTGGTCAATACTAGCCCCTCCTCCCGTAATCTTTTTCAATTCAACTCATATATTTACCCTTTTCGCCCCTGACTCCAAAAGTCCTTTCATAATAGGTCCGGAAATTACCAATAAGCCCTTAGCTCCCAACATCTTTCAAAAGTAAGTCCATTAATTACCAAACATACCCTGATTTCTGAAACCCTTTTCAAATTAAATCCATAACTTACTCTTTTAGCCTCCAGCTTCTAAATTCTTCACCAATTAGTCCGGGACTTTCATTTGTTATTTTATTTAAATAACCGGGGCGTTACAGATTCGTTGCGGAAGTCACATTTAGTCCCAATTATAGAATAGGGACTACCAATCATATTATTACTTACTTACAGCAGGTCTCGTGAGAAGACTATTTACTTACTAAGACGGGACTAACCAATCCGGCACCCAACTGTTAGCGACAGAGGTAATGAACATCTATGGATGCCTACGGTTAATACTTATATTAGGGTACCTTTACAGGACTAACCATTCCTACATCCTGCTGTTAGCTACAGAGGACAATGATCAGCTATGGACGTTTAAGGTTAATACTATTTCGGCAGTCGTGATGTCGGGTTGATCCTAATACAAAAGGATGACACTTACATGGCTATATTTTTCCTATTACTTTTATTTTGTGATACATTCACATAAACGACGAAGTAGACTATCTATATTGTTAATAGTAGTCATACAGAGGAAAAACCATTTTGTTACTTTCAAAACAATCTAGTCTTGGTAGAAGACTACTCTTTATACTAATAGAAATCATAGGGATTTGCTAGGGTATTCAAACGTTTTCAAACTACTTTCAAACAGTTCATACATACACAAACTTTTTCCAAATGTTCTCAAGTCTTTACTTTCCAGTTTTTACAAATCTAATACATATTAATACTTATGAATTCACAAGCTTTATTGCTGATACTCGCTTTCAAAATACTTGTATTCTCAGGTCACAAATAGACATGTACGACGACTAGGTTTTGTGAAGACGGAGCAGTCCAGACTCGTATTATTCTGATTATTCATTTTATTGTTGTATATTATGAAAGAACACACTTGTAATTAAAATTATAATATTAATGCAATGGTTGATGTTGTTGCTTGTCTACTACTTTACATTGTTGTGATACATTACATGACGTCCTCCGCCCCAGAACGTTTCCGCCATTCTCGGTTTTGGGGTGTGATAGATTGGTATCAGAGCATTGTTTATAGTGAATTGAGTATATCAACCCATAACAGATATACTAACTATAAATACATAGGGATTAAAAATACTCTGAACAAGAGTTTATAATTTAAATAATAAAATATTTAATTAAGTATACATGCCTGCATTCATACTAAAATCAGTGTCTCTAGGACAGTATAAAAGAATTACGATTGTTGGACAACACAAGTGGACTTAGAGACATATAGTCAAAACTGGGAAGATATAGCATGATCAACTATTTTATCTGAGGGTTGACTAGCATGTGCCTAAGTGTAGTTGTGAGGTTGCAACAAGTCTAAAATCTTACCAACAATGCCAGCATGAGAAAAATGGAACATAAACCTAAAATACCATAGGGGTGTTTTGTGTTACTATAATTACTTACTTGAGAACTAAAAAGCATCTTCATTACTAAGTTGATAGTTGCTAAGTGGATACACTAAGGCTATATGTAACTAGGATGTTATAGACTTAGAATCTGTGAAAATTTTGCTTTACCCCTATTCCTTGTGAATTTGGAGTTAAGGTCACTTATTCGAAGGCCTATCCTATGTTGATTACATATGACTGGTATGCACTTTACAAATAGCAATGTAACTAATGAAGATTTTCTAATAATTATCTAGAGAATTCGTCTCATAATTATTTCCTTACCCCAATTCTCGCGTAGATAACATGGCTGGACTCCATCCCCATGGCAACTTGTACCTTCCGAACGAAGTCATTGCTGGATGGTTTGGAGAAGAACCAGAGAATAATCATCAAATCCCTTTGAATGATCGCCATGATGAAGACTTTTCGGATGGTGCTAACTCCGAACCCGAAGTTGAGAACCTACCCCGGTAGCTCCCATTCCAAATCCTAACCCTCATCCGGCTTTTCATGGCCCGATGCCTCCTTGGGCCTAATGTTTGGAAGCATGGAGCGAGGATCAAGATCAACCTATGTCGTTTAATGGAGACCGAAGCTTCTACAACGTAAATGAAGGGAGCACAACATATAGAGTTCTACCAATCCTGATCCGTAGAGTTTCCCGAAACGAAATTCAGGGCAGGACCGCTCTACATCGTATCGCAGAAGTTGACACCAATGGAGGAATGCATATCCTTCGCACCAACCACCTTGAACATGCTCGTGAGAGATCTGAGAGAGACCACGAAATCCTGCTGAAACCCGAGCCGAAGTCATTAAGCTCCGAGTATGCCATAGGGTGTACGAAAGACACCTACTTGATGTGGAACGCCATCGCCAGTAGGAGATACTTTACTTTCCCTCTAGTTTTAAGGAACCGTGTTCCTGTCTATGTCCTATGTGGCATTTTTTTTATGAAACTACCTTGTACTTTAGGTACTTTTAGTTAGTCCTTTATGCGGCCAAAACTTTCGCTACTCCGGATATGATGTAAGACCTTCCTGAAGGTCAAATTTCCCTGAACTTATTACATCTTAAACATCGATGATGTTGACAGTCGGCTAACTTCCGTGTCACGTTTCTGTTCAAATACTCTCATCTTACTTTCATTGGAGTCTATCTAAAACATGCTTTAGTCAAGTCATTGGACTATAGTAATTTAACTCCGGAGAGATTTCCAAGTCTCTTTCAGTGGTTGGATCATATTATCGACCAACCCATAGTACCTCGGCGCCAACGACAAACGTCTTGAGGCTAGTCTACGAACTTACTTCTACTCCTTACTAGGACTGCATCATAGGGATGTAGGTCAAACCTTCGTGAACATACTTCCATTCCGTACTAGGACTGCATCATAGGGATGTAGGTCAAATCTTCGAGAACATACTCTTACTCTTTCATTGAACGATCGACGTACATCCAGGGTCAATAGTAGCCTTTACTAGGAAATCTTAGTTCATCGAAAAAGATTCGTAAGAAGATTATTGTCATGATTTTTACTTGCTTATACATTCCCGAGTTATATATAACGAAGACCTGGTAGACAATAGAATGTGAGATTTCTAACGTAGTTTCTTTTCCTCGTTGGGATGTGGGACTAGAGTAGAATCACACATTTTTTTATCTGCCCTGTCTTGATTATATCATAACGTGTATGAGCTAAGTTTTCATGTATAATAACTCCTCTCTTGGCTTGAATCAAAATGATACAAGAACCGTCCGGACAGTTTAACGACTACTCAGCAACAAAATGAAAAGACCAAGCTTCTCACCTTTGGGAGCTCTGGTCTTATTCTTCAAGAAGACAAAATCCAGGGGGTGCGATCATACCAGCACTAATGCACCGGATCCCATCAGAACTCCGCAGTTAAGCGTGCATGGGCGAGAGTAGTACTAGTATGGGTGACATTTGGGAAGTCCTCGTGGTGCAGACCTCAACAAGACTTCCATTAGAAATCATCACTCTCTGCCTCGCATAGATGAATCAGTTGACCAACCGCAAGGAACGACGTACCTTTCAGAAATGAACCTAAGATCCGAATATCACCAGTTACGAGTGTTAGTGCAGGGTGTCCCGAGGACAATCTTCCAAACTCGATGCGGACACTACGAGTCCGTAGTGATAACTCTCGGATAGGACCAATACACCCGTAGTATTCATGAACTTAATGAATAGGGTACGCCATTCTTACTTGGATCAGTTCGTCATTGTCTTTTTACATGACTAATTTATCTACTCTCGTAGTAAGAAGGAAATCATAAAGAGCATCTAGAACAAACCCCGAGAAACATTACGACCAGAGAAGCTTTACGCGAAGTTCTCTAAATGCGAGTTTTTAGATTTGAAGAGTTGAATTCCTAAGACACATTACCAGTAATGTAGGAATTATTCAAGCTTAGTTATAATTGAAAAAGGGTATAAAACCCTAAAAATAGATTAAAATATTCTAATTATACTTCATTATGATGATGAATATCAAACAATATTCCAAAACCCTAAAAGAGCTAAAAATCCAAACTTATAAATTATAAAGCTTAAAAACTTTATAAAATTTGACTATAAACTTCCAAATATCAAATTTTATTAATCAAATTATGGATTATACCAATGAAATAGAAATATAAATTAACATGCATTAATCATAATTAATTAGTTAAAAACAAGATTTTTAAATAAATCAAAAATTGCTTAAAGAATCACTTTTATAAAAATTAGATTTTTATAAAAAATGAAGAGGAAAATTATTAATTTGAATTTTTGGAGAGAGAGGGCTCCTAATCCACTCAAAAACCGGCCATCTCCCCTCTCCCCATGCTCCCTCTTCCCAAAACTCAATCATTAGAACTTCTCCCTCACTCTACCTCTTCTCTCTTCACTCCCTCACACTCCACCCTCCTAACACACACAAACTCTCTTCCTTTCTCTCTCTAACTCACGAAATTTCTCTCATTCCTCTGACAAATTTCGAGATTTTGAAGACTTTGAAGTGTTCTTACTTCCCTCAAAGTCAAAACCAAGGTAAACAACAACATCTTCTCTCATAGTTTCATGATTTTTACTTCTTTTTCATAGTTTTCTCTACTTTTCGGATTCTATGCCTTTCCATGGCTAGAAATCCTTATTTTTCCCTTGTAGTTTGTAGATTCTCACCATAACACAATGCATGTGTTTGAAATGGTGAAAATCGGGGATCAAACCCATGCAAGGAGTGAAAATGATGCACATATGTTCATGTGACTTCAAAACCAAGTATTACATCTTCTTCTCCATTTCTTTTGTGTTCTTGCATGATCAAAAGCATTTAAAACATTTCTAGTACATTTTGTATTCTCATTCACTCCATGCATGTGCTAGAAATCGGACCTTAACAAAGGCATGCATGATGTTCTTCTCAAAATATCCTAAGAATGCACTCAAAGCAAACATGCAATCTGCCAGATTACTTTGTTCAACTTTGAACGACCATAACTCGGTCATTACTTAACCAAATCATGATATTCTTTTTTTATTGGATAGTTCCATGAGTTAAATTTCAAACCCAACTGGTATCACTGTAAAATAATAAATATCTGACTTTTTGGCAATTTTTACAAAATAGTTGCACAAACAGCTCTTTTTCTGTGATCACCATTTTTGCCTTGCATGATCAATGGCGTTAAACCCAACCATAAATCTGAGGAAAAATACTTTAGAAACTTAACATATCCAGTGAATGATGGCTGAAATTTCGTGGCTTAAAACCTCACTGAATGGGCTACACAAATTCATGAACTTCAGCCATATTTACATCTCATGCACCATTACATGCAACATTTATTAACTTGTTTGGGTTCAATACCCCTATTTCCCTTCTGAATAAATTTTGACCATTTTTCCTTTTGAAAGTCCTCACATGCATGCGATAATCTGTAAAATACCAAAAGTTTTTATTATTTCTTTGATTTATTAAAATTATTGCTAGAAACCAAGGGCATAAATCACATAAAATACTTCCAGAGGTCAATAAATCCGGAACAAATTCATGGATGACCCTTATGATGGATAATGACTCCTCACTAAATTTCATCAATTTTTGTTGATGTTTGGTATGATTTCCGATTTTCTTTTTGTTAAGATATAATAAATCACAAAACCACTTTAGAGAGTGTAAAAATTTTATCTAACAATTTTCTCATACCTTACCTGTGATGGGTGACTCAGAAAAATAATTTCAACATTTTTCATCATGCCTTGCTATTTTTCCCGGTTTTTGGTAATTATAATGGTTTTAAAATGGGAAAAATAGTTCTGATTAGTCAAAATTCAGGAAACTTTACCAGAACATCATACTTTACAGTAGGAGGTTACATAAAAATTTTGAGGATTTTTCTCTACTGTATACTATTTTTCTCTTATTTTCTAAAGTTAATTACACATAAATACCCAAAACCAGATTATACATTATGAAAAACACTTTTGATATTTTCCCAAGTTATTTATACTGTAAATGACGTTACAAAAATTTTTGGTAATTTATTTTAACTGTTTAATATTATTTCTTCAATTAATGATTACTTAAAGGAATAAAACAAGGAAAAATAGAAATACCCACTGAAAAATATCTTTTATATTTTTCCCAGCATATTTATGTACAATAACAGTTAAATAAAAAGTTTGGGTAATTTTGGAAACTTTTTTATATTTATTTCAATTTTTATTGGAATAAATGCTCAAAAATCATAAAATATAATTAAATAGCTTGGAAATCTATTTTTATATCTTTCCCAGCTTAGTATTGTGTAATATCAGATAAATAAAAAGTTTGAGAACTTTTATCCTTTGAATGCTATTTTTCGTGAATTTATGTTGTTATAAAGACTTAAAATTTGGAAAATTTTATATTCCAATGTTGTAATTAATCGCACGACTTGTAGAATTTCATTATTTCAGAAAAAGTGTAACCAATTAATATAAAATCAAATACTAAAACATAAATTGGCATTTCACTATATGTAGAATTTAGTATATTAGCATTAGATTTCGACATGGAAACTCACTAGTGTGTGTTTGATGTCGTAGGATCCCGGTAGTAAGACATGGAAACTCTTTTTCTATGATCACCATTTTTGCCTTGCATGATCAATGGCCTTAAACCCAACCATAAATCTGAGGAAAAATACTTTAGAAACTTAACATATCCAGTGAATGATGGCTGAAATTTTGTGGCTTAAAACCTCACTCCTCGTATTGGGATTACACCCAACGTAAGTCCCAATTTCTCACTCCTCGTGGTTTTTGGTTTGAGTCGGCTAAGACATAAGCTCAAATCCCAGATTTGGTTACTCTAATTCCTCTTAATCCATAAAGTCAATAACTTTAAGTCTTTGCATGGCTGTAAAGGTCACCAACACCCAAATCATGCCACTTCCTTCCTTAAAAGACTCTTAACTCATGCATGATCAACTCTTAATGACCAAGATTAGATTTTTATGGCTCTATAACACAAAATAAGCTAACAAGGGACAGATCTCAGGTTCTAGGGGCTTATCAACTCATAAAGCCATTAACTTTGGGGACAAAAACCCTAAAACACCCCACACATAAACACAAACAAAAGAGTAGGAAAGCTTGGAACTTTTTACCTCCAAATGAAGCTTCTCTCACTGCTATGCTCAGATCCAAGAGCTTGGGCTCTAACTCCTTTTTCTCCAAAGCTTCCTTTCCACTTATAATGCTCAAGAACACACCCAAAATCTCTTAAAGGCACTCTCTTGCTACAAGAACAAGGTTTAGGGTTTTGGGGAGGATAAGTTTCTGAAAATGGTGGCCAAAAGGAGGCTATAACGTTCTTTAAATAGGGGACTCACTTAAGATTAGGGTTTCAATTTGAGCCTGGTACGCCCCACGTACAGCTTGGTACGCCCGGCGTACTAGGCGGCCCTCCGCAATCGAACACGCGCACGATTACGCTGAGCATACACTCTAGTACGCCCCGCGTACCCGTCCACCACCCTTCTCTTTATCAAGGACCAATATGGACAATTGCTCAAAGATTAAGGTTCACAATGTATACCTGGGTTTTTGGATGTTACAATTCTCCCCCACTAGAATTAGAATTTACCCCTGAAGTCATGCTCCTCAAACAACTCTGGATGTTGCTCCCGCATCTCAGACTCTGATTCCTAAGTCATCTCAGACCCTCTCTGATGTTGCCACTGAACTTGGACCAAAGACACCTCCTTGTTTCTCAGAACCTTCACCTTTCAATCCAGAATCGCAATCGGTCTTTTGATGTAATTCAGGCCCGCATCCACCTAAATATCCTCTAGTGGTACCACTGCCGTCTCATCGGCTACACACTTCCTCAACTGGGATACGTGGAAGTTGTTATGGATCTGACTCAACTCCTCAGGTTGCTCCAAACGGTATGCTACCTTTCCCACTCTCCTGGTCACCTTGAAAGGACCAATGTATCGGGGCCCCAGCTTTCCCCTCTTCCTGAATTGGATCACTCCTTTCCAAGGAGATACCTTCAGGAGTACAAAGTCTCCAACCTGGAACTCGAGCTCGGATTGCCGCCTATCCGCATAACTCTTCTGGCGGCTCTGGGCGGTCAGTAACCTCTGTCTGACCAGCTGTATCTACTTAGTCATCTTCAGAACAATCTCGGTGCTACCCATCACTCGTTGCCCTACCTCTCCCCAACAGATGGGGGTCTGACACCTCCTCCCATACAAAAGCTCAAAGGGAGCCATACCAATACTTGAATGGTGCCTGCTCTTGTACGAAAACTCTGCCAAAGGTAGGTATGTGTCCCAACATCCGCCGAAGTCCAAAACAAATGCTCGAAGCATGTCCTCGAGCGTCTATATCATCCGCTCACTCGGTCGTCTGTCCGTGGGTGCTAAGCAATATTGAAGTGCAATCTCATACCTAACTCCTCATTAAACTTCTTCTAGAACCTTGAATTGAAACGTACATATCTATCTGACACAATCGAAATCGACACTCCATGCCGAGACACCACCTCTTTGACAAATATCTCTGCCAGACTCTCTGCAGAAGAGCTCTCACTGATAGCAAGGAAGTGAGCGCTCTTCGTCAGCCAATCCACAATCACCCAAATTACATCAACACCCCTCGCGATCCTCGGTAATTTGGTGATGAAATCCATAGAAATATATTCCCACTTCCACTGGGGAACCTCAAGCGGCTGCAACTTGCCATGCGAACGCTTGTTCTCGGCCTTAACCCGGCGACAGGTCAAGCACCTCTCTACAACCCATGCAACATCCCTCTTCATATAGGGCCACCAATAATCTCTCTTCAAGTCCAAATACATCTTAGTGACCCCGGGATGGATCGAGAATCTCGATCTATGCAACTCCACCATCAATAACCTACATTCCCCGCCCATAAATGGCACCCAACTCCAATCGTGAAAGGTCATAAGCCCTCGGCTATCAGTAACAAACTCGGACACCTACCCAATCACCCGCTCCCTCTTGCGGTTCTCTGGTCTCACAGCCTCTACCTAGGCCTCTCGGATGGTATCCAATACCGGATTCATCACCGTTATCCTCATGCATATATCTCGAATCAGGGCACTCTCCACCCTACGGCTCAGAGCAACGGCTACCACATTAGCCTTGCCCGGGTGGTAGAGGATCTCATAGTCATAATCTTTTACCACATCCAACCATCTCCTCTGACGCATGTTCAGGTTGGGCTGATCCATCAGATACTTCAAAACTCTTATGGTTCGTGTATATGGTACACCAAACCTCATACAAATAATGGCGCCATATATTGAGGGTGAACACTACTACCCCCAAATCCAAATCGTGGGTGGGATACCTCGTCTCATGAGGCTTCAGCTGCCTCGATGGGTATGCGATCACGTGCCCTCTCTGCATAAGCACCGCACCCAACCCTGATATGAACGCGTCATAGTGTTGGATAAGGTGTCTAAGTCCATAACTTATTTGATATATACTTGACCCGACCCGGCATGGTCCATTTGGGTTGCATTTCATCCAAACGATTTATGGATAATTTTATGAGAGTTATACATATATGTTTATTAATATATTGTAAGTTATAATATATTAATATGAAGTTATTTAATTAGTGTTATTCTTAAATTAATTATGAATTAATTTAGAGATTAAAAGGAAGACTAATTAAATTGTGGGCTATTGGTTTTATATGGTGTGGGCTAACACTCATTTGTTAATGGGCTAGGCTTGGATGGAAGCCCATGGATGATCCATGGAGCTTTTAACCCATGGATCCTTGGAAAGGAAAAGTCATGGGTTATTAGGGTTTCACCCTAACCATGCACACTATATAAGCATGCTTATGTTGCATGAAATGGCCCCTAAGGGTAACTAGTGAACTAGTGTGTGTGTGTGCTTGTGTGTGGCCGAAAATACAAAGTGTGTATACTCTCTCAAAGTTTTCCAAGAGTTTGTGGTGATTTGTGATTCCATTTGAGGCATTCACACTATTGGTGCTTGGCCCTCAAACTCCTTAAGAATCAAACTCATCAAAGAAAGGTATGTAATCTCTTCTAACTCTTTTATGTAGAAATGTTCCCCATGCCATGTTAGATAGGTTATGAACCTTGGAAAATTATTATTTTGCATGTATTTAGACAAACATATATCCAAGGTTTATTAGGGTTGCATGCACACTTAGGAAGTGTTAGATTGCTCAAAACCCAACAGTGGTATCAGAGCCTAGGCTTGCTTGTTTGATACTTGATGCAAAATAGTGAAAAAGGTTGAAATTGTTGCTGTCTGGCTGATGGACTCGCCGAGTCCATGGGGGGACTCGCCGATTTCAAGGAAAAAGTCATCCTACTTGGCGAGTAGGTTCGTGCACTCGATGAGTAGAATGAACAGAATGCAGAATTTCGACTTTTGCTGCTGGAAATGGACTAGAAACATTACCCTAAACTGTTTTGGTGTTTTAAAACTTGTTTTAGTTGGTGTAATGGTTGTTCTAATCCATTTACAATAGCATATATCAAAATTCCATGATTTTTATGTGTTCATATAATTCTTGAAATTTTGATGATCATGTTCATGTTCTTATGAATTTAGAAGATGATAGGAATTATTTGTTGAATTTTTTAGAATTAATTCTTGATCATTTATGTGTTTTAATGGAGTCCATAATTTGGCCTCAAGTTATGGATATCCAAAGGTCACTTTTATTTAACACACACTTAAAACACATAAGTTACATGAAAATGAAGAGTCTTCATTTTTATGAACCTTTAATTCATAAGTTATGAAATGAAAAGTCTTGGATGGTTACAAAAGATGAAGAGTCTTGTCCTTAAGTTATGGAGGTTCAAGAGTCACTTCATTAATAAATATATAAATAAAGTGTAACCTTAATTAATTCCATAAGTTATAAAAATAAAGAAAAGTAATTCTTTTATTAGTTTAAAGTCTTCCATAACTTGTCCTCAAGTTATGGAACTTGAAGAGTTTTTGGATTAAAACTACTTTAAACACATAAATCATGGAATTAATTAGTTTTGAATAGTTTCAAAACTTGCCCTCAAGTTTTGGAATTTGGAAAAGTTTCACACACTTTAATAAACTTTAATTCCAACACTTAGAATTTTAAAAGTTAAAATTCAACACTTATACTATTTATAACATAAATGGTTAATTATTATATATATGTATAAGAACAAGTCGTTTTACCGTTAGTAGGCCTCATTCACAAAGCCGATCTATAAGGTGGGTATAAGGTTGTTGCCTATAAAATGGCGACTTAATGGGTGTCCACTCTCACCCACCGCTTGCTTGATCGATGGAGGGTCGTTAGCCGAACGGGTAGGACAATGACTTTAAATTCTCATTAAAAGTATAATGAATATTATAAAGTAACTAAATATTTTTTTATTTAATTCCCAATCTTAGTTACTTTAGGAAAAATGTGAATTTGGTGCTAGCCCATGCAATTCACACTTTGTACCTTACCAAGTTGTTGGTGGAGCGTGTGTGGTTAACCGGCACACTAACGTGAACTCGTAAGGATCACGAAGGGTGACTTAATGTTTGTCATAGATCAATGGAGCGTGTGTGGTTAACCGGCACATTGATTGGGTGATAATATTAAGGGTACCAAGTGAATTGGTATGGTTATTCACACCTTGTTTTGTGATCCTCGGCATCCCAGTCACAAAATTTGAGAGGGCACACTCGAGATTGAAACATGCCATTGAAAAGTTCAATGAATCTGAAAAGATCTAGGAATTTCAAATCCAATTAAAACCTAATAAATTATTTCATTTTTCATGGTGGAAATTGGTGAATCGTCATTCGCCTACCTTCAAATATTTTATAGATTGGATTACGGCATCCCTCTTCCAAATTATAAAATATTGTGTTGGGTCCTAGCCTTAATATTTCATATTGGGTGTTATATTAAGGACTTTGAATCAACTAACTTGATTTTCTCCCATTATAGATGTCTGGTTCAGACAACTATGATCTTCCCAAATCTCTTGAAGATGGTGTCCCTCAACATCATGCTTCACTTCCTCCACCTCTTCCAATTATTCTCCCTCACCCACAAGTTCTTGAAAAGTTTAAAGTCACTCAATACCTATTGGCAAGCATAGTCTATGTGTGCTCACATCTTGGAGATAAAGTCACATATTGACAAGCCGGGAGAGTTAGGTGTCAAAGTCTCGTGAATGTTGGATGTTCAATCACTTTCTTAGTAACATAGTGAGTCTCTTTGGGACTACTATGAGGCAGACTATGACATGACCCTTAATGATGTTATCTTTTTGCTTGGTGTTGTGGAATCAGCAATGATTCGGAACACCAGTAAAGCAAATTTGATTAAAAGAACAACTTCCCAAGTCATAAATGGACATTGACAATGGTAGCATTGGATATCTAGAAAAGGATTTCTCTTCCCAATGGAAAGGGATCGGCCATAGTCAACTCGGTTGACCAAATGGTAAAGAGAAAGGCTAAGTCTGAGATAGTCTCATGTGCCATTACCAAAGGGTCCTTGTGTTTTGTTGCCAAAGGAAGGGGCATTGGTTGCAAAGCTGCCCTATTTACCTGAAAGATCATAAGATTGATCAAGTCAATAGGTTTGACTCTACTTCGGGTAAAGTCCACTGACTAACTCTATTAAGTTTCTATTTGGAGATTCTTATTACATAATGTGAATGGGTCATATGTTGATGTTTTTAAGAATCAAAGAAAAGATAGGAAGCTTAAAGTAAGTATATGTTGATTCTGATTGCGAAGGTGGGTTTCGATCGCATGGTTCGGTAATCAGAATTTTGAGTTGTTGCTTAAGAGTTATAATATATTGCTTATGAATAGATAACAACAAGGTTTTCATGTGGATTGTAAGGATAAGTTTTTCCGCAAAGTTTTAAAATAAAAGAAAAAAAGGGTTTTAATTTTATTTATTTTAAAAATATCCTTACAATGGCATCTGTGGAAAATTGTTGCTTATATGTTTCCAGTAATAGCAATATTGGAAAGTGGATTTGATTATTTCATTTGTGGTAGTGTCTGAATTTACCAAATGAAGAAAGTTTTTCATCACCCAAGTTTCAATTGGATAGAAACTTGGAATCATACAAATTGTATTGTATGATGAATGAGAATTTTCATCTTTGAAAATTAAGACTAATTCTTTGATCACATGTATATGTGAGTCAATTGAAGGACTAAGGAATTAGGTACACTGGGTGTGCGCTGGTCAAGGTCCACCACAAAGATTGATTTGTCATGATTAGTAAATATGATTATACTTATAAGGTTAAGTATAATTCTGTAACATTGGAAAGGTTACAATGTATGACAAAATAAATGAGAAGAATCAAATTAGGCAGAAAGATAAAAGTTTCTCAAATCTGAAAGGATGGGAGAGTACTTTAGTATCGTATTTCATGATCATCTTAATGATTATGAAACCAAATCACAAATTCATACTCTAAGGATGTCTTAGTGCATTGTTATGGCTAAGAAGAGAGGTCATGAATTGTTGGATTGGTTAAAATCAAGAAGATGAGTCATACTTCGTTCCAAAACAATTCTTAGAGTCATACTCCAAGATTGTAACTTTGAGTGACATAAAGGAGGATTTATTAACACTAGTCAAATGTAAGAGTAAAATGTTTTCTACTCTTGTACATTTGAGATTGGTAAGTTGTGATGTCTTGGATGAGACAAAGACCAACTAAGACCAATTGTGTGAAGTGTTAGTCTTGATAAGAATCCGCATTGTCCCTTGAATATTCGTTTTGTCAAGGAATGGTTCTTGACTGGGGAAACTTATATGTCAAGGGGACAGTGGGAGCCTTAAAGATCCTGAAAGAGTTTCAAGATTTAATCAAGAGTAAAACCTGTAATTTATCACTAGCACACGACTTAAGGTTTGCAACCTATCGTGTTGACATAATTCTTATTTCTGTACCTACTTCAAATAAGTTGAATTTGCATGTGAGTTATCAGAGTTCAATTTGGAAGCATTGGTGGGCCTTGTGCTACCAAGGTGACAAGAAACTAAGACTAGACAAGTTTAATCCATGTAAGGCTGAATTTGTCACTAACCTTATCTTGTGATTATGGTTTTGACAAATTCGCATGGATAGGAACTCATACACTATAAAATATAAGTGTCATAAGGTTTCTCTCCGATTCATGAAAATGATGGTGAGGAAACGCTTTCACTAAGTAGATTTTACGTAGATATCAATTGTGTTATTTGCATTTTCAAAAGTCGTTAGTGGAGCGCGTGTGGTTCACCGGCACACTAACATGGACTTGTGAGAAATGGCAACGGCTGAAAAATGTTTAGACACACATGTGAGCTATCTAAGAAAGGGTGTATGAATCTAAATTTCAGAAGTCCAGCAAATTTCTGGAAATATGTCGGAGCTAGTGGGAGCATAAGTGTTATGCTGATAATCATCATGTTAGTGGGAGCATGATAATTATGATTAGTATTGCAAGCTAGCAATGTTAATTATAGAAAAACAAAAGTCTCAATTCATGAAGTTGCAGGGGTTGAGAAAGTCGTTTTGCTATAATTAAGGGAGAGGAAATTATACTTCATTTCAATTCTAAAGCTTAGATTGAGATTTTAATCATCTTTAGTCAAGAATATATATATATATATATATATATATATATATATATATATATATATATATATGAATTTTATGTTGGAATGGTTCAACTTGAATAAAATTCTATATATATTGCGTCTTCAAAATTCGATTATGATTACGTCATCCCTCTTCATAGTTAAATTTTGAAAACATGGCAAATAAAAATATTGTAGCAAAAGACTGGTCTAGTATCATGTCTTTATGTGAGACATCATGAATCGTGTCCCATATGCTTCGGATATAGGATCGATTTCATGTGCTATAATATTCATCCTTTCTAAATTTTCCAAATGCTCAGGGCATTTAGAAGGGAAAAGTCTAGAACTGGATATAACTAAAGTGATTAAGCAATTGTCGAGGACAAATCTGAGGTTCGCCAAAGATTGTTTGCTCAGGGAAAGTTGGAAGTATGATATAAGTTGTCGGAAAGGACCATATTGACATATTCTGAAAAGAAGTAACTCTTGTTCGGAAGTGATAGTCAAAATGGGACTATGGAAATGTCTCCATAGGTGGAAGTTATTCAATCTATGTAAGATTAGAAAACCTTAATGCAAGAAGGATGTTCAAAGCAATGTACTTTGAATATGAGACTTCCGTTCCATAGAGGTTGACCTTCTTTTGGAATACTCTGTAATGACTGGTGACAAGGTTTTGGTGACTTTGTGCATAATCATTACAAGAGGAACATTGCATAAAAGTTTAAAATCTAACAGTTTTTTTGGTAAATGATAGGAATCAGGGATTCTCACATTTACAATAAGGATTTAGGATTGTGAAATGAGTATCATTGGAATCATGTTCAATTGATCTACATCACAATGTAAGGATCATAGACAAACATAGTGTGCATACTTGGAGTATGGCATAACTATTGTTTAGAAAAACAAAGTGTACATGCTTGGAGCATGGGACGACTATTGTTTTTATTCAAGTCTTAAGTTGATTGTTTGAAACATTATACAATGAATAATGTGTAATCAATATGGTGATAAATAAAAGGTGGTTCTATTTATATTCAAAAGGGTTCTGAGACCATATTGGATACGATTATTATTGTGTTTCACTTTGCATGTTTTGACTTCCAAAATAGCTAGGTTATTCTTTCCGAATGACTAAGTTATTTAAACACTCCACAGTCGTTCATATGTTGGAAGTAGGTATGAATCAAGACTGTCATGAATCGAGTTTGTAGATGGCTAAATGGGTTTAGTCATAGCAATGGTTTCTACAACATTCATGAGTGCTCATAAGTTATGAGTATTGGAATAAACCCACGCTCACTTGTATCACTTCATGGAATTTATCTCGAGTGATCGTGAGACGGTAATATCATATAAATCTTCAAACCTAGAGATATGAGTTGTAACCTCTGAGTTGGTTGTGCATTGATTGCACGTAAACGCATCAGTAACTTGATGTTATAAAATGTGCCTTTGTGTACAATTCATCAAATAGTAGAACAAGCATATGAGTCGAAGTTTATTTATTCCTTCTAGAAATAGAAGCGATATCTGGGCCCCTCGATGATTTTGTTGTGACCTATGTACCGGCCGGTCAGAACTAAATTGATGTGTTCGATTAAGTTCTTTGTCAAACAAATCGGAAATCGGGAAACAAACTGCTGGAAAATAAGTACGACGTTGTTCCATGTATTTGTCCGGCTGATATCATGAGAACAGAGGATTATATGATCACTTATCTAAAATGGCGCTTCATAGTTCAACTGAGTTTTCGAGAGCTACGATTGTTGGTTGGTTCCTGAAGTAACATACGCAAATATAGTTATTAGACTTATCCAAGTGGGAGTCTGTTGGATAAGGTGTCTAAGTCCATAACTTATTTGGTATAGACTTGACCCGACCCGGCATGGTCCATTTGGGTTGCATTTCATCCAAACTATTTATGGATAATTTTATGAGAGTTATACACATATGTTTATTAATATACTGTAAGTTATAATATATTAATATGAAGTTATTTAATTAGTGTTATTCTTAAATTAATTATGAATTAATTTAGAGATTAAAAGGAAGACTAATTAAATTGTGGGCTATTGGTTTTATATGGTGTGGGCTAACACTCATTTGTTAATGGGCTAGGCTTGGATGGAAGTCCATGGATGATCCATGGAGCTTTTAACCCATGGATCCTTGGAAAGGAAAAGTCATGGGTTATTAGGGTTTCACCCTAACCATGCACACTATATAAGCATGCTTATGTTGCATGAAATGGCCCCTAAGGGTAACTAGTGAACTAGTGTGTGTGTGCTTGTGTGTGGCCGAAAATACAAAGTGTGTATACTCTCTCAAAGTTTTCCAAGAGTTTGTGGTGATTTGTGATTCCATTTGAGGCATTCACACTATTGGTGCTTGGCCCTCAAACTCCTTAAGAATCAAACTCATCAAAGAAAGGTATGTAATCTCTTCTAACTCTTTTATGTAGAAATGTTCCCCATGCCATGTTAGATAGGTTATGAACCTTGGAAAATTATTATTTTGCATGTATTTAGACAAACATAGATCCAAGGTTTATTAGGGTTGCATGCACACTTAGGAAGTGTTAGATTGCTCAAAACCCAACACACAGTACACCACGAAATCCTCTATTCCCTCCGGAAGGTCTAACACCAGGCCTTTGCATAATCTCTGTCGAAGAGTCTTAAACGAGGTCTGCTGCTAGGGACCCCAAATAAAAGCAAGGCCCTTCCTGGTCAATCTGGTGAGGGGGACGGAAATCTTGGAGAAATACCTGATAAATCTCTGATAATAGTCGGCCAACCCTAGAAAACTCCTGATCTCGGTGGGGGATCTCGGCACCTCCCAACTCATAACAGCCTTAATTTTGGCCGGATCGACCAATATCCCATTCTGATTAACGAGATGTCCCAAAAACTAGACCTCGCGTAACCAGAAATCACACTTGGATAATTTGGCATAAAGCCTCTTCGATCTCAATACCCCAAGAATCTCCCTCAAATTCTCCTCATGTTGCTCCCTAGATCTCGAATACACTAGAATATCATCGATGAACACAATCACCGATAGATCCAACCCTTCATACTCGGTTCATGAGATCCATGAACACTGTTGGTGCATTGGTGAGCCCAAAAGGCATCACCATGAACTCGTAATGCCCGTAACGAGTCCTAAACGTCATCTTCTGGATATCCTCATCCCGCACCCTCATCTGGTGATATCCAGACCTCAAGTCTATCTTGGAGAACCAAGAAGCTCCCTGCAACTGATCGAACAGATTGTCAATCCTCGGTAGCGGATAACGGTTCTTGACCGTCAACTTGTTCAACTCACGGCAATCAATGCTAATTTAGTGTGAACCATCCTTTTTCTTGACCAAAAGGATCGGCGCTCCCCACAGCGAGCTACTCGGTCGGATGAATCCCTTCCCTAATAGATCCTGAAGCTGAAAGGATAGCTCCTGCATCTTCGGTGGCGCAAGGCGATAAGGTGCTTTGGCAATAGGCGCCGCCCCCGGAACCAAATCAATGTGAAACTCCACCTGCCTCTCGGGAGGCACACCCGACAACTCCTCGGGGAAAACATCTGGAAATTATCGCACTATCGGAACCTCACTGATAGAACTCGACCTCTCTACGGAAACTCGTGTATCAATCACGTAGGCTACAAACCCTCTACAGCCCTGCTATAGACTCTGCCTTACTCTAGCATCCGAGAAAAATGCTGACCTAGGTCGGGTACCCTCGCCATATACCGTAAGTACTCCCCCACTAGGGTCTTGTATGGTCACCAACTGACGCTCACAGTCGATAACAGCTCCGAGTCGGCTCAACTAGTCCATGCCCACAATGACACAGACATCCCCCATCGCAATAGGTACCAAATCTATCGGAAACTCAACACCGAAAATCTCGAGTACACATCCTCAAATCTCATCAGTAGCAAAAACTGCTCGCTTGTCAACTATAGAAACTCACAGAGGTTGACTCAACGCCTTTCGTCAGATACTGATGTGCTGACTAAAAGCTAATGACACGAAATATCGACTCACACCCAAGTCAAATAACACCAAAGCAGGTACATAATTCACAAGGAAAGTACCTAAGCATACCAAAATATAAGCACAATATCTTAAACTCAACATAAGTAAATAAAAGAATACATACCAGCCATGACATTGGGTGCTGCGCGGACCTCCTTCGCTATCAACTGAAAGGCTCTCCCGCGAGCCTTTGGCGTCTCAACCTTCACTAGCCGGCTCTCAGAAGCATGCACAGAAGTAGGTGCAGATCCCTGTACTAGTCCCTGCACTAGCTGGGGGCACTCGGCCTTCCGGTGGCCAGTCTGGTTGCAATGAAAGCAAACCGAGAATCCCTTGGGGCAATCCTTCACCATGTTCCCCTCCTTTCCGCATTTGTAATAGATCCCCTTTCGGCAAGAACCCTCGTGACTCTTGCCTCACTTGCCACAAGTGCGGCCCTTCTGGCCCCCAACTCTGGAATCAGCGGGCTTAGCCCGCTTTGTCGCCAGCTGCGACTGCACTGGCCTCCGGTCCCTCCCCCGGAACTCTTCCTCATCCTCCCTGGTTTGAAGCTTAAGCTCAATCTCCCTCCTCCTGGCATTGGCATGGAGCTCGGCCAATGTTCGGTATGATGAGTTTGCCACGAACTCTCGTATGTCCCTCCTCAGTATGCTCAGCTATCGACTCACACGTGCCTGCTCAGTGGACACGTGTTCGGGCAAAACATCGCCCTCTCATGGAACATCCTTGAGATCTCAGTCATTGACTCTGTCTTCTGCCTGAGAGACAGAAACTCCTGCACTAAACGTTCCCTCTCTATCGAAGGAACATACTCATCTCGAAACATCTGAACAAACCTCTCCCATGTCACTACAGCATGATCTGCAGTGGTGAAGCCAGTTGTCGCAAACTTCCACCGATCCATCGCTCCTAAGCGAAGCTAGTTCAGCGCAAACCAAACTATCAAATGGTCGGGACAAGAACATGTATAAAAACACCCCTCAATATCGTAGATCCACCTCATAGCAGCAATTGGATCCTGCGTCCCATCAAACTCTGGTGGCTTCGTATTGTTGAACTCTTGGAACAACAACGAGTCACCTCCATATGGCCTAGCAGCGGCGACGGTTGTAGTGGCTGCGGCAGCAGCAGCCTCAGTGATAGTAGCGTATCGCTTGTCAAACGTCTGAATCAAGGTGGTCTTGATAGACCCAAACATCTCCGGAATCTCTACTCGGATAGCTGCAACCACCACCTTGTGGATCATCCTATATATCTCCTCATCGCTACTCCCACTGCTCCCAGGGTTGTACTGTGTCCCCACCATGACGTCTCTAAAACACAACATAATATCATCAGAGACTCACTCGAGCATACTTACACTCGATCACCCACCCCTAATTGTTCCTTAGCATCCCTAGGATTCTTACTTAGGCCGCTCACTGATCTGGTGCTTCCAGTAGTACGGGCCCAATACTACCTTCCACACCGCATCAGTGTTCTCCCAAAGTCCTCCTCCTCGGATCCCAATTTACAAGTACTCTATGCCTCACAAGCTACTCTCACAGTAGTTCTCTCATTGGCTCGCTCCTGATATGTACTCATACTCAAGCTAAACACTAATAGCAGAAATCCCTAGGCTAAGGCATCACAAATCAGGCCACCCTAGTCCTAATATATGAATCACCTAGCCTACTCTCTAGCATGCATTATATCACATAAAATATCTCATAACACAAAATGAGGGTATTTTGGGAAATCACCGCTCGACTCTGGCTGATTGTACACACAGTTCCAGCTCGACTTCTCTTTAACTCTTGCTCAATTTTAGAAAAAATTATCTCTTTTTCAAAATCCTTCTTAAATCCTCAGTTTGAATCCAAACACACCCGAGGGTGCATCCGAATCCCTCAAACCAAGGCTCTGATACCAACTTGTAACAACGTAAATTCTCAACCAAAATTTTCATTTTTAAACACAGTAAAACTTGTATCATAATTCTCAAAACACATATGTCTCAAATGTCAACAAGTAAACACAATCCCAGAATCATAAAAACCATCTCCTGTCGGTGTGTACAATCATGTCAGTGCCTTGCCGCGCTCCTCGGAATTACCTGAAACACATAAAACATAACACGGTAAGCATAAAAGCTTAGTGAGTTCCCCAAAATACCACACACAGCGCATTATCCACTCGAGGCTATATTAGACCTTCTGGTCGATGTGTCTCAGTGGGACCCTCTGGTCCCACAACTCATATGGACCCTCCGGTCCCTCAACTCAGCATCACAATATAATACTCATAAAGCATAACAAAAGTAAATAGCATGATATCTCATTACACAGTTCATGCACATAAGACCCTCTCTGGTCACACATAAGTTTTACCACTCAAGGTAAGTATAGTGAGGAGACTCACCTCGTAAGCTAATGAATGGAAATCTTGCAATCGAGATCTTCATCTCTACCCCCGTGTCTAGCTCCCGCCTAACACATAATAATTGTCCTTAATTAATATTGGCCCTCAATAAACTAGACTAACCCTTCTATAACTCACAGAAGGGTAAATGACCATTTTACCCCTCCAAAGCTTAATAGTCCTCAATCTTGACCAAACCCTAAAAATCAACAAAAGTCAACAGCAGGGAGTACGCGGTGCGTACCAGATCTGTACACAGGGCGTACCCCTTGGCTTTCTAGAAACGGGGAACTCGACCCCTACGCTGCGTGGACTGGGATTACGCCCAACGTAAGTCCCAATTTCACACTCCTCGTGGTTTTTGGTCTGAATTGCCTAAGACATAAGCTCAAATCCCAGATCTGGTTACTCTAATGCCTCTTAATCCATAAAGTCAGTGACTTTAAGCATTTGCATGGCTGTAAAGGTCACCAACACCCAAATCATGCCACTTCCTTCCTTAAAAGACTATTAACTCATGCATGGTCAGCTCTTAATGACTAAGGATAGATTTTTATGGTTCTATAACAAAAAATAATCTAACAAGGGACAGATCTCGGGTTCTAGGGTGTAGTACCTGGTTCCTGGTACATATGACCTATCTAAGTAATTTACATTTTTAGCCTTGGACTCAGCGAGTTGTAGGCCCGACTCACCGAGTAGACTTGGGATTTTGAGCACGTTTAAGTTGGCGACTCGGCAAGTCCACATTCTAGACTCGGCGAGTCCCCCCTGTCTGGATGAAACCCTAATTTCAATGGTTTGCACCCTATTTAACTCAACCTTATGCGCCTCAAGCCCGACTCCTTCATCTTCAGAGCTCCTTATATCGACCTAACCCCCTTTTCTTGTGAGATTGAAGTGTTTTGGTGTGATTTCTTGAAGATTTTGAGAGAAGAAGGAGAGTAGATCAAGAGGAGAAGGAGGCCAGATATCTTGGTGTGATTTCATCGATTCATTGAGGTATAACTCAGTTTCCTTTTGTTTTTATGCTTAAAGCCCTTTAGAACACCATTAAAGTCCTTATTGAACCATTTTCCAAGCTTGATTATGAATTAGGGATTGTAATGAGTTGATTAACCTCTAGATCTAGACTTGTTTGAGCTCCAAAAGCTCAGATCCATGGCCTTTATGGGAGTAAATCGCTTGAATGTCCTAGATCTACCATTTTAGCCTTTATTAAGCCTTAAATCCCCATCCTATGCATGTATACACGTAAAGTTGGAAACTTTACGTGTAAAACCTACCCTAAGAGCCCAGATCTATGTATGGTATGGACTGGATTCAAGCAGAATCGAGTATATAGTAATTGCATGTGAACAACTCGGCGAGTCGTTCATCGGACTCGACTAGTCGAGTCGCGAGTCCCAGAGTTTTCCCCTTTTTCGTGTTTGCTGAGTGGAGTTGTGAGTCATGGGTGGACTCAGTGAGTTGGAAGCCAGACTCATCCATGGAGGGTCTCGGCGAGTCAATTCCCTAACTCGGCGAGTCCAAGGCAATCTTCTTACCTCAAGAACAGACTCAGCGAGTTGTTCATACAACTCGGCGAGTCGCAGCTTAGAGTGTTCATCGGATGAAGATGAACTCGACGAGTTGTTCATGCAACTCGGCGAGTAGGATGAAGGACTTTTGGGCATCAGTTTAGAAGGAGAACTCATCGAGTTAATGCCTAACTCGATGAGCACAGACCGGATTAAGGACAATCGAATGGGTAGGGACTCGACGAGTTGGCAAGACAACTCGGCGAGTCGGGTCAAATGGAAGTTGACTTTGACTTGGACTTTGACCTGGTCAAGGGTAAAATGGTCATTTTACCCTAAGTACAGCTAGCAGTGTTTGACCGATTGTTTTGTGGGAATTATAGCCGGAGGACTTCCGAAACAGCAGTAGCAGCAGTAGTCAGTCAGTTCCCGCTTAAATCAGCAGCTACTTTGAGGTGAGTTACCTTCCAGTAGCAGTGGGTCTATGGCCACAATGTCGGCCCACCAGTAGGAGTTGTGTGTTAGATGATTTTCTTTGTGATATTCATCTAGGTTTGCTACTACCTAATATGTTATGTGCTAGCATGATATGTTATTTGTGATGGTCGTAGAGTTCGGTTGTTAGGACCGAAGGGTAGTTTAGACACCCCCGACATGTCTGATAATATGTTATGTTATGATATACATGATAGTAGCAGTAGGGGATGAAATAGTCCCCAAGGATCGGTTGTTAGGACCGATGGGTAGTTAGCACCCCAGAATGGCTTGACACGGGTAGGATGGCACCCCAGAATGGCCTCACGGGTAGTCGGCACCCCAGAATGGCCGTACCGGGTAGTCAGGCACCCCAGAATAGCCTGACAGTATGTATGTTATGTGGTACGATGGGGGAACTCACTAAGCTTCGTGCTTACAGTTTACAATTTTGGTTTCAGGTACCTCTTCGTCGAAGGGGAAGGAGCTGGTGCGGTAGCGGCACATCATACACACACACACTGTTTTCCGCATTTATGGGATTGTTCTGGGATTTATACTCTGACATTTGGTTGATTACATTTTTTGGTTTTCAGACATAGTAAATGTTTATGAAATGGTTTGATTAGACAATGTTTATTTGCAAATGATTTTACTAAATATTGATTGAAAAATGAAATTTTTGGACGTGAAAAATGGGTCGTTACAGTTGGTATCAGAGCCCTGGTTTGAGAGATTCGGACACACCTTCGGGGGTGTCTGAACTCGAATCGAGGGATTAAAAGATTTTGAAAAAGAAATTGTTTTCCCAAAATTAAGTAATGAGTTTTGAGAAAGCACGAAGTGTGTGATGTGCGCGACCTACTTTATGTGTTTTAGTGTATGAGAATTGCATGCTAGAATTGAGTAGACAGCAGTAGGATAGCCTTTTTAGGTTATGCCTAATAGTACGAGTTTAGCATTGTATGCTAGTGCAGTTTCTCCCTATGAGAACAGATTTGATTGAGATTGTTCCCTTCTGTCTGAATGCTACTTGCTTTGTGCTTTTTGGGACTCTGAGTAATGGGAGTTAGCCATTAGGTGCATACGTCACGTCACATGTGAACAGGGTTGAACAATCTTAGAGTGCTGGATTTGACCCTATTGCGCAGATCTTGTTTGAGTCTAACCGTTGTAGGAGCGAGTCTGTTACTCGAAGGATTATCTGAGCCTCATCACATGTGATCGTATTCAAGTAATGGCTAATTGGCATTACAAGGAGGCCTTCAGCAGCTGAGGACCGGGTAGGGCGGAGTCAGAGATTTCCCTATGGCAAGCCTAGGATGAGTATAGCAGTGATCAACAGTAGTGAAAGGGAACTTGTGGAGTCGAGGCAGCCCTTGAAGAAGGTACGGATATATGTGGAAGGTAGTATGGGCCCGTACTACTGAAAGCAGAGGATCCGTACCCGAACTAAGGAAGGCCGAGACAAGACCGGGGAACTTATTGTGGGTGTGATCCCTCAAAAGGTATTAGTATCACTAATGAGTGTTATTTATGTATTGCAGAATGGTGGTACTACGATCGAGGCCGACAGTTGGCAGTTCAGGAGAGGGATCGGGTTCGAGATCAAGTTCCGAGCCAGTAGATGAGGGGCTACGCGAGTTCATCGCGTCAGAGATCACCAGAGGCATACTTGAGTCGACCCCCATCATCTTCAAGTCGATCAAGGAGGGGATAGTTGAGTTGATGGAGGATCACCTCAGGGCGTTCAGGAGCGACATGGCATCTGGCCAGTCGGGATCTCGCACACTGTCCTTTAAGGACTTCAGGGGCAGTGGTGTGCTGGATTTTCATGGGGCGAAGGACCCCATAGCTGCCAGGCGATGGATTGCAGACATTGAGTCTGCACAGTTGACTAGCTTCTGCCCTGAGGGGTCGAAGGTGAGTTTTGCAGCAGGGTGTTTACAAGATCGAGCTAGGGATTGGTGGGAGTCCGTTGGTGACTCGTTGGGAGCCTCGGCTGTCGAGGCTACGACCTGGTCAGACTTCGTGACCAGGTTTAGGGCAGAGTTTGCGCTGGTTGTCGAGCTTCAGCAGCTGGCCAGGAAGTTCTTAGATATAAGGCAGACGACGGAGACTGTGGCGGAGATCACCGCCAAGTTCCGGGAGAGGGCATTGTTGGTGCCCCAGTATGTGGGCGATGAGGATATGAGGAGGACCCGCTACCATGACATGCTCCGAGCTGATATTTGGGAGCATGTCAGTTTTTCAGCTTGCCCCACCATGGACTCTATGATTACCAGGGCAAGGGAGAGGGAGATAGATCTAGAGCACATCTGGAAGAGGAAGACAGAGGAGGGACAGGTAGGAGGGGCTTTGGGGAAGAAGCCTAAGGGATCAGATGGTAGAATTAAAGGCCAGTCAGGACCGAGCGGCTGTAGGAAATGCGGCAGGCCTCATGAGGGGGCATGTAGACTGGGATCGTCGGGCTGCTATAAGTGCGGCAAGACGGGGCATTTCAGCAGGGATTATACCGCCCC
This sequence comes from Lactuca serriola, assembly GCF_051521515.1. Classification (NCBI taxonomy): domain Eukaryota; kingdom Viridiplantae; phylum Streptophyta; class Magnoliopsida; order Asterales; family Asteraceae; genus Lactuca; species Lactuca serriola. The sequence goes on along the minus strand of NC_136408.1, from coordinate 248,763,132 downwards.
TGCACCTGTGATATAGACGTCTGAGTTGTTGTGTTTCCACTGCAACCAGAGGGGCCACAAGAAGGCCAATTGCCCCCAGTTGGCAGCAACAGCGCCAGTGAAGGCGCCAGCTCCAGCGACCCTACGGATCACTGATGGCCGGCAGGGCAAGGCAGAGGCTCCAGTGGTGAGGAGTCAGGCATTTCGGCTGACTACCGAGGAGGCATGCGCCGCACCCGAGGTGGTGACGGGTATGATTCTTTCCCTTTATTTTATTTATATGATGTTACGTTATTGATATGTGCTCTGTGTATATGCGTTAGGATTGTTCCATGTGAACGGTATCCCTGTTCAGGTGTTGTTTGACTCGGGTGCCACCCGATCGTTTGTTTCTCTTGCGCTTAGCAAAAAGTTTACTGAGTCTTCAGGCATGTTGGATTTCCCTTTAGAGGTAGAGATTGCCGATGATCGATCGGTGCGGTCATCAGCGGTGTTCAGAGATTGTGTCTTGAGGTTGTTTGAGGAGCGCTACTTGGTGGATTTGGTTCCCATTCCGTTGCGTGGGAAAGAGGTGATTACAGGCATGGATTGGTTGAGTCCTAATGGGGCGGTGATAGATTGCGCACAACAGCTAGTGCGGATCAGGACCCTAGGTGGGGGAGAGCTGGTGATCCACGGCGAGAGGCCACAGCGTGGACCCACAGTATGTTCAGCAGCGAGGGCTAGGCGCTACCATTAGTAGGGTTGCGCGAGATATGTCGCGTATGTTATGAATACCCGGGAGGCGGGTAAGGCGACGGTGAGCAAGGTCCCGGTGGTCCGAGACTACGCAGATGTGTTCCCAGAGGAGCTTCCTGGGATACCTTCGGAATGACAGGTAGAGTTCAGGATCGACCTAGTCCCTGGTGCGGCTTCGATAGCCAAGGCACCATATCGGTTGGCTCCTCCAAAGATGCAGGAGTTGTCTACACAGCTACAGGAGCTGTTAGACAGGGGATTCATTAGACCGAGCAGTTCACCCTGGGGATCCCCGATCCTGTTTGTAAAGAAGAAGGACGGGTCGCATCGGATGTGTATAGATTACCGGGAGCTGAACAAGGTAACGGTGTAGAACTGTTACCCACTCCCGAGGATTGATGACCTCTTTGATCAGTTACAGGGAGCATCTTGGTTCTCCAAGATCGAATTGCGTTCAGGTTATCATCAGATGAGGGTCAGAGAGGAGGATGTGTAGAAGACCGCGTTTCGGACATGTTATGGCCATTATGAGTTAGTGGTGATGCCGTTCGGGCTCACCAATGCTCCTGCCACGTTCATGAACCTCATGAACCGCATGTGCAGACCGATGCTGGATCGGTCTGTGATAGTATTCATTGATGACATCATGGTTTATTCCAAGACACATGAGGAGCACGAGGAGCATCTGAGAGAGGTTTTGGAGACCCTGAGGAGGGAGAGCTTGTACGCTAAGTTCTCCAAGTGCGAGTTCTGGTTGCGCGAGGTGCAATTCCTTAGGCACCTTGTCAACCAGAATGGTATACCGGTCGACCCGGCGAAGATAGAGGCCGTGATGAGATGGGAGGTTTCGAAGTCTCCATCTGAGATTCAAAGTTTCCTAGGATTAGCAGGCTACTATCGGAGATTTATTCACAACTTCTCCAAGATAGTCGTACCCCTGACACGGTTGACTAAGAAAGTCGTGGTCTTTCAATGGGGGCCTGAGCAGCAAGCAGCATTCGAGATTCTGAGACAGAGATTGTGCGAGGCGCCAATCTTAGCCCTGATCGAGGGCATAGAGGACTTTGTGGTATACTGTGACGCGTCCATTTCGGGGTTGGGCACAGTACTGATGCAGAGAGGGCATGTCATTGCCTACGCTTTGAGGCAGCTGAAGCCTCACGAGGCGATCTATCCGACGCATGATTTAGAGTTGGGGGTGGTGGTCTTCACCCTCAAGATTTGGCGACATTACCTCTATGGAGTTCGGTGTACCATTTAAACGGACCACAAGAGTTTGAGGTACCTCATGGATCAGCCGAATCTGAACATGAGACAGCGGCGGTGGTTGGACGTGGTGAAGGATTATGATTGTGATATCCTTTATCACCCGGGGAAGGCTAATGTAGTGGCCGATGCGCTTAGCCGTAAGGCGGCGCCGATCAGAGATGAGTGTATGAGGATGACGGTGGTGACTCCACTGTTAGAGCAGATTCGGGAAGCTCAGCAGGAGACTATGAAGGAGGAGCATCGGAAGAGCGAGCGGATAGTGGGTCAAGTCACCTCCTTTGATTATGATAGCCGAGGATTATTGACACTAAACCGTAGGTTGTGGGTGCCGTACCACGGAGGCATGCGCCAGATCTTGATGGAGGAGGCGCACAAATCCTGATTCTCCATTCATCCAGGGGCGACGAAGATGTATAAGGATCTTCGTCTAGACTATTGGTGGCCCTGCATGAAGCGGGATGTGGCTTGGTACGTCGAGCGGTGCTTGACCTGCAGGAAGGTCAAGGCCGAGCATCAGAGACCGCACGGCAAGATGCAACCGTTGGATATCCCGTTGTGGAAATGGGAAGATATTACGATAGATTTTATCACAAAGCTTCTTAGGACTGTGCGAGGGGTAGATTCTATATGGGTCATCGTGGATCGATTGACCAAGAGCACCCATTTTATTCCGATCCAGGAGAGTATCTCGGCCGAAAAGTTGGCCGATATCTATATCAGGGAGATAGCGGCGCGGCACGGGGTTCCGGTGTCAGTGATATCAGACAGAGATGTGCGTTTCACTTCCAGGTTTTGGAAGAAGTTTCATGATGAGTTGGGCACTCGTCTGCATTTTAGCACCGCCTTTCACCCGTAGACGGATGGTCAGAGCGAGCGGACCATCCAGACTCTGGAGGATATGTTGCGGGCGTGCGTGCTAGACTTCGGTGGTAGCTGGGATACCTATCTTCCTTTGGCTGAGTTCTCGTAAAACAGCTACCACGCGAGTATTGACCGTCCTCCATTCGAGGTGTTGTACGGAAGGAGGTGCAGGACCCCGATATGTTGGGGTGAAGTTGGCCAGAGGGTCATGGAGAGCACAGAGGTGGTGCTCAAGACGACCGAGAGGATTCAGTAGATTCAGAGTAGGCTTCAGACTGCGTAGTGTCGGCAGAAAAGTTACACCGACAAGCGCCTGTCAGACCTGGAGTTCCAGGTCGGGGATATGGTTCTCCTGAAAGTGTCGCTTTGGAAGGGCGTCATTCGATTCAGGAAGCGGTGCAAGTTGGGCCCGAGATACATTGGACCGTTCAGGGTTGTAGCCCGGGTGGGCTAGGTGGCATATAGGCTGGATCTGCCAGCCGAACTCAGTCAGATCCACAGCACCTTCCATGTCTCCCAGTTGCGGAAGTGCCTAGTGGATGACTTAGCGGTGGTGCCGTTAGAAGATATTCAGGTTGATGACAGCCTGAACTAAATTGATCGCCCAGTCGCAATCCTCGACCGGAAGTCGAAGGATCTGAGGAACAAGAGGGTGGAATTAGTGAAGGTGCAATGGCAGCACCTGAAGGCTTCGAAGTGGACTTGGGAGCAGGTGGAAGAAATGATAGAACATTACCCCGAGCTGTTTCAGGATCGAGCAGCAGACTTCAAGGACGAAGTCTAAAATAAGTGGGGGAGGTTTGTAGCACCTGGTTCATGGTACGTATGACGTATCTAAGTAATTTACATTTTTAGCCTTGGACTCGGAGAGTTGTAGGCCCGACTCGCCAAGTAGAGTTGGGATTTTGAGCACGTTTAAGTTGGCGACTCGGCGAGTCCACATTCTAGACTCGGTGAGTCCCCCCTGTCTGGATGAAACCCTAATTTCAATGGTTTGCACCCTATTTAACTCAACCTTATGCGCCTCAAGCCCGACTCCTTCATCTTCAGAGCTCCTTATATCGACCTAACCCCCTTTTCTTGTGAGATTGAAGTGTTTTGGTGTGATTTCTTGAAGATTTTGAGAGAAGAAGGAGAGTAGATCAAGAGGAGAAGGAGGCCAGATATCTTGGTGTGATTTCATCGATTCATTGAGGTATAACTCAGTTTCCGTCTATTTTTATGCTTAAAGTCCCTTAAAACACCATTAAAGTCCTTCTTGAACCAATTTCCAAGCTTAATTATGAATTAGGGATTGTAATGAGTTGATTAACCTCTAGATCTAGACTTGTTTGAGCTCCAGAAGCTCAGATCCATGGCCGTTATGGGAGTAAATCGCTTAAATGTCCTAGATCTACCATTTTAGCCTTTATTAAGCCTTAAATCCCCATCCTATGCATGTATACACGTAAAGTTGGAAACTTTATGTGTAAAACCTACCCTAAGAGCCCAGATCTATGTATGGTATGGACTGGATTCAAGCAGAATCGAGTATATAGTAATTGCATGTGAATGACTCAGCGAGTCGTTTATCGGACTCGGCGAGTCGAGTCGCGAGTCCCCGAGTTTTCCCCTTTTTCGTGTTTGCTGAGTGGAGTTGTGAGTCATGGGTGGACTCAGTGAGATGGAAGCCAGACTCATCCATGGAGGGACTCAGCGAGTCAATTCCCTGACTCGACAAGTCCAAGGCAATCTTCTTACCTCAAGAACAGACTCGGCGAGTTGTTCATACAACTCAGCGAGTCGCAGCTTAGAGTGTTCATCGGATGAAGATGAACTCGACGAGTTGTTCATGCAACTCGGCAAGTAGGATGAATGACTTTTGGGCATCAGTTTAGAAGGAGAACTCGTCGAGTCAATGCCTAACTCGACGAGTAGAGACGGGATTAAGGACAATCGAATGGGTAGGGACTCGACGAGTTGGCAAGCCAACTCGGCAAGTCGGGTCAACTGGAAGTTTACTTTGACTTGGACTTTCACCTAGTCAAGGGTAAAATGGTCATTTTACCCTAAGTACAGCTAGCAGTGTTTGACCGATCGTTTTGTGGGAATTATAGCCGGAGGACTTCCGAAATAGCAACAGCAGCAGTAGTCAGTTAGTTCCCACTCAAATCAGCAGCTACTTTGAAGTGAGTTTTCTTCCAGTAGCAGTGGGTCTACGGCCACAATGCCAGCCCACCAGTAGGAGTTGTGTGTTAGATGATTGTCTTTGTGATATTCATCTAGGTTTGCTACTACCTGATATGTTATGTGCCAGCATGATATGTTATATGTGATGGTCGTAGAGTTCAGTTGTTAGGATCGAAGGGTAGTTTAGACACCCCGGACATGTCTGATAATATGTTATGATATACGTGATAGTAGCAGTAGGGGGTGAAATAGTCCCCCAAGGATAGGTTGTTAGGACCGATGGGTAGTTAGCACCCCAGAATGGTTTGACACTGGTAGGATGGCACCCCAGAATGGCCACACGGGTAGTCGGCACCCCAGAATGGTCGTACCGGGTAGTCAGGCACCCCAGAATAGCCTGGCAGTATGTATGTTATGTGATTTTATGGTATGTGGTACGATGGGGGAACTCACTAAGCTTCGTGCTTACAGTTTACATTTTTGTTTTTAGGTACCTCTTCGTCGATGGGGAAGGAGCTGGCACGGTAGCTGCACATCATACACACACACTGTTTTTCGCATTTATGGGATTGTTTTGGGATTTATACTCTGACATTTGGTTGATTACATGTTTTGGTTTTCAAACATAGTAAATGTTTATGAAATGGTTTGATCAGACAATGTTTATTTGCAAATGATTTTACTAAATATTGATTGAAAAAAGAAATTTTTTGATGTGAAAAATGGTTCGTTACATAGGGGCTTATCAACTCACAAAGCCATCAACTTTGGGGACAAAAACCCTAAAACACCCCACACATAAACACAAACAAAAGAGTAGGAAATCTTGGAGCTTTTTAGCTCCAGATGAAGCTTCTCTCACTACTAAGCTCAGATCCAAGAGCTTAGGCTCTAACTCCTTCTTATCCAAAGCTACCTTTCCGCTTCTAATGCTCAAGAACACGCCCACAAGCTCTCGAAGGCACTCTCTTGCTACAAGAACGAGGTTTAGGGTTTTGGGGAGGATAAATCTCTGGAAATGGTGGCCATAAAGAGGACATAACGTTCTTTAAATAGGGGACTTACTTAAGATTAGGGTTTCAATCTGGGCCTGGTACACCCCGCGTACACCTTGGTACGCCCGGCGTACTAGGCGGCCCTCCGCGATCAAACACGTGCACGAGTACGCTGAGCGTACACTCTAGTACGCCCCGTGTACCCGTCCACCACCCTTCTCTTCATCAAGGAACAATACGGACAATGTTCAAAGATTAGGGTTCACAAGGTATACCTGGGTTTTTGGATGTTACATAATTCTCGACCGATCTTAAATTTAACAGTAGGAGGAGATTATATTGTTAAATGTCCGTGTAAAATTCATAACCTCTACATACGGACTCTGTTTTCGTCTGTCTTTTTATCGTTGTGTTCCAATTAATGAGATCTTCAACTCTCATTTAGGTCGTGTAGGCCAAAAACCGCTCGAACTAAAATTCGAGTTTCGAGTCATGCACTACTATGCCAAATCTTAGAAAATTCATAACTTCTTCATACGAAATCAGACTTGGGCATTCTTTTTATGGACGCTCTCAGTTTAACATATTCTATGAATTTCATTTAGATTACTAAGGTCGAAAAGTCTTGTATCGTAAATTCACTTTTTACGTTTCCCGGTGCCGTGTCGGTTTTGCCGCGAAACTTCGACAGACCATAACTTCTTCGTTATAACTCGGATTTCGGCGTTCCTTATATATCCAAAATCCTTGTTTCGACTACTACAACTTTGTTTAAATATATCGGGTTTATCTTACACTTTAATTTTGACGCTTATTTTTATTCTTTATTAATTATACCTTTATAATTAAGTATAAAACGCATAAATTCATATAATTCACATAATACTCAAATATTTCATCTTTATTACTTCAAAAAGAGTTACAATAGTTAACATAGACTATTACATCATCTACTAATGATTAGCCCTGAAACACGGGCGTTACAGCTTATGAGAACTTAGCAGCTCAAATATGATGCCTCTAATGAATCACAAACACCAAAGCAAGTTGAAAGATCTTGGAGAGAGGTGAAAGGCTTAAAATCGGCTCTTGGATCTCTAGGGTTAAAGTGGTAGCTGAAATATGAAGCATAGGGGTCCTTTATATAGGTGTGAGATTAGGGTTTCAGCCAGAGTCCTTATCCGGTTACTTAGCCACCAAGCAGCCCATAAGAATCTTTTGGATCCCTATCTTGGACGAAATCTTATGGGCTATGCATAACGATTTCATCCACCCTATCCCTAGGGTTTCTCAACCTACTTTGAAACGATTCAATAATTACATTTTCAGTCCCCAAAGTTTAATTAATCTCTTTTGATCACAAAATTAATTCTTAATTAATTCTTGACCAATATTAATTAAACAAATATGATTTCTCCTTTAACATATTATTCATATAATATACTAATAAACCATAATAATCTCTTTCTCCATTAATCATCCAGTCAAGTTGCTCTGGTGAAGGCAACCTAAAAGGATCATGCTACAACCAGATCAAGTACATACCGAATATAGTTATGGACTTAGACACTAATCTACCAGTCTCCCACTTGGATAAGTCTAATAACTATAGATGCAAGTACGACTTCAAAATCCGATTAGCAATCGTAGCTCTCAAAAGCCTCTATCGAACTTTGACACTTCCTTTAGATAAGGGATCGTATAGTCCTCCATTCTCAATATAGCATGTGGACAATCACATGGAACATAGTCATACTTATTGTCCAATAGTTTGTTTCTCGATCTCTGATCTATCTAAGATAGAACTTAATTGAACACAACAACTCAATCCTGGCCAGGTCCGACACATAAGTCAAACCAAATCATCGAGGGGCCCAAGATTTCACTTTACCCTCGCAGGATAAAAGGAACAGATAAACTTCGACTTATACGCATATACATAACAAGTTTATAACATCAAGTTACTGATGTGTTTACGCATTATCAATGCACAACCAACTCGCAAACAATAGACCATATATCTAGGTTTAAAGACTATATGATATTATCGTCTCACAATCACTCATGATTAATTCCATGAAGTGATTCAAGTGAGCATGGGTCTAATACTCAAATATTATTTCATAAGTACTCATGAACGTTGCAGCAAAATTTTGTTATGTCTAATACACATTAGACAGTCTACAAGCCAATTCATGATAGTCTTCTTTCTACTTCCAACATATGAACGACTATGGACAGTTTAAATAATCTTATTATTTAAGAAGTCAAAACATGCAAAATGAAATAATAGAAAATAATTAACACAAGACAGTAACTTTAATTATAAATAAAACACCTTTATTTAATCATCAAATGTTAATTACAATTTGCTATTACAAGTTTCTAAAAGTTATCTAATCACTAAAACTAATATCGTCCTTCAACCCAATGCTCCTAGCGTGCTGCAAGTGCCTGAACCTACTCAGTCCCTTCGTGAGGGTTCCTTGGTCAAGGCAACCGCACCTTCATTATCACAGAAAATCTCCATATGCTCCTTTATGGCTGGCACAACTCCAAGGTCTCCGATGAAGTCTTCAACCATATTGCCTCCTTTGATGCTTCGCTCACTGCAATGTACTCTGATTCGCACATTGAATTAGATGTGGTCTCCTGCTTGGAACTTTTCCAAGTCACTGCTCCTCCATTCAGGGTAAAGACCCAGCCTGACTGAGAGCGGAAGTTGTCTCGGTCGGTCTGAAAACTAGTGTCACTATACGCTCGTACCCTTAAGTCATCACTCCCACCGAGGATGAGAAACCATTCCTTGGTCCTCCAAAGGTACTTAAGAATCTTCTTGAGTATGGTCCAATGTGCTCTACCAGGGTTCCCTTGATATCTGCTGACCATGCTCAAAGCGAAGGCCACATTAGGGCAAGTGCAAGTCATAGCATATATGATCGAGCCAACTGCGGAAGCATAAGGTACTCGACTCATTTCTGCTATCTCGGCTTCCGTACTCGGGCTTTGAGTCTTACTCAACTTGGCATTGCTTTGGATTGGTAACTTCCCTTTCTTGGAAGTCTCCATACTAAAAGGCTTTAGTACCTTATCCAAGTAAGTACTTTGACTAAGTCTTGTTAGTCTTTTACTCCTATTTCTCACTATCCTTATCCCAAGAATATAAGCAGCTTCTCCGAGGTCCTTCATAGCGAAGCACTTCCCAAGCCAGTACTTAACCTCTTGCAGGGTTGGGATGTCGTTTCCTATGAGTAGTATGTCATAGACATACAAAATGAGGAAGCTAACTATACTCCCACTAGATTTGACATATACACAGGACTCATCATCGCTTCACAAGAAACCAAACTCTTTGACTTTCTCATCGAAACAAAGATTTCGTCTGCGAGATGCTTGTTTTAATCCATAAATGGATTTCTCAAGCTTGCACACTCTATTAGGGTGTTTTGCATCGAAAAGACCCTCTGGCTGACTCATGTAAACATCCTCAGCCAATTTCCCATTAAGGAAAGCGGTTTTGACATCCATCTTCCATATTTCATAATCATGAGACGTAGAAATGGCTAGCATCACCCTTATAGGCTTTATCTTTGCTACTGGTGAGAAGGTCTCATCATAGTCAACTCTGGGAGTTTGAGTAAATCCCTTCGCAACCAATCGGGCCTTATAAGTGTGAACTTTTCCATCCATGTCGGTCTTCTTCTTGAAGATTCATTTGCACACGACCGTCTTACGGTCTGGTACATTGTCATCCAAATTCCAAACTTGATTTTCATACATGGATTGAATCTCGCTGTCCATTGCCTCTTTCCATTTAGCATACTTAGGGCCTACCATGGCTTCCTTGTAGTTGTTGGGCTCATCCAAATTTACCAGTGTGCTATCACTGATAAATGTATCACCTTTAGTACTAATATGGAAACCATAAAACTCAGGTACCTGCCTAACTCTACCGGAACGGCTCAGAGTTAAGGACTCGTCAATCGGTTTAATAGGAGTTTCCTCCTCAGGTTGAGCGCTTATGTTAGAGGTTCTTTCATTGCTTGATTCTTGAAGCTCTTCAGGATCAATTTGCCTCCCACTGTCCCCTTGGATTATGAGTTCTCACTCTTGGAAAACCCCTCTCCTCTCAACAAAGACAACATTGTCACTCGATCTATAGAGGAGATATCCAATAGATTTCTATAGATAGCCGATGAAAATACACCGCTCACTACGAGGTTCGAGCTTGTCATGAGTCTCTCGTCTTACGAAAGCCTCGCAACCCCAAACCTTGATATGTGCCAATGAGGGAGCTTTCCTTGTCCACATCTCATGAGGTGTTTTGGCAACCTTATTTGTAGGGACTAATTTAAGGATATGGGCGGCAGCCTCTAAGGCATACCCCCAAAATGAGATTGGTAACGAAGCACGACTCATCATGGAACGAACCATGTCCAACAAGGTTCGATTACGCCTCTCAGCTACACCATTCAACTGCGGTGTCCTAGGTGGCATCAATTGCTAAACAATTCCACAATCCTTGAGGTAGTCGTGGAATTCAAGACTAAGGTTCTCACCACCTCGATCGGATCGGAGCATCTTAATTTTCCTGCCAAGCTGATTCTCCACTTCTTGCTTAAATTCTGTGAACTTTTAAAAGGTTTATGACTTGTGCTTGATTAAGTAGATATACCCATATCTGCTATAATCATCGGTGAAAGTCACATAGAATCGGTTCGCAACCCTTGTGGTAGATCTAAAGGGCCCACACACATCGGTGTGTATGAGATCCAATAAACCCTCACACCTTTCACAAGTGCCAGTGAAGGGTGACTTGGTCATCTTTCCAAGTAAACAAGACCCAAATCCATCCTTTTGGATTTGGGTTATGCGCTTCTTGTTGACATGTCCAAGACGATAATGCCACAAGCATGCTTTATCCAAATCATTGGAAGAATCGATATACAATACATCATTTCCTAATTTGTCTACAACCATCACAGTTTCATATATTCCATTACAAAGGCAATGCTTCAAAATAGAAAGTACCATTAAAGAAATCATTAATAGAACCTTTTTCATTATCAAATGAAAATCTAAAACCTTGTTTATACAAACCATGAAAAGAAATAATGTTTTGTGTCATTTCTGACAAATAACAACAATTATTCAAATCTAAACCTAACATACTACTAAGAACTAAAGAGTAAAGTCCAATCTTGGTGACAGGCGACACTTTCCTATTCCCCATGATCAAGTTTATCTTCCCATGCTCCACATCCCTACTTCTTCTTAGACCCTGCAAATCAGAACAAATGTGAAAACCACATTCTGTATCGAGGACCCAAGACATAGCATGTGATGAGTTGTTAATAGTATAAATACCTGTGAAGGACGACTTGATTTTTCCATCCTTGATATCTTGCAAGTAGTTCAGGCAGCTTCGTTTTTAATGCCCTTTGTAATGGTATTAGAAGCAACCAGCATCCTTCGAGTTCGAGGAGGGCGCAGTGGGACCAGCCTTGGTTCCACTAGAATAGGTGCCATCTTGGGACTTTCCCTTGTGGTGGCTCTTAGAAGGAGCCTTCCTCTTCTTACCCTTCCCTTTCCCAATAGCTAAGACGGGGGCATTAGCAGTAGGAGTTGATGCAACAGATTTATTTTTTAGACTACTCTCAGCAGTCCTTAGCAGGCCTTGAAGCTTTCTTAGAGTGACGTCCTCCTTGTTCATGTGGTAGGTCATGTGGAACTGGTTGTAACAAGGAGGTAAGGAGTGAAGTATGATATCTATGGCCACCTCCTCATCAAAGTTAACATTTAACTTCAGCAAGTGTTCCACATATTTATGCATTTTCTATAGGTGGGTCATGACAGACTCTCCGTCCTTCATTTTGGTAGTGATCATCGCAGCGATGATCTCATACCTCTCCTGCCTTGCACTTTGATGGTACCTATCCATCAAATCTTGATGTATCTCGTAGGGGTAGTAGTCCTTGTAGGACTTTTGGAGTTCGACGTTCATTTTCGTGAGCATGATGCAATGGACTTTTGTAGCATCTCGCTCATGAGCTTCGAAGGCAGCGATCTCTCCGGGAGTAGCAGTGTTGACGTTTCTTTCAGCTCCTTGTTGAGGATATACTCCTTGTCCTCGTAATGGGTAACCATTCGAATGTTGCGGATCCAATCATTGAAGTTGGACCCATTGAAATCACCCTCCCACACAAATTCATGAGTGAGAATGAGTCGGAAGAGGTCGAGCCAGAAGCGTTGTTGTTGTTCGAAGTAGACATCTGAAATAGAAAAGAGACAAAGTTTGATTAGGTAATAATCCCCAATTAAACACCCAAATTAGAAATTAGGGCTAGGATCCAACAACATTATTTGCAATTTAGAAGAGGGATGCCATAATCTAAACAACAAATAATTTGAAGGTAAGTGAATGACGATTCACTAATTTCCACCATGAAAAACGGAAAAGAAATTAAGTTTTAAATTTATTGAAAACTCTAGATCTTTTGAGATTCATTGAACTTTTCGATGGCATGTTTAAATCTCGATATGCCCTTCAAGTTTGTGACTGGGATACCGAGGATCACAAACAAGGTGTGAATAACCATGCAAATATACTTCGTACACTCGATGTTACAAATCACCTAATCAATGTGTCGGTTAACCACACACGCTCCATTGATCTATGATAAAAATCGAGTCACCCTTTTGCCACCATTGCTAGTCCATATTAATGTGTCAGTTATCCATGCACGCTCCACTAACGACTTAACAATGGTACAAAATGTAATTTCATGGAATAACATCATTTCACATTTTTCCTAAAGCAACTAAGATTGTGATTTTTTTATAAAACATTTAGTTACTTTATTAATCATTATACTTTTAATAAGGAATTAGTTGTCATATCCTACCCGTTCGGCTAACGACCCTCCACCAATCAAGGAAGCAACGGGTGAGAGTGGACACCCATTAAACTGTCATTTTATAGGTGGCAACCTTATACTCCCCTTATAAATCGGCTTCATGAATGAGGCCTACTAACAGTAAAACTAGCTTAGTCTTATATATATATATATATATATATATATATATATATATATATATATATATATATATATATATACATATATATATATACATATATATATATATATATATATATATTAATCTTATAATATTACAATAATATAAGGTTGAATTTTAAATTGTAAAATTCTAGGGTTTAGAATTTAAATATTTCAAAATTACACCTTTTAATTAAAAATTTAAATTCCAAAATTTGAGGATAAGTTTTGAAACTTTTCAAAACATCTTTTAGATCAAATTTGAAAATTATTAATTAATCTTATTATTAACATGTATCACATAATTTGACCTAATCTTTTCCTTAACAAGATAATTCAAATCAAAAATACAAATAATCATATTTTTTCTTATAAAACAAGTAATTATCTTATTTTTGACAATTATCCCTCAATTGAATTGGGATAATCAATACCATATTAAAAAATTCAAGTTTTATCAGTTAAAATTGTTTTTGGTAATTATCCCAACGTAATTTTAGTCAAAATCCCGAAAAATCAGCCACCAGACGAGCCGACTCGCCGAGTCACAGAACTGGACTCGTTGAGTAGCCCTGACTCGTCGAGTTAATTTGGTGACTCGACGAGTCCATCAGTCAGAAGCATAATTTTTCGAGTTTTGAGCTTGAACAAGTTATCTATGCATCAAATACGAAAGAGAGACGATCTAGGTTCTGATACCACTGTTGGATTATGAGCAAAACAACATTCCTATGGTGTTCATGCAAACCCTAATTGCTTGGATCTAGTTTTTCTATTTGTACATGCAATATTGTCCAAGACTTGAAAACCCTAATCTAGCATACAATAAAACTTTAAATCAACATAAATAAACTAGTAATAATTTTACCTTTGATTGTTGCTTGAAGATCTTTAGCTTATGAGAACCTAGTACCTCAAATGCGATGCCTCTAATAATCACAAACACCAAAGCAAGTTGGAAGATTTTTGAGAGAGGGGAAGGCTTAAAATCGGCTCTTGGATCTCTAGGGTTCAAGTGATAGCCGAAATATAAAGCATAGGGGTCTTTTATATAGGTGTGAGATTAGGGTTTCAGTCAGAGTCCTTATCCGGTTACTTAGCCACCAAGAAGCCCATAAGAATCTTCTGGATTCCTATCTTGGAAAAAATCTTATGGGCTATCCATAAGGATTTTGTCCAGCCTATCCCTAGGGTTTCTCAACCTACTTTGCAACTATCCAATAATTACAATTTCAGTCCCCCAAAGTTTAATTAATCTCTTTTGATCACAAAATTAATTCTTGACCAATATTAATTAAACAAATATGATTTCTCCTTTAATATATTATTCATATAATATATTAATAAACCATAATAATCTCTTTCTCCATTAATCATCTAGTCAAGTTGCTCTGGTGAAGACAATCCAAAAGGACCATGCTACAACCGGATCAAGTACATACCAAATATAGTTGTGGACTTAGACACTAATCTAACATCACTAACTTCAATATAGTTGACCAATCCAAAAGGCATGTTTGGGTATTTGGACTTTGATGAGCCTTTGGGAGTTGGTTAATATGGGTCAGGAAATACATTTTAGGCTTAGGGTAAGGCCCATTAAGGGATTGGGCCCAATATAGCAAAATAGGCCATTAGTGGGCTACTAATGGGCATGGGAAGCTTACTTAGTATTGGGCCTTGGTTTTGAGCATTAGATATGGACCAATTGTACTAGGGGTAGAATGGTCATTTTACCCTAAGATGGATTAATGTATTGGACTAAGTGATATTTGGTGCTGTTAGCTCGGGGAGCCGAAGGAGCAGCAGTTCGAGATTTGGCAGATAGTAGCTACACGGATATCAACAAGGTCTCAGCAGTGCAAGGTGAATTTCCTCACTGTGTGAATGGGTCTACGGCCACAATGCCGGACCATGTGGTTTATGAGTAGGAAGACCCGGGGGTTAGCCCTAGGCACTGTATGCTAGAATGTGATTCCGGATCAAGGTCCGATGCCGAGCGGGCGCCCGAGGAATGTTTTCATGATAATTTATACTTGTTGTCTGTGTGATACTTGTATGTGCCTGGTAGGGAGGTGAGTGCGGGCGAGGTCCCGTATCTCACCATTAGCAGAGTATGGATTGGGTTCCGTATCTCCTTAGTAGCAGAGCAGGGGCGAGGCCTGAGATAGGAGAGAGGTGAGTATGTGCGGGTGCCCATATCTCACTATCAGCAGGAGCGTGGACGGGGTTCCATGACTCGTTAGTAGCAGGCCAGGGACGATGCCCTAGTTAGGCGAGGCCTTAGATCAGGAGTATTGTAGAATGTGATAGCTACTTGTTGTGTGTATGTATGTGTTTAGCGGGCGAGGCCCAGAGACAGACGAGGCCTAAGAGAAACAGATTTGTATACCGAGCGGGGCTCAATGCCAGGCAGGGCCTGATGTCGGGCGGGGCCCGATGTCGGAGTTAGTCCGATGCTGGGAAAGTCCTGGTGCAGCGGGCGGGGGCCCAGTATATGGTTGTATGTGGTATGTCGTAGATTGGGGAACTCACTAAGCTTCGTGCTTACGGTTTTCAGTTTTGGTTTTAGGTACTTCCGGTAGCAGAGGGAAGAGTTCGGGGTGATCGCATGGCACACACACCAAAGGAGTTTTAACCTGGGATGTTTACTCTGATAAAATAAAATAATTTTTTAGACATGATACTCTGATGTGATATGTTTTGAATGAATGGTTGACACTTGTGGTTTTATTATTAAATTAAAAATGAAATTTTTGGTCATGGTTTTTGGTTCGTTACAGAAACCCTCCGGTCCTATCTCAGTAAGCACAGAAGATAGCATATATTTAACACACACAAAATGCATAATATCACATAACTCAAGTAAGCACATAAGACCCTCCGATCACACATAGATACCACTTACGGTAAGTATAGTGAGAAGACTCACCTCGGATGATGAACAACTCCTATAGATGTTGCTGCTGCACCGACCTCTAACACTAAGCCAAAATCCCCAATTACCCAATTAAGATCTAAGTCCAAATCCTCACTTTTTAGGTCTAAAGGTAGTCCACTAACTAGCCCATCAATAACCTAAAAACTCATCGGGCCCATCAAGGTCCAATAATGAATGGGCTCTCCCGAGGCCTAACTCTCAAGTCCAAGTGACAAGCCCAACACAAGGGCCCAAGGCATATATATAATATTTCTCTGCTCAAAATCTCTAGTACACAAGCCCAAAGATCCAGGCCCAACCCTTAAAGACTATTATAAGATTTAGCCCAAAAAGCCCATAGTGAGGTTACGCAGGGCATACCTCCCTTGGTACGATCAGCGTACACAAGCATGCACGAAATCTGATCGAGGACACCAAACTAGTACGTAGGGCGTACTAGGATTACGCTCGGCGTACGTCCAGTATGGCTTTTCTCACTTTCTTGGTCTTAACCGGTTAAGACCTTAACTCAAATCACAGATCTGGAATCCCTAGAGGCTCTTACTCCATAAAGTTTGTAACTTTAAGCCTTTGCATGGCTGATAAAGGCACAGACACCCAAAACCCTCATTCTTTTATCTCAAAATGCTCATATCTTATGCATGGGTTGATTCAAACGTCCAAGTCTCGATTTTATGACACTATACTCCTAAAGACACTCAAAGGAGCTACTCATAATCTCTGGAGCTCATTTTCTCATAAAGCATGCAACTTTGGGACCAAAACCCTAAAATGGTCTAACATGATGCACAAAACAAAAGAGTGAGAAAGATTTGAGCTTTATACCTCCAAATGAAGCTCCCAACACAAATATGCTCAGATCTATAGCATGGACTCCCACTCCTCCTTCTTCAAAGCTCCTTCTTCACTCCAAGAACACACAAAATCACCTAAATGCTCTCAAATGGACACACACAAGCTCAAGAATGAGGATTAGGGTTTGAGAGGGTTGATTGACTGAGGATGGTGGCCAGGAATGAGGCCATATTATTCTTTATATAGGGACACCCCCTCATTTAGGGTTTTCACTATGTGCCTAGTACGCCCAACAAACCTTCTGGTACGCCCAACGTACCAGGTGGCTCCGCTTAAAAGTCACGCACATGAGTACGCTAAATGTACACACCAGCATACTCAGCTGCCACCTTTCTCAAATAAGAGGCCTATCTTGTCAAAACTTCAAACTTCCATAGCTTCCTCGATATAACTCCGTTTCCAAAGAACCCCGTATCCACGGAAAAGTGACGAGAAGCCCTACGCTTCTAGCAACTCGTCGCAGCCCCGAGGCTTCCTCATGCCCGGGTTGCAGCCCACGAACCCTAATCACGGACGATCCGAAACAGGATGTTATACTTTTCATAGTTGGAGCCGGATTTTCCATTCTCTTTCCGTACTTTACTTTTTTAGAATTACTTTTATGGGAGACAACAAAAGGTGTTGAAACTTTTCATAGTTGGAGCCGGATTTTCCATTCTCTTTCTCTTTAGAAATGGGAGTTAATACCATTGTGGAGTGAAACCGCACCCCCGATAATAAAAACTATGAGGTTTATAATGGAAATATGATATATATGAACCCCATCAATCTTGTGTTGGCTATCACAATTATGATGAGCATCACCCACAAAGGTGAAGGTCTACCCCTCACACCTCAACCCAGACTCAACAAGATTGATAATTGCAGCAACAAGAAGACCACCCTCCTGCCCAACTCACATCCATCCATTTAGTGGTCCCCATAATCATAGCCTCATCTTTCGTGGTTGTTTTTCGTGGTCTTTTACATTGTTTTCCCAAACATATCATGTATAAAAACTTAACCTGTCATCTTCCCCTTCCTCAAATGATCTCAAGATTTCATCGTCTTTCTCATCAACCTTAAATTTACTTCAAAATCCTTTTTTACGTATCCCTTCCTCTTTAATGATAGTTGGAATCCACCCGGATATTTCTCTTTCCTTGGCACCATAATCAAAATCCTCAATCTTCACTGTAACTTGATCAGAAATAACGTCAAACAATGTCGTTTTTATACACTTTCACTGATTGGTCTTCGTAACAATTTTATAGAAGTGTTCGGAGTCCTCTCATATTCAATCAAGACACTATAAAGTTCATAATTAGTTTCTTTTGAACATTTTTATTATTTTATAAAAGTGTTCGGAGTCCTCTCATATTCTTATTATTTTATAAAAGTGTTCGGAGTCCTCTCATATTCTTATTATTTTATAAAAGTGTTCGGAGTCCTCTCATATTCAGTCAAGACACTGTAAAATTCATAATTAGTTTCTTTTGAATGTTTTTATTATGTTAAACAAGGAATTTTTAAAGTCTTCAACAATATCGACTTCAATGTTGACGGTTGCTTCCAGTAAATATATTGTTTATTTTAATGCATCTTGACATCATGTAATGTATAGTAGAATATTTTTTAAAAACATGTTGGCCCTTTAACTATTGCATATCATCATAGTTACAAAAAAACATGTTGTCATGATAGTTACACAAATTATATAGTATAGTCAAAAGATATTAGTCATATGACAGACATATATAAAAACGTATATTCAGTAAACTAACGAGTTAAATTGACAATTTCCCTAAGAATGATGGGTATAGTATAGGCTTATGGCCCTATTAAAATATTTCAAGATTGATTTTAACAAATGAGTAGATAATACAAAATTAATATACTCGCAATATATTCAAAAAAAAAAAAAGGTTATTTCGTTTTTATTTCATTTTTGTCTGATGTCATCGAAATAGAAACTTGTGAAATAAAAACGTTGAATTTGCAAATAAATTTAACATAACAAGATTTTTAAACAATCAATCTTAAGGAAAAAAAAAAACAAACTTAACAAAAAGTGACATAAAATTTTGTTTAATTGCATTGAGTTTTTTCGTCATTATTCCTTTATTGCAGTTGCAGTCTCCTCTTCGTTAAAATAATCATTCCTGGTGTCAAGCCAATAGAAATACAATATGATTAGCTATAAATATAATTGGTTTATCATTTTCTTTATCCCTAAACTCTTAGAAAAATCAAGAATATAACATCTAATAAAAAAAGTCAACTGTAAAACAAGTAGTTTGAGTTTGACTTACCGGATTTTCCGGGAGAGTTGATAGATTCCTGTTCCAGCCATTGCAACATTTACACTAAAAAGGTTCCAGTTTTTCTGTAATCAACAATTAATTATCATCAAATTTCAAATAGCAACATACTTTCATTTTTTATAAGACTCCAAGTTAAATGACGAGTTTACCCTTGTCTAGTAGTAAAGGAATTTGACTTACCGGGGTGATGACCATGCTGTAACGAGACCAGATAATTCCAGTGGCTGTGACAGCTGGCAAAATAAATGAAAATATGTAAACAAACAGGAACAAATGCAAGAAATAAAATTATTTTGTAATTTTAAAAATACCAAATTGTTGAGGGTATGAAAGTTTCTCTGGTGGCTTGGCAAAATCTGCAATATTGGCAATGCTGATGCCCCACTTGAAAGTTGGAGCCCAGAAATGAACTACAAAAACATATTTACTTAATTAATACACAAAAGATATATAAAAAAATTATCAGTTGAACTGAATCATACAAATAGAAGGTTCTTGCTTGAACAACTATGAGATTAAATTGATAGCTACTGAAAGTTTCCTACAATTACTATTCTTTTTCAAAAAATAACTATGTTCAAGAGAATCTAGGAACTGGAAATAATTGAAGTAAGCCAAAACTAGAATCAATTCCACCACTTTTACTTTGGTGATCAAACAAGTTATTGGTCAGCTCTAAAACTTTTGTGGATTCTGAATATTTCAGAAGAAAAATTGATATCCAGAGCAAACTTCACTAAAAAAGCAAAACAGGCTATATATTTGAAGTAATTCAGTACCAAAATCTACCTCCTTTTGCATTTGAGGTGTATTACTTTGACTTAGAAAGTCAAATTATAGCATATCACTGAAACCCATGTAATAATCTCAATAATTCAATCATAACACCGCCGCCACACATAGATGCTGAACTTCTTCAATAAACGCAGAAAAATCGTATAATTTTGTCATCGAACAACATACAAATCAAATCATCAACTAAACCTAAAACCCCCAAAAATCACGCAACGAAAACAAGCAGGAAAACCTAATTATGATAATTAAAAGTTGTAAAAAACATCAGAGTAGTGATTTAAAGGAACAACTCACTCGTTTTCGGGCCAGCAGGGTGATTCCAGAGAGCCTGTAGTTTCGACGAAGCCATTAAAGCTCTACTTTCTCTCTCGAAAATCTCACAAAATTTGCGAAAAGCGTTCGACGAGCAGCATCAAGACTCAAGAGTATTGGTGGGTATATGAGATTTATTAATCTACACGCGCGACCACCTGATCCCCTACTCCTCTCTAGCTGAACATCCAATCACATAATGCCACATGGGTTTTAACCACCGTGGAAACCACCCAATGATGACTTTGACTTTAAATCTTTTGACTTCGTACCAAACATTGATTCTAATTTGCCCTTGCAATAAATTTAGGGACAATTTGATATGATAATCATTGATTCAAGGTCTATTTGGTGTTTTATAGTTGATTATGTTATTTTTTAGGAAAAATGTTTAAAAAAAACATCAACCTTTCGTTCAAGTTTTATTAGGGTTATCAAACTGTAAAAATAAATGCTAAAAGAAAATCATCAGACTTTGTAATTTAATATCAATTACATCAAATCAAATCAAAATATCCTTAAAATAACCAACATACTCTTTAATTTACATTTGTTATATAGTTAAAGATAAAAGATACAAATAAAAATAATTATTCAAGAATGAATATATTACAGATAAGATTTGACTTGTTCTAGAATTTTTTGAAATGTTGTAAAAGTATTAGTTTGTTACTATTTTCTTTTTTATGTAAATCTCTTGTATTGTATAAACCCAATATTAGATTGGAAATAATATTTTTTTTATATAATATCGTTTACATCGTCTTTCTTTCCTCCTTTCCTTCATGGTTGTCTACGATCCTATTCGATCTGGTGGTGGAGGTAGAGACCTAGAGGGTGCAATATCCAATATCCTTTTCTTTTACTATTTTATATGCTAAATATTGTGCTGTAAGTAGCGATGTTTTCTGGTCGGAACCAGACCGAATCATCCTGAACCCGAATAGCCCGAAAATCGAATAAGAGTAATTACATGAACCGAAAATCGGACCAAATAACCAATATAGGTTCAGTTCAGTTCGGTTAATCACTCGAATAACATGTACAAGATGATTGATGACCTAATATAACCGAAAACAACCAAATAATCTGTATTAGGATTCTATAACTTGAATAACATTTACAATATCATTACAAACATTATACTTTTTATGAGTTTTGTAGCTTATGATTTCATAACAAATCTTTTAAAGAAACAAATTTGTTAATTAAAAATAATGCAAATTATACATAATTGTTTCAAATGTACAATAAAAGGTTAGAATTTGTATAGTAAGAATTGTTAAATGTGACTCGAGCATTTAAATCATACTTACGGAGCATTTGGATCATTCTCATGGAGCATTTGAAGCACTTAGAACTCAATGGAGCACTTGGGGTTCATGGAGCATGTGACAAACGAATGGGTTATTTGTTGAAGGGTTGGGCCAAGAAGGATACTTTTGTGCCAAGGGCACTCCCTTTTGCGCCATGGAGAGTCCCTCTTGCGCCATGAAGAATTTATGTTACATCATGGAATATGTTGTTGCGCCACGCTTGGCCTTGTTGCGCCATGCATGTTATTGTTACGCCAAGGTGATGATGTTGCTCCAACCTAGAAGTTCTTGCGCCACTGTAACATCCCAAAATTCAAGGCCAAAATTTTCATTTTTAAATGAGTTGTTATAAAACCATAAGTATAAGAACATCCATAATAACATCTCATGTCAAAACAAAAGTGTCAATAGTCAAACGTGTTATCATAAAATAATATCAGAGTATAATCTCAAAGATCTCATGTGCGGAAAACATAGTGTGATGCGCTGCGATCGCCGGATCCTTTCCTTTGAAAATGAAGTACCTGAAACCAAAATTGAAAACCGTAAGCACGAAGCATAGTGAGTTCCCCCATCATACCACATACCATACATTAGACATACTGCCAGGCGATTCTGGGGTGCCTGACCTACCCTGCCAGGCCATTCTGGGGTGCTTGACCTACCCATGTCAAGCCATTCCGGGGTGCTTGACCTACCCTGCAAGGCCATTCTAGGGTTCCCGACCTACCCATGTCAAGCTATTCTGGGGTGCTTGACATACCCTATCGGTTAGTCACAACTAGGGCCGGGGACTAGTCCCCTAACTACCACTATCACATAATAACATAACATAATCATACTGCTAGGCATGCAAGGGTACTGACTACCCCTTTGGTAGCCGGGGACTATTTCACCCCTACTACTACTAACATGTATAACAGAGCACCCTAGCACACAAAGTATATCAGATAGCAGCAAACCAGACAATTATCACAAAGACAATTGTCACAACTGGCATTTTGCTAGGAAATTATATTCCCATGTAAACATCATCCATTGTAAAAGCCTATACTTACTATACTCTATTCTCATTCAAATTCATCTCATATGTTCAACTAAGGGTTGGAAACCCTAGAAATCCTGACTCAAGTTCATTATGGAGTAGGATTCTTTTATTGGGCCTAAGGGACCCATAAATTATCAATTCATCAATCTATAACATTTTTGGGCCATTTGGGCCTAGAATGATTCATTCCACCTCTAATGGGCCTTATTAGGCCATAACAACTCCAATTAACCTTAATGGACTTTAGAATCCATTCTTCTATGTCAAATTGGGCCGTAGATGCACTTAAGGGCCCAATGGGCCGAAACTTATTTATTGGGTTTCCCAAAATCAAGCAAAGCCAAGAGTGGGCCAAACTAATTCACCCTCCTTCCTCCTAGCCCAAATCTCGGTCCATGTTTAATAAAAAATAAAAAAATAAGGGGATTAACTAGCATTAGACACATCATTATTATATAATGGACTTCCATGCAATTTAGCCACTAGATAACTCATAAATATCATGCATCAAGAACTTCCATCTCCTCACTCTCTTTCTTCCCTCCCTTCTTTTTCCTCTTGGCCAAACATCCCAAAACACCACATACATTTCCTTCTTTCAAACTCTCTCAAGAACTCTCTTCATCTTCCTCTAAATTTTCGAGTTTAGTGTGTTTCAAGAGGATTTTTCATCACAGATCATCATCATTGGTAAGATCTCACAAGCTAAGTTAATTTACTACATCTTTAAACTTAAATCACTCCTCTTACCACCTCAAATTCATGACCATGCTCCCTAGAACTCATCAAGATTCGAAGATCACTTCAAGAAGCTAGCTAGAGTCATAACTTACACCACCTTCTTCTTATCTTCATCACAACCGAAATCCAAACCCTAAGGTGAGCTTCATACCCTTCTATTTTCGGTTTTCATATGTTTTATGGGGGAGAATACAAGAAAATGTGTAGATCTATGTGTATGTGTATGTTATGTGTGATTTGATGCATGTATGTGTGTGATGTTATGTTTTTTGTGATAAATATGTAACAAAAATGGATGATAATTCGAGATCTATGGCATGGGAAAAGAAACAAACAAAAACTAAATTCTTTTACACTAAGCTAGTTAAGAAAAATAGCTTATAAGGTTATGAGGAACATACTTTAACATAAAACCCATTTTAGGACTTAATATGTTAAAAATACAAAAACTGTCAATTCATGGTTTCTTGAGGGCCAAAAGAGTCAAAACAGTTTTTTTATAATCATTTTTCTGAATATTAGAATTTTCAAAGGACTTAAAATGCAAAAATTTAAGTTATTGGGCTAAATATGGGCTTTTCGGCCCAACAAGCCCAAAATTGCGAAAATTGAAGTTTTTAAGGGGCTGAATTGTAACATTCTGTAAAACAGGGGATTTGAAGTGAAATAAAACTATTCCAAAGGTCAAAAATGCTTTTCAAATTCAAAAAGGATCAAAAATGTAAACTTTTTATATTTTGGGCCCAAACTGTAAAAGTTGCGAAATTTGGGGTTTTAATCCAGAAAACATCATTTTGGAAGGGCTAAAGCTGTTTACAAATTAAATTTTGGGTTAAAAATGTCTTTTCAACGATTTTATGATACAAAAGTGTCAAGAAAATGTTTTAAGGACTAAAAATGAAATTCTTTTATATAAAGGACTAAAAGTGTTATTTTTATAAAAGAAAGGTAGTGAAAAGGTAAAAATCATACTTTTAAATCAATTAATTCATTAAGACAAAATACAAGATACCCGACTAGTGATAAAACAGAAAACGAATACACCTTCAATACCAAATATCGTTATAAACGAATTGATTCGGTCTTGAATCAATACAACACAACAAGCATCAAATTAAAAACACTTCAATAGATACGTGATGACTGCAATGAGTAAATCTACAAACTTTGGGCTTATGAGTTTCAAGTTATGCTTGTTGGGCCTTGCAAGCCTATCAACATGATCTTTGGGCCCAAAGGGATAACGCTGATATGTTATTGGGCCTTCAATGATCCAATATTTTATAAAAGGACTTTCAATAGCTTTTATGTGCTAGTGGGCCAAAGTGTCCTGTTAGAAAAGCTAGTAAGGTCACAGTAAGCAAGTGCGAGTTGGACCATCGTGTCTTTCGCATCCACGACAGCCTAAGGTACTTACGATAGTAGTGGGACATAATACTCCTGTAACACCCAAAGTTTGAAAGGCCAAGAAAGGAAAGGAAACCCTAAGTTTAAGGGACGACTCGGCGAGTCCAAGGAGGAACTCGGCTAGTCCGAGCGGGATCCGAGTAGAGGAGTAAGTGACCGACTCTGCGAGTTGGCCAAGGAGACTCGGCGAGTCTGGTTTGTATGAGGAAAACCCTAAATTCAGGACTTAGAGCCTATTTAAGTGCCTCATTCTCTTCCCTAGGGTTCCTTTACTACCTCTCTAACCCAGAACACCAAACCCTAGCCGCTATATCCATTGTTGAGCCAATTATTGCCTTGAAGAGTTCATTAAAGCTTGGAGAAGGAAGAAGGATCTTGAAGGTGCAAGAAGGGGGATACAGATCTGGGATTAGGAAGATATTTCTAAACACTTGGAGGTAATAAACTAGTTCTTGGACTCCTTTGCACCTAGATCTATGTGTGAGTTTTGGGGCTTTTGGCCATGATTGGTATCCCTTTGAGTTAGAAGCCAAATCTGAAGTTGCTACTTCGGATCTAAGCATATTTTGGCCTTGTGAAGCATAAAGTATCAGCCCTTAAGTTAATTTTGGAGCCTCTTTGCCTTAAACCCTAGTTTATGGTGTATTTAGCCTAGATCTCCTTCTCTACACGTAAAGTTTGCAACTTTACGTGAAGAATAGGCTTGGGAAGGGTAGATCTACAGTTTGGAGTCCATGCATGACTCAAAAGTCCTCTGCATGTATGTAGATCTGAATGGAGTCGGCGAGTCCTTTCAATGAACTCGGCGAGTAGCATGAAGATTAGGAGGAACTCGACGAGTGGGATGAACAACTCATCGAGTCGGATGAAGTTGGGCAGGAACTCGGCGAGTTTGAAGAACAACTCGGCGAGTCTGTTGAAGGATGTCTTGCACTCGGCGAGTCTGTTCTTGGACTCGGCGAGTCAAGTCGCGAAACCCCAAACCCTTCGAGTTGAGACTCGAATCAGTGCGTCGAATGGAGACTCGGTGAGTTGGACAGGTCAGGACTCAGAAATCGGTAGACTCGGCGAGTCATGGACTGACTCGGCGAGTCAAGTCGCGAATGGAAGGCTCTGAACATATGAACTCAGCGATTTAGTAGGTTGACTCGGTGAGTAGGGTTGACCTGGGAGGTTGACTTTGACCAGGACCTTGACCTTGACCAGAGTTGACTTGGTTGTCTTTCGGGGGTCAGTTAGACTAAGTGTTGCATTGATATTGATAGCTCGGGGAGCTAGTGGAGCAGGAGTTCAGAGAGTGGTCGGGCAGTTGCTACTTCAGATCTAAGCATATTTTGGCCTTGTGAAGCATAAAGTATCTGCCCTTGAGTTAATTTTGGAGCCTCTTTGCCTTAAACCCTAGTTTATGGTGTATTTAGCCTAGATCTCCTTCTCTACACGTAAAGTTTGCAACTTTAAGTGAGGAATAGGCTTGGGAAGGGTAGATCTACAGTTTGGAGTCCATGCATGACTCAAAAGTCCTCTACATGTATGTGTTGGAATAGTGTCTAAGGCTGCAACTATATTAGGCAATTATTTGACCCGGTTGTGCATGGTCCTTTTGGGTTGCCTTCACCATAGCAACTTGACAGGATGATTTATAATGAAAGAAGAAATATTATTAATATATTATGAGAATAATATAAGGAATAATATTATTATTATTTGATTAATATAAGTCATAAATTAATTAGGAATTAATTTGGTGACTTAAAGAGATTAATTGAATAAAGGGGCATAAACTGTTAATTGAATAATAGTTGTACTTTGGGCTATAATCCCTTAAGGATAAAAGGGGACGGTTTTGAGGGCTTTGGATAGA
Organism: Lactuca serriola; assembly: GCF_051521515.1. Taxonomy (NCBI): domain Eukaryota; kingdom Viridiplantae; phylum Streptophyta; class Magnoliopsida; order Asterales; family Asteraceae; genus Lactuca; species Lactuca serriola. Next base: position 248,736,484 of record NC_136408.1, on the reverse strand, counting down.
CCTTAAAATCGTCCAAGGCTTATCATTAGGGTATTGGATTGCTTAGGTCTTAAGTTATCCAATTAGGGTTTTAAGGGTGAAACCCTAGGAGCCTTACAAGTATAAATAGACCCAAGGAGTTGATGAAATCGGCACTCTTGCCTTTGGCAGAACCCTGGCCAATTTCTAGCTCCTCTCTCCTCTCTCCATAATCATCCTCTTGCTAGTTGGTGTTTGTAAGCCATTAGAGGAGTGACAATTATGACTCTAAAGCTCCAAGGACAAGAAGATTCAAGCAAGTGATTCAAGGTAATTTTTTAAATCTGATTTCTTATGTTATTATACTCTAATAGTCATTAGAATTCTTGGATTCAATGCATGTTCAACTAGAGAAGCCTAGATCCAAGCATTAGGGTTTGTAGGTGCATAGGAATGTTCATATGGCTAAAACCCATCAGTGGTATCAGAGCCTAGATTGGTTTCTATTGAATTGATGCATTGGTTGCTTATTTGTTGCTTGCAAAATTTGAATTTTGTGATTCTGCCTGATGAACTCGGCGAGTCCCATAGTGGACTCGGCGAGTAGGCTCAACTCGGCGAGTCCATTGTGGTACTCGGCGAGTTCGAGCGTCAGAAAGAGCTAATTTCGGGATTTCTTGCTGTTTATCTTTTGGATACTTACCATAACCTTAATAGGTCAATATAAATCCGATTTTATGATATATTTGAGTATATTCTTGACCTAATTGAAGATATTTATCAATTAATTAAATATTAATTTCCTTATATGATAATTGATTAATTATTTTAATTAAATTGGTAAATTGTTTTGCAAGAAATAATTATATAAATCAAATATGGATAATTATGTGATTAATTGTTAATTTAGATTATTTGTTATTTGATCCCCTATGTTTTGAAAAGTTTAAAACTTGCCCTCAAGTTTTGAAATTTATGTTTTGTAATTAAAAGTTTAATTTAGACAATTTAAATTTCAAACCCTAGAATTTTACAAGTTTAAAATTCAACCCTGTACTAATATAATATTACAAGATTAATATATATATATATATATATGTATGTATGTATGTATAATTAAAAAATGATAGTCTTACCGTTAGTAGGCCTCATTCACGAAGCCGGTCTATAAGGTGGGTATAAGGTTGCTGCCTATAAAATGGCGCTTAAAGGGTGTACACTCACACCCACCGCTTGCTTGATCGGTGGAGGGTCGTTAGCCGAACGGGTAGGATAGGGCAACCTCATCCCCTCATTAAAAGTATAATATGAAATAGAAAGTAACTACATATTTTTTTTTAAATTCCCAATCCTAGTTACTTTAGGAAAAGTGAATTGATGCAATCCCATGAAATTACACTTTGCACCCTTGCTAAGAAGTTAGTGGAGCGTGTGTGGTTTACCGGCACACTAATTGGTTCTAAGCAAAGGTGGCAAAGGGTGATTCATTGTTTATCATAGTTCGATGGAGCGTGTGTGGTTTACCGGCACATCGAATAGGTGATTGTTACAATGAAGGCACCATGTGAATTTGCATGGTAATTCACACCCACTTTGTGATGCTCGGTATCCCAGTCACAAACGGGAGGGGCATATCGATATTTAAACATGCCATTGAAAAGTTCAATGAATCTCAACAAAACCTAGGAATTCTCAATACATTTAGAACTTAAAGTTATGTTTTCATGGTGGAGAAGTAGTGAATCGTCATTCACTTAGCTTCAAATTTATTGCATGTTAGATTACGGCATCCCTTTTCTAATATGTAAATATTGTTGTTGGATCCTATCCCTAATTTTTCTTATTGGGTGATTTTTAGGGATTTAAATTCTAATCTATCTTTGTCCTTTCTATTTGTAGATGTTGAAGGCGAACAACGCTGCTGCTAGCTCGTTCACATTGATGAGCCTTTGCCAAAAGGTGACTTTCGATGGGACGAACTTTAGCGAATGGATAAGATACATTCACACAATTGCTCGCTACGAGGACAAGGAGTATATCCTCGATGAGAAGCTCGAGAAGATCAACCCAGAAATCGCTACTCCGGCTGAAATGACTGCTTTTGAGACTCATGAACGTGATGCAACGAAGGTTCATTGCATCATGATAGCCACAATGAACGCCGAATTCCAAAATTCCTATGAGGGCATGTATCCATACGAAATGCACCAAGACTTGTTCGAGAGATACCACCAAAACGCGAGGCAGGAACGTTACGAGATCTTCACTAACATGATCTCCGCTAAAATGGGTCATGGAGAATCTCTAACCGTGCACCTGCAAAAGATGCAAAGGTATGTCGATCGTCTTCGCAAGTTGAATGTCGACTTTGGGGAAGACTTGGCAATCGACATGGTGCTTCACTCCTTGCCTCCGTGTTACAATCAATTTAGGATGACCTACCACACGAACAAGGAAGAGGTCACCCTAAGTAAGCTCCAAGGTCTCCTTAGGGTTGCTGAGAGCAACCTCAAGGACAAGTCTGTTGCACCCACTCCGAATCCACCCGCTGCTCCTGTTTTGGCCATTAGGCAAGGAAGAGGCAAGAAGAGGAAGGCTCTGTCTAAGAGCCACCGCAAGGGAAAGTCCCGAGATGGTTCCTCTTCTAGTGGGACCAAAGTTGATCCTGCTAAGCCTAACCCTAACCCAAAGGAGGCAGAGTGCCACCACTGCCATAAAATAGGGCATTGGAAGAGAAGCTGCCCAGACTGTTGGATTAGTGTCTAAGTCCATAACTATTTTGGTATGGACTTGACCCGATGGTGCATGGTCCTTTTGGGTTGCCTTCACCAAAGCAACTTGATAGGATGAATTATGGAGAGAAAGGATTAAATATGATTTATTAATATATTATGGGAATAATATATTAAAGGAGAAATCATATTGTTTAATTAATATTAGTCAATAATTAATTGGTAATTAGTTTTGTGACTAAAAGAGATTAATTAAACTTAAGGGACTAGAATTGTAATTATAAGATAATTGCAATTTGGGCCATGGATTGCCTTATTTTATAAGGTGGACGAATTCTATGGGGAAACCCATAAGGAAATCATCCAAGGCCTTAATTAATGGACTCCATGGGTTGCTTAGGGCTTAAGCATCCAAATTAGGGTTTCCTTGTTAGATAACCCTAATTGCCTCCTATATAAAGAGATCCCTTATGACCAAAACGTGGCTAAGACTTGTTCTAGGGTTTCACATGTTTTTGGGCAGCCTCTAACCTCTATCCTCTTCATCCTCTTGCTTATGGTGTTTGTGAACCATTAGAGGAGTGACACTTGTGACTCTAAGCCTTCCAAAGTCAATACAAGGAGATTTGGGATTGTTATTGCTACATAACAATCAAGATAACATCTTAAACCTATAATCATGTTAATATGATTACTTGAATGCTAGAATTAGGGTTTATAGTCTTGGATAACTTGCATGTACAATAGAGAAACCTAGATCCAAGCATTAGGGTTTGTATGAGCACATAGGATGTTCTTGTGACCAAAACCCATCAGTGGTATCAGAGCCTAGACTGGTTTCTATTGTATTGATGCATTGTATGATTAAAAAATTCGATTTTTGCGGTTCTAGAGGCTGGACTCGCCAAGTCCATAGATGAACTCGCCGAGTCCATGCTGACTCGATGAGTCCATACCTGATTCGGCGAGTCGGCTCGTCAGAAGGAGGGAAAACCGGGATTTCTTGCTGTTTTTGCTTAAGGATAGTTGCCTTATCATATTAGATCAATATAAATCCGATTTTATGATATATTTGACTATATTCTTGATCTAATTGAAGATATTTATCGATTAATAAAATATTTGTTTCCCTATGTGATAATTCATTAATTATTTTGATTAAATTGATAAATTGTTTTGCAAGAAATCATTAAACAAATCAAATATGGATAATTATGTGATTACTTGTTAATTTAGATTATTTGTTATTTGATCCTTGTGTTATGAAAAGTTTCATATTTTCCCCTTTAGGTTTTATAGTTTAAATTTGAACCCAAAAGTTTTGTTGCTTTGAAATTTAAATAGTTAAAACCCTAATGTTTTGAAAAAGGTTTCAAAACTTGCCCTCAAATTTTGGAATTTAAATTTTGATTAATTGTTTAATTTTGATGTATATTTAAATTCTAAACCCTAATGTTTTGAAATGTTTCAAAACTTGCCCTCAAGTTTTGGAATTTAAAAGTTGATTAAAAGTTTAGTTAGGAATGTTAAATTCTAAAACCCTAGTAATTGTTTTGAAAAAGTTCAAATTACACCCTTATGGTTTTATTAATTAATTAAGGTGTATAATTAAAAGAGATTTAATAAATCCATAAAAGTTTTGGTTTACAATTTAATTGAATTAAAAGTATAATTGTTAAATTTGACCACCTAATATTTTAAAAGTGTAAAGTACACCCTATACTATATATAACATTAAAAGTCTAACATTATATATATGTATGAGTAAAAGTCAGTCTTACCGTTAGTAGGACTCATTCACGAAGCTGGTCTATAAGGGGTGTTTAAGGAAATTGCCTATAAAATGGCGATTGAATGGGTATCCACTCTTACCCACCGCAGTCTTGACTAGTGGAGGGTCGTTAGCCGAACAGGTAGGATAGGACAAAACCTTCCATTATAAGTATAATGAATTACTAAAGTAACTAAATGTTTTTCAAATTCCCAATCTTAGTAACTTAGGCAAAAGTGAATTGATGCAATTCCATGAAATTACACTTTGTGCCCTTGCGAAGACGTTAGTGGAGCGTGTGTGGTTAACCGGCACCCTAAATGGTTCTAAGCAAAGGTAGCAAAGGGTGACTCGATGTTTGTCATAGTTCGGTGGAGTGTGTGTGGTTTACTGGCACATCGAATAGTTGACCGTAACATGTGAGGGCACCATCTAAGTTTGCATGGTTATTCACACCCGCTTTGTGATCCTCGGCATCCCAGTCACAAACTAGAGGGGCATATCGAGATTTAAACATGCCATTGAAAGTTCAATGAATCTCAAAGGATCTAGGAGTTTTCATAGATTTAAAACTTAAATTTCTTTTTCGTTTTTCATGGTGGAAATTAGTGAATCGTCATTCACTTACCTTCAAATATTCTGCAATTAGGGTTACGACATCCCTCTCCCGAGTTGTGGAATATTGTGTTGGGTCCTAGCCTTAGTATCTCATTTGGGTGATTTACTAAGGACTTAATCAATCAACTAACTTGAATTCGTTTTCTCCCGTTTTGTAGATGTCAAAGTTCGACAACTATGGTTTTCCAAAATCCCGTGGAACAAGCATTCCACATGAAGATGATATTCCACGGTTCGATCGAGGAACAAGAGATCATGCTTCACTTCCTCCTCCTCCTCCTCCAATTATTCTCCCTAAACCACAAGTTCTAAGGCTTGAAAAGTTCAAGATCACTCAAGCCCTTTTGGCAAGTAAACATAAAGAAGGAAATTCGGTGTGTGCACACGTCCTAAGGATGAAGTCACACATTGATAGGTTAAGAATGTTGGGATCCATTGTCTGTGAGGAAATGGCTGTTGATTGGGTTCTTCAGTCATTTCCTAACTCATATAGTGAGTTCGTAAGAGAGTACTATATGATGAATCGCGACGTGACCCTTATAGATCTCACCTATATGCTTATTGCTGCTGAATCAGCAATGGTTTGGCGCAATAAAAAAGCAAAGTTGATTGGTGAATCTGCCTTAAAGACCTCTATGGATATAGACAATGGCAACGGAAGACATGCTATGATCGAAAAGTTTGATCATAAAAGAAAGGCAATGTCTGAAGTAGTTCCATGTCATGTTCCAAAAGAGTCAATTTGCTTTTATTTCCAAGAGAAAGGGCATTGGAGAAGAAGCTGCCCCATTTACCTAAGAGATCTAAGAGATGGGAGAGTCGAAACGTATGGCTCTAATATAGGTAAAATCCATTAACTAACTCCTCTTAAGCTTCTATTCTAGATTCTTAATACATAATGTGATAAGATGTAGGATCGAAGAAAAGAAAGGAAGCTTAAGGGAAGAAGTGAGCAGAATCTAACCGTGAAGGAATGGATTTCGATCGCATTCCTCGAAGATTAGATTCTTGAGCTACTACTTAGAGTTAGAATTAGATTGCTAAGAAAGATGTATTAGCATAGTTTTTCAATGAATTGCATTGTAAGGTCAAATTTTTTCCGCAATAAAATAAATTTTGACTTTATGTTATTTATTTATCCTTGCAATGACGTGTATGAAAAATTGATGTTTGAATATTTCTATTATTAGCAATAATTGATTTGATTCTTAATTATGGAAATGTCGAAAATTTACCAAATAAGGAGAGTTTCTCATCGCCCAAATTTCAATTGGACAGAAACTTGGAATCATGCAAGTTGGTTGCACGATGAATGAGAAATTTCATATTTGGAAATTAGACTAAATCATTGACAAAGTGTCAAGTAAAGGACTAGGAGATTGAGTACATAAAGTTGCGTGTTGATCAAGTCCACCATAAGAGTAACAAGATATTCGTCGTGATTTACTAAAGGTTTAGTAAATATGATTATACTTACAAGATTAAGTGTAATTCTGAATTGATTGAAAAAGTTTAAATCAATAGCAGAACGAATAAGAAGAATCAAGTAGGCAGAAAGATAAAAGTTTCTCCATTCTAAGAAGAATGGAGAGTAGCTTTTATGCTTTATGATAGGTCTTAATGATTAAGAACCATATCTTAATTGATCCTCTAAGTGAGTCTTGGTACAATTGTATGTCTAAGAAGAGGAATCAAGGATTGAAGAAATGGTCAAATCAAGAAGTCAATCATACTTCATTCCAAAACAAGTCTTAGAGTTAAGATTGCGACATTGAGTGAAAAGTATTAAGAAGGTTTATATCATTCATCAAATGTGGAAAGTTGTGATGTCTTGGATAAGACAAAGACTAACTAGGACCAATTTATGAAGTGTTTTAAACTACACTAACTCTTGAATATTTGTTTGTCAAGAAATGGTTATTGACAAGAGAATCTTATATGTCAAGGAGTCAGTGGGAGTCTTAATGGTCTTGAAAGGTTTCAAGAACAAATCAAATAAACCTTATCGATCATCACTAGCACACGAGTTGAGGTTTACAACCTATCGTGTCGACATTATTTTGTTTCTGTGCCAATCCAATCGGGTTAATTATGCATGTGAGTCCTACGAGTTCTCATTTGAATGCATAAAAGGCAAGGACCTTGATCAATGGAAAGTACATTGATAAGAAAAAGGTGAGCTGCTTAACTACTTGGAAGACATGGTGGGCAGCTGTGCTACCATAAGGCAAGAAATCAAGATTAAGAAAGTTCGGTCCATATGAGTTTGAATTTGTCGTAAACTTTGGTTTAACAAATTCACATGGATAGGAACACATACACCGTTTAAATCTAAGTGTCATAAGATTTCATCCTTCATGAAAATGATTGTGAGGAAATGCTTTCACTAAGAAAGATTTTAAGAAGATAGTGATTGTAAAATTGCATTCTCGAATTCGATTATGGTTACGGTATCCCTTTCCATAATTTGAATTGTGAGGTTTGGCAATTAGTCTTAATTGTTTAGACACACATATGAACTGTCTAAGGCAAAGGTGTATAAGTTCAAGAAGCCTTGATAAAAGATTATCAAAGCACTAAGTATTAGAAACATGAACTTAAGAAATTCAATAAGTATTGTTTTTCTGAAAGTTAAGATGTTTATGAATACATGTAGAAGCTAGTGGGAGCATAAGTGTTATGTTTATAATAATCATCATGATAGTGGGAGCATAAATGTTATGATTGTATGATTATTAAGGCACATATTGCAAGTTGGCAATATTAATTATAGAAAACAAGAGTTATACCTTACAAAGTAGTAAGGGTTGTAAAGTTGTTTTGCTATAGTTAAGGGAGAGAATATTATGCTTCATTACAAATCTAAAGGCTTAGGTTGTGGAATGTTAATAAATTTAGTCAAAGGTACATAGTGTGTTCTTAAAATTTCGATTATGATTACGACATTCCTCTTCACAATTCGAATTTTGAGAACATAGCAAATAAAACATTATGGCAGAAGATTGATAAAGTATCAAATGTTTATGTAAGACATTATGCATCGCGTCCCATACGCTTCGAGTATAGGATCGATTGCAAATGCTTTAATATTTGACCATTCTAAAATTTTCCAAATGTCTAGCGCATTTAGAGGGAAAAGGGACTAGAATCGGTTTTGACTAAAATAATTAAACAACTATCAAAGGACAATCCAAAGTTCGCCGAGGATTGGTTGCTTGTGACTTGTGAGTAGTTGGAAGCATGGTATTGAATGGACCATATTGACATTATTATGAATAGAAAAGATTCTATTAAGAATGAGTTGTCATATGGAAAATATGGAAATGTTTCCATATTGGATGGACCATATCGACATTATTATGAATAGATAAGATTCTATTAAGAATAAGTTGTCATATGGAAAATATGGAAATGATGCATATTAGAAATTGAATATTGAAAAAATCTATGACTAGATTAGAAACCTTTATGCAAAAGGATGTTCAAAGGAATGTACTTTGAGTGAGAGACATCATATCTAAGGAATTGTCTTGTAACAATCTCTGATAGAAGACTTTGTAATATCATTGGCAATAGTCTTTGTGACTTTGGTGCAGTGACATTACGAAAGGATAAGTTGCATAGAATGTTAGAATCTAGCATATTCTATAAGTAGCAAGAATTTGATATTCTTTCACTTATGGAAAAAGGATTTGGAGTTGTGAAATGAGAATGATTGGAAATGTGCTCAATTTGGTCTATTTCACAAAGTAAGAACCATAGGTAAACATTGTGTGCATGCTAGGAGCATGGGACAAGTGTAATAATTCAAGTAAGAAGTTGATTACCTGAAACAACAAATAATGATATGGTGATAAATAAAAGGTGTTTTATTTATACTCAAAGGTTTGAGGCCATATGGGATTAGTATTATTCTTGTGTTTCACTTTGCATGTTTTGACTTCCAGAATAATTGAGTTTATTAAGAATAATCGAATTATTCAAACGGGCCACAATCGTTCATATGTTGGAAGTAGATATGAATGAAGACTGTCATGAATTGGTGTGTGGATTGTCTATAAGGTATTAGACACAAGCAAATGTTTGCTGCAACGTTCATGAGTGCTTATGAATATGATTTGAGCATTGGATTAAACCCACGCTCACTTGGATCACTCCATGAATTGTATCACGAGTGATTGGTGAGACAATAACATCTTATATTCTTGAAACTGAGATGTGTGAGTTGTATCTTGCAAATCGGTTGCACATTGATAATATAACGCACTAGTAACTTTGTGTTATAAAACATATTGTTGTGTGTGATTCGGTGAGTGAGTGCAAGCAAGCATTGTATCAAAGTTTGTCCGCTCCTTTTATCAAAAGCAGGATAAAAGCGATATCTTTGGGCCCCTTGATGATTTAGTGATGACAAACGTAAATGCTCGGCCGGGCTAGGGCTAATTTGATTTGTTCAATTAGTCAGTCGTCATAAATCGGAATTCGAGAAATAGTACAAAGAGAATGATTTGAAATCATATCTCATATGAAATCTAGAATGGAGGAATATATGATCCCTTATCTAAAGGACACGCATATCTGATAGGATCAGAGTTGACAACGGCTTTGGAAAGCTACGATTGCAGATTAGGATCTAAAGTCATACGCATAAGAGTTATTAGACTTATCCAAGTGGGAGACTGTTGGATTAGTGTCTAAGTCCATAACTATTTTGGTATGGACTTGACCCGATGGTGCATGGTCCTTTTGGGTTGCCTTCACCAAAGCAACTTGATAGGATGAATTATGGAGAGAAAGGATTAAATATGATTTATTAATATATTATGGGAATAATATATTAAAGGAGAAATCATATTGTTTAATTAATATTAGTCAATAATTAATTGGTAATTAGTTTTGTGACTAAAAGAGATTAATTAAACTTAAGGGAATGGAATTGTAATTATAAGATAATTGCAATTTGGGCCATGGATTGCCTTATTTTATAAGGTGGACGAATTCTATGAGGAAACCCATAAGGAAATCATCCAAGGCCTTAATTAATGGACTCCATGGGTTGCTTAGGGCTTAAGCATCCAAATTAGGGTTTCCTTGTTAGATAACCCTAATTGCCTCCTATATAAAGAGATCCCTTATGAACAAAACGTGGCTAAGACTTGTTCTAGGGTTTCACACGTTTTTGGGCAGCCTCTAACCTCTCTCCTCTTCATCTTCTTGCTTATGGTGTTTGTGAACCATTAGAGGAGTGACACTTGTGACTCTAAGCCTTCCAAAGTCAATACAAGGAGATTTGGGATTGTTATTGCTACATAACAATCAAGGTAACATCTTAAACCTATAATCATGTTAATATGATTACTTGAGTGCTAGAATTAGGGTTTATAGTCTTGGATAACTTGCATGTACAATAGAGAAACCTAGATCCAAGCATTAGGGTTTGTATGAGCACATAGGATGTTCTTGTGACCAAAACCCATCATAGACTACCTGCAAGCCATCAGGGAAGGAATGATCAAGCCGTCTTTTGCAGGTATATACAAAATTAAATCTAATGATTCATCTCATGCTATTTCTTGGGTACCAGATACCGGGTGTGGTTACCACATTTGTTCTAAATTGCAGGGACTAAAAAGAAATGGATTTGTGGAGCATGGAAGAATAAATCTAATAATGGGGAATAGATGATCGTCGCCTGTCACCAAGATCGGAGTTTACTCTTTAGTGCTCAGTAGTGGATTAGGATTAGATTTAAATAATTATTGATATTCACTAGATATGGCAAGAAACATCATTTCATTTCATGGTTTGTATAGACAAGGTTTTAGATATTCATTTGATAATGAAAAGGGTTATATTATTGCTTATCTTAATGGTGTTTTCTATTTTGAAGCATTGCCTTGTAATGGAATATATGAAACTGTGATGGTTATAGACAATTTAGGAAATGATGTGTTGTGTATTGATTCTTCCAATGGTTTGGATAAATCATGCTTATAGCATTGTCGTCTTGGACATGTCAACAAGAAATGCATAGCCCAACTCCAAAAGGATGGAGTTTTGGAGTCATTCGATCTTAGGGACGATGACGTATGCGAGTCATGTTTACTTGGAAAAATAACCAAGTCACCCTTCACTGGCACTTGTGAAAGGGGTGAGGGTTTATTGGATCTCATACACACCGATGTGTGCAGGCCCTTTAGATCCACCACAAGGGATGCAAGCCGCTTCTATGTGAATTTCACTGATGATTATAGCACATATGGGTAAATCTACTTAATCAAGCACAAGTTAGAAACCTTTGAAAAGTTCAAAGAGTTTAAACAAGAAGTGAAGAATCAGTTGGGCAGGAAAATCAAGATGCTTCGATCGGATCGAGGCGGAGAGTACCCAAGTCTTGAATTCCACAACTACCTCAAGGAATGCAGAATCGTTTCACAATTGACGCCACCTAGGACACCGCAGTTGAACGGTGTGGCTGAGAGGCGTAATCGAGCCTTGCTAGACATGGTTCATTCCATGATAAGGCATGCTTCGCTACCTATCTCATTTTGGGGGTATGCCTTAGAGACTGCCGCCGATATCCTTAACTTAGTCCCTACGAAGAAGGTTTCCAAAACACCTCATGAGACGTGGACAGGGAAAGCTCCCTCGTTTGCACATATCAAGGTTTGCGGTTGCGAGGCTTTCGTAAGACGAGAGACTCACAACAAGCTCGAGCCTTATAGTGAGCGGTGTATTTTCATCGGCTATCCGCAGAAGTCTTGTGGATATCTCTTCTATAGACCGAGTGATAATGTTGTCTTCATTGCAAGGAGAGGGGTTTTCCGAGAGCGAGAACTCATAAGCCAAGGGGATAGTGGGAGGCAAATCGATCTTGAAGAGATTTAAGAACCGAGCGATGAAGGAACTTCTAACGCTCGCTGATATTGCCATATTTACACTTATTTTTAGGCAGTATTTAAGTACATTTTTATTAATAAATTGATAACATGTTTAGAATAATGATACTTATGAGTTTAAATTGTTATTTTCAGTCAATACAAAGGATTTTCGAAGAAAGGGACCAAAGGTGACAAAATGGGGAACATGGGAGGCTTGGAAGACAAGAAAATAATAAATTCACGATAAGAGCTAATTTCACGACGTGGCGATGAAGCCCACGACGTGGCATGGGTGTTCAGAAGATAAGCATCGCGACACGGAGGATTTCCTTGAAGGATACGGATTGCTTGAAGCCCACGACGTGGCGCAACCTGGCCACGACGTGGCGCGAGTTTTTAAGCATTATATAAGTTCTGATGATTATTACGAAAAGAAGGACTTTTGGCAGAAGAAAAAGAGTTCCAGAAGACGAATAAGAACGAAAGAAAGGCTCTGGAAGAGGGTTTTCAACACCAAAAGAAGTAAAGGTTTATTTTTAGAACATGTCTTTCATTAGTTTTAGCTGTGTTAGTTTAATTACTATAATGAGCAGCTGAATCTAGCTACTCTTGTTTAGCTAGATGAAGCTTTGAACTTATGAATAGTTATATGATTATGGATTAAGCTTAGTTGGTGAAAATTTGCTTGTGTTTGATTTGTATGACCTAGCATGTTAATATTTGTTTATCTAATTGTTTAATTACATGTTCTGTGTAGCTTAGTGACCATTAAACTGCATGAACCTGTTTACCTAATAATTTAGTGACCATTGAATTGTTAGAGCTAGGATTGACCAATCTTAGTTAATAATTAGAATAAATAAAGTTTAGCTGTGCTAGAGAACGAGAATTGTGATCATAATTGCGTTTACACAACAAATCTTATATAGCATATTTTCAACTATAATTGGTTCTGTGTTTAATTATGTGTGAACATACATGGTTTGACATGAATTAGTTAAATATTGGTAAGATAGAACTAAATTACTAATATAATTAAAAACCAACTTAGTAATCCGTAATTGTTAGCTAGCCATAAGGGAAAAGTGGATTCAATCTAAACAAGAGTGTGTGTTTTTACTTATTGAATTGGATTTAAGTTCATCTGATCTTGTAAAATCAGATAAAACCCTTATTTAAATCTGTTAATAAAATAGGTTAATTTAATAGTAAGTAAATTAATTAGAACACCGTTCCCTGTGATCGACACCCGACTTACCTAAGCTATACTGTAATCTGACTAGGTACACTGCCTATAAGTGCATAGATAGTCTAAGTTTGTTAGGTTATAAATATTAAAATTAGTGGGTACTTTTGTGCACATCAAGTTTTTGGCGCCGTTGCCGGGGAACGGCTTAGTTTGTAGTTTAATTATTTGCATTAAATTAATCGATCCTTTTTGTGGAAACACAGCCACAAAAAGTTAATTTTTCAGCAAAAATAAATTTTTTTTTTTTTACAGAGTCCACGACGTGGCCATATACTTGCCACGACGAGGACAGGCAAAATTTTTAAAATTTTTATTTGGTAGTTAGTTTTTCTTATTTTAGTTCAGTTTTACGTTTTAGTTTAGCAAGTTGCAGGAGTTCATGACCAGAAGCTCAAACACACACTTGGTGCCACCACTGGAAGACCCCGAATCTGCACTTCACAAGAAAAAGACACCCTTGCAAGAATTGAAGTCAGCCTTTTCTAGGAAGTCGGGAAAGAAGACGGGAGAGTCCAGCTCATCAGCGAAGCACAAGAGCAATTTTGAGCATTTGGAACACACACCCGTGCAAACCGAGTCCGAAAGCGATACCGAGCCAGAATTTGAAGAACACACAAGTGAACCCGAGAACGAGCCAAGGAACGAGATGGCAGCGATTGAAGAAATGTCCATGGGAGCATACAAAAAGCGGATCCGAGATGACATGGGTCCTGGGTTAGTCCAACCCGCAATTCCTACCACTGCCACATTCGAACTAAAGGGACACATATTGACAGCACTGAAGGACATCCCATTTTTCGGGAAGGATCATGAGGATGCTTTTAAGCATCTAGACGAAGTCAACGACATTGCTGATTACTTTAATGTCCCAAATGTCACAAGAAATACAGTCTTGCTTAGGATGCTTCCTATCACTTTCAAAGGAGCTGCTAAGGAGTGGTTAAAAGCACTCCCACCAGGTACAATCACCACTTGGGCTCAAATGCGTGAGCAATTCCTGGACCAGTTCTACCCGCCATCCAAGATAGCCAAACTCAAGAAGGCGATAGCCAACTTTGAGCAACAACCGGGAGAGTCACTATACGAAGCATGGGAGCGGTACAAGGGCCTACTCAGAAATTGCCCTCAACATGACCTAAATGTGCAGCAAGAGATGTCAATCTTTTATGATGGGGTCAATGTAATGACAAGACAACTCCTTGATTCTCAAGGACCGTTGACAAAGAAAAATCCAAAGGAGGTCAAGGAGCTCATCGAAGAATACGCGAAACACTCTCGCGAGTACCATAACCCGAGGCAAGATGGAAGTAAAGGCGGTGGAGGGACCCAAACTGAAGAAATTGCAGCTGTCATGGCAATGCTAAATAACATGGATCGCCGGATAACACAAATGGACCAGTCGATACATGCCATAAGAGTGGGGTGTGAGCGATGCAGTGGTCCACACTTGACCAAGGACTGCAATATGGATGAGTATGGGAACAGAAAAGCTCAAGTGTGCTACTCTAGTGGGGATAAGTTTGATGACGACTGGAGGAAACCAAAGAAGGAGTGGCTGCCCTATGAAGAGTATAAAAAGCAAAAAGAAGAGAAGTATAGGCAGACAGGTCGAGGCTTTTACCAAAAGGAGCAGCCACCAACCGAGAAGAAACCCGACCTAGAGACCATTTTGATGAAGTTTATGGAGGCTTCGGAAAAAAGACATGATGCCACGGATTCCGCTATCATGGAACAACAAACCTTGATGAAGAACCAGCAAGCCTCCATCCACAACCTTGAAGTACAACTTGGTCAACTAGCCACTTTAGTCCATGAAAAATTGTCCCCGAAGAATCCCGAAGTAAAAGCCCAATCTCACGTAATGGCCATCGATACTGAAGAAGATACAATATCCGAGTTCCTAGAGGCGTTGGAAGAACAACCGCAGCAGCCCAAGAAATCAAGGATCGAAAATGGAAAGAATGTTGAACCAGGCTCGCCACGACGTGGCACGCCTCTGGCCACGACGTGGCGCAAGTCTGAGCAAAAATCTTTGGAGCCTATTCCAGATTATCATCCACCTATGCCATTCCCCACCCGTGCAGCACTTAGTCAACTGGAGAAGGAACATTTAGAGTTTGTGAAGCATGTGAAAGGGATTCCAATTAATACTCCCTTTGTTGAGTCCTTATCCAAAGCTTCCGAGAACCGGAAATTACTGCAAGACTTGATAGATACGCGAAGGCAATTAAAGAAACAATCTACAGTGATTCTAAGTGAGCAAATTTCAAAAGTTGTGTTGGGAGAAACACCAGAAAAGATGGGGGATCCTGGACGCCTCACTCTTCCATGCGAGTTTGGGAATAAAATGAAGGTTAATGCTTTAGCCGATTCCGGAGCTAGCATTAATCTAATGCCTTTTTCATATTATCAAAAATTGGAGATTCAGAAGATGAAGGCTACAAAGATGAAGATTCACATGGCGAACCGTTCGGTGACACAACCCCGAGGCATAGTGGAGGATATTTTGGTGAAAATCGGAAAATTTGTTTTTCCAATAGATTTTGTAGTCTTGGACATGAAAGAAGACACGGATGTTCCGATAATCCTTGGTCGGCCATTTCTTAACACTGCTGGTGCCCTGGTTGATATCCGCGAGTCCAAGCTCACTTTGAGGGTTGGAGATGAACAAGAAGTCTTCGGGATAAGAAATGATTTTCAAGAAGATAAAGAAGAAGTGTTCACGATTAATGAGGAGAATGAACTAGAAGAGTTGGAAAAGCTTATGGAAGAAGAGATAAAGGTAGTTCATCAAGCCAAGAGGACAAAACCCAGGGCATCTGTTCCGCATTTGATTGAAGTCATAGCTTACAAGAACCCACCTTCTAGGGTGAGCGAAGAGGACGAGGAAATGACAAGTGATGAAGAGGAAGTCACTTCAAAAGAAACAAGGCCGGAGGTGAAAAAAGAGGGGAACGCTATGGAGAGCAAGGAACACACAAAGGGCACAAAACGAAAGCATGAAGAAGATGGAAAAACTAAAAAAGAAAATTCAAAGAAGGCGTATAAAAGGAGAGTTCAAGCTTATAAACGGCGGTTCAAGGAACAAAAGATCATGGTGGTAGACTCTTCCGAAGAGTCAACGTAGAAGGCACGGAGTCCAGCTCAAGACTCCAAGAAAAAGAAGCGCTTCTCGGGAGGCAACCCGAGTTTGGTTTGCAATTTTCTTTTTTTTCTATTTATTTTCTTTTTAATTAGGAAAGACATCAATTCATCATCTAAAAACCGGTAATAAGCAGAGAAATAGTTGTAGGGGACTTTAAATAATGAAATATTTGCAAAGAAATTAGTCAATTAGATGAATATTATTAAAATTTGGCATCTGACAGGTCTCACGACGTGGGCATAGCCAGCCACGTCGTGGGCTTAATTATAATTCGCGATCTGATTTTCAAGGTCCACGACGTGGGCAAAGCCCGCCACGTCGTGGCCCTTAAAAATCAGGGGGGGGGGACCAATCGCTTAAAACCCTTTGACCGAGAAACCCCTTATCCCCACTTGGAAGACTGCCGCACTCACGGGAACATCACGACCCTACTGCCAATTTCTTATTATACTTCTAAATTCGTTGCAAGATCTTGCTAATTACTCCATTTGGTACGTGTTTTATTTATTATTTTGCAATTATTTCTTCCAATTTCAAGTTGTCGTGATTAGGGTTTGAATGATTCACGAAATTGGTTGAATCTAGTGTCCGATTTTAGTTTCCATGTTATTTAAAAGTCCATAGAAACAAACCCCAAGAATTATTTCTATGGAAATCGCACGTAAACATGTCCGATTCAGCATCTGGGTTCGACAAGCTCCACGACGTGGCGCAGCCTGGCCACGTCGTGACTTCTGGCAGGCCCTTATATATGTTTTAATGTGTTATTTGTTTGCTACTTTGCTTTGCTCTTGTTTGCAGAAATGGGACCACGACGAGCTGTCCAGCAGGAAGAGGGCCCGATAGATGTAGCAAGCATACATCCTCTATATCAATTCCCTCAAAACATTCCCCGACCGTTGCTAACAACCTACGAGAATCGACTTGGATGGTTATACAATAGGGAGTTTGCAATAGCCCTAATTATTGATTGGGGATGGCTGGGTAGAGTGGGAATGGTAGTGGAGCTGGAACGTTATTGGTCGAAGACTTATGTTGGAGATCAATTTTCGTTCACTTGTCACGGGTGGAGGAATCTATTCGCCATTCAAGAACCCGTGTTCCGGGAATTGTCGGTAGAATTTTTTTCTACCGTTTGTTTTGAAGAACGCACCCTTGATGTCACCTACAATAGGGCACTTGTGTTTCGTCTTGGAGGTGTATATCGTGAGTGTAGTCTTCGGGAGTTTGCTTGGCGTATGGGACTCTATACGGAAGTGGAGACGCAATCTCCATTTTTTATTCCTTTCTTACTTGGATGTGTGCGGGATTTTACTCCAGGTACTTTGGATGTGCAGTTTTGGCGGAGCATTTCTAGCCATGAGTACAACACTCGTGACTCGAGTGAGTCACAAATACGGAATCCTGTGTTCCGATTTTTGCACCGCCTTATCACGTTTTCAATCAATAACAAGCATCATGGTGATAAGGTCCCCATCCAGAATCTATTTTATTTATGGACACTTATTACCCCGGGGGTTTGTTGTGATCTGCCTTATATGTTGGCAAGGTTTATGGGGAAGAAAGCGGCCAATTCTAGGCCTGGGAGCCCGATTACTGGGGGGCATTTGGTTACTCGCCTGGCTAGGTCATATCAAATTTTGAACCCTGACTTTGTGAGGAATCTCACTCGATTCCCGGACACAGACTTGACCATTCAAGTCCTGGGTGTGATGCGCGCGGTGGTGAATATCGGGGGTCGCTTTGTTATACCACCGATCGATGACGAACAGGAGGAAGTGCAGCCGGGACAGCAGCCACCAGCTAGGCCGAGGCGTCGGAATGTGCGGGCTAGAGGGGAGGTCGAACGAGAGCATGCTGCTTCGCAGTATGTGCAAGGAGTGCCCACCGACCCTTTTCAGAGTCGGGTGGGAACATATTTGGATAATCTACGAGGTCATGCTATTTACCATACCCAGCTTACTGAGGGTATCTATTCGCATTTGGGTGTGACCCGACCACCTTCTATGCCACCACAATATCCCTATTTTCCGACATGGGAGGAGCTATGGCGTCCACAAGATGATGGAGCAGGGCCGAGTGGAGCACAAGATCATGATGATGATTGATTTGAGTTTATTTGTTCTGTTTTTGAGTAGTTTTTTTTTTTTTTTTTTTTTTTTTTTTTTTTTTTTTTTAACTTTAGTATGTGATGTAAAACTTTATTAAGACTATTATGTTACTTTATTTTTCTTTTGGGTTGATCTAATTTTTCAGATTAGCGTTGGAATTCTAAGGAGCATAGAAGGTTAACTTTCGAGTCGTGTTTGTCTAGTCAAAGAAGTTAAGAGTCGTGAGTCAGAACCACAATTCAAGATAAGTGTGGGGTCTATTAGGAGAGAGGTTATAGTTGGGAAATATATTTGCATAGAAGCGTCGGAAACCAGTTCGCCATTGGTCAAATCTGCTAGAGTGAATAAAGCAAACAACTCATTTTCTGCTAAGGTTCAGTTTCCACGACGTGGACTCCTTGTGACACGTCGTGGCGCTCTTGCAATTTTTGGTAGTTTAGCTTTTTTGGTGTTTGCGGTTTCAACCCATATCACGACGAGATCCAGTTTATCATTGCCACATTTTTCCTTACAAATACACACTTTGACGAATTGACGTTTCGAGTTCGGTTCGTGGTTTATTTACGTATTCAACCAGTTTTCCACCGAGTTTCTATTTTTGGAAGTCCAATTGTACATTGTCCACGCTTTTGGAGATGCTCACGCCACTATTCCAGGGGAGTCTGTTCCTTTTTCTCCCTTGTCTTTAATTTTGATTTGTTTTATACATACAATGAGGGCATTGTATGAAATAAGTGTGGGGTAGGGGTAGAAAAAGTAAATTGCTAGAAAATTTGGAAAATTAAAATTAATTGAATCTAGTATTAATAATTTGAGCTATAATTGCTAGTATTATGCGGGATGATCCGATGAAAGTTCAAATGTTTAGTTGAGCCAATACACGTTATAGTGCATTTGTGGCCTCCCTTATTTTAGTGAAATCATGGAACAAAAACATAACCCCGCTTGGTTTGAGGGATGCAATAGGTTTAGCAGCCTAAACCTGAAATGTATCCAGGAAAATTATTATCATTAACCAATAAAGGTTGAGGTTGAGCGCCTCTGCTTAAGCATGTAGGGTTTTGAGTGGAAAAAAAGTGAGTTACATGTGAAAAAAAAGAGAGAGAATTACGAGTAAAGTTTGAAGAATTTTGGAGCAAATAAAGTAAAGATCAAAAGATCAAAATTCTGAAGAAATCCAAAAAGTTGAAGATACCCAAAAAAAAAAATCAAACAAAGGTGGTGAATTCAAAGAAACTAAAGATCAAATGTCAAAGAAATGAAGAATTCAAATAGAGCTCCATAGTGGTATCGAAAAATTGTAATTCTAGTTTATGTACGCTTAGGTTGCTCAACTAAAAATACCTTGAGGTTGGGAGGTTTTCTGCGGATGGATTCGGAGGGTTGCATAAAATGAGCATTGTTCGGAAAAAGTGGGTGAGTGTTTATGAAGATTGTGAGTATTTAAAGTATGGGGGGTACTTTAGGAGAATTTTAGACACAAATGCATGCGTTGAGGTTTTGGCATAATGGCTGAACTAGAGTCGGATTGTTCTGTGTAGTTTTAGTAATTAAGAATTAAGTTGAAATTTGCTTGAGGGCAAGCAAAACCTAAGTGTGGGGTATTTTGATATTGCCATATTTACACTTATTTTTAGGCAGTATTTAAGTACATTTTTATTAATAAATTGATAACATGTTTAGAATAATGATACTTATGAGTTTAAATTGTTATTTTCAGTCAATACAAAGGATTTTCGAAGAAAGGGACCAAAGGTGACAAAATGGGGAACAT
Organism: Lactuca serriola; assembly: GCF_051521515.1. NCBI lineage: Eukaryota > Viridiplantae > Streptophyta > Magnoliopsida > Asterales > Asteraceae > Lactuca > Lactuca serriola. Next base: position 248,716,245 of record NC_136408.1, on the reverse strand, counting down.
GGGAGGCTTGGAAGACAAGAAAATAATAAATTCACGATAAGAGCTAATTTCACGACGTGGCGATGAAGCCCACGACGTGGCATGGGTGTTCAGAAGATAAGCATCGCGACACGGAGGATTTCCTTGAAGGATACGGATTGCTTGAAGCCCACGACGTGGCGCAACCTGGCCACGACGTGGCGCGAGTTTTTAAGCATTATATAAGTTCTGATGATTATTATGAAAAGAAGGACTTTTGGCAGAAGAAAAAGAGTTCCAGAAGACGAATAAGAACGAAAGAAAGGCTCTGGAAGAGGGTTTTCAACACCAAAAGAAGTAAAGGTTTATTTTTAGAACATGTCTTTCATTAGTTTTAGCTGTGTTAGTTTAATTACTATAATGAGCAGCTGAATCTAGCTACTCTTGTTTAGCTAGATGAAGCTTTGAACTTATGAATAGTTATATGATTATGGATTAAGCTTAGTTGGTGAAAATTTGCTTGTGTTTGATTTGTATGACCTAGCATGTTAATATTTGTTTATCTAATTGTTTAATTACATGTTCTGTGTAGCTTAGTGACCATTAAACTGCATGAACCTGTTTACCTAATAATTTAGTGACCATTGAATTGTTAGAGCTAGGATTGACCAATCTTAGTTAATAATTAGCATAAATAAAGTTTAGCTGTGCTAGAGAACGAGAATTGTGATCATAATTGCGTTTACACAACAAATCTTATATAGCATATTTTCAACTATAATTGGTTCTGTGTTTAATTATGTGTGAACATACATGGTTTGACATGAATTAGTTAAATATTGGTAAGATAGAACTAAATTACTAATATAATTAAAAACCAACTTAGTAATCCGTAATTGTTAGCTAGCCATAAGGGAAAAGTGGATTCAATCTAAACAAGAGTGTGTGTTTTTACTTATTGAATTGGATTTAAGTTCATCTGATCTTGTAAAATCAGATAAAACCCTTATTTAAATCTGTTAATAAAATAGGTTAATTTAATAGTAAGTAAATTAATTAGAACACCGTTCCCTGTGATCGACACCCGACTTACCTAAGCTATACTGTAATCTGACTAGGTACACTGCCTATAAGTGCATAGATAGTCTAAGTTTGTTAGGTTATAAATATTAAAATTAGTGGGTACTTTTGTGCACATCACTCGCGCTCAACCCGAGGAGGAAACTCGGGTTGAACCGATTGACGAGTCCTTACCTCTTAGACGTTCCTGAAAGAGTTAGGGTTCAACCCCAGTTTTATGGTTTTTATATTACTGCATAAGGGGATACGTTCATTAGTGATTGTATAATAGTAAATTTAGACGAACCTAACAGCTATAAGGAAGCCATGGCAGGCCCGAATTCTGCAAAATGGAAAGAGGCTATGGACAACGAGATTCAGTCCATGTATGAAAACCAAGTTTGGAATTTGGTTGACAATGTGCCAGGTCGTAAGACGGTCGGGTGCAAGTGGATCTTCAAGAAGAAGACCTACATGGATGGGAATGTACACACCTATAAAGTGTGATTGGTTGAGAAGGGTTTCACTCAAACTCCCAGAGTTGACTATAATGAAACCTTCTCACCGATTGCAAAGATAAAGTCTATTAGGGTGATGCTAGCCATTGTTGCATTTCATGACTATGAAATATGGAAGATGGATGTCAAAACCACTTTCCTTAATGGGAAGTTGGTTGAGGATGTTTACATGGCTCAGCCAAAGGGTTTTGTCGATGTGAAGCACCTTAATAGAGTGTATAAGCTTGAGAAGTCCATTTATGGACCGAAACAAGCGTCTCGCAGATGGAATCTTTGTTTCGATGAGACAGTCAAAAGAGTTTGGTTTTTTGCGAAGCGAGGATGAATCATGTGTATATGTCAAAGCCAATAGGAGTATAGTTAGCTTCCTTGTATTGTATGTCGATGACATACTACTCATAGGAAACGACATCCTGACGTTGCAGGAAGTAAAGTCCTGGCTTGGGAAGTGCTTCGCTATGAAGGACATCAGAGAGGCTGCCTATATTTTGGGAAAAAGGATAGTGAGAAATAGAATTAAAAGACTAATAGGACTTAATCATAATACTTACTTAGACAAGGTACTAAAGAGTTTTAGTATGGAGAATTCTAAGAAAGGGGAGTTACCGATCCAAAGTAATGCCAAGTTGAGTAAGACTGAAAGCCCGATTACCGAAGTCGAGATAGCAGAAATGAGCCGAGTACCATATGTTTCCGAAGTTGGCTCGATTATGTATGCTATGACTTGTACTCGCCCTTATGTGGCCTTCGCTTTGAGCATGGTCAACAGATATCAAGGGAACCCTGGCAAAGCACGTTGGACCGCAGTCAAGAATATTCTTAAGTACCTTCAGAGGACCAAGGAATGGTTTCTAGTTGTAACGACCCAAAAATCACTACTAAAAATCTCATTTAAAACATTACTAAAAACATATTTATAAAAACGTATCGTAAGTCATAATAAAATTTATGAGTATTAGTTCAAAACATATTTGTGTTATCTGAGTAAAACATCCCAGGCTGACTAGCTATGGTGTGTGCACTGCAATCCCTCCGAGCTCCTCTTTTGAAAACTGAGTACCTGAAACCAAAAACTGAAACCGTAAGCACGAAGCTTAGTGAGCTCCCCCAAACTACCACATACCAACCAATAACATATAAAGCACATACTGGGCCTTGCCCACTGCATCGGACCGAAGTCCAGAAATTGACTGGGACCTTGTCCCCTGTATCGGACCGAAGTCCAGACTAACTGACTAGGACCTTGTCCCTTGCATCGGACCGAAGTCTGGACTAACTGACTGGGACGTTGTCCCCTGCGTTAGACCGAAGTCCGGACTAACTGCATCGGACCGAAGTCCGGAACTAACTGAACATAGCATAACATAAACATATCAACTAGCATGAACACATATACTGCATACTGCATCGGGCCGTAGCCCGTAGCACATAACACATAAATCCTGTCTGAGCCATGAAGGCATCAAACATACTAACTACTGCATCGAACCAAAGTCCAGAAACTACTGCTAGCTAAATGGGCCGGCATTGTGGCCTTAGACCCGTTCCTACTGGAAGGAAAACTCACCTGGTACTGCTGAACTTGTTGGTAACCCTTCTGGATGCTGACCGACAATTCCCTGAACCGCTACTCCACTAGCTCCCCGAGCTACCAATATCAAAATATATATCACTTAGTTTAACTGATCTCCAAAGGTCAACTATGTCAACTCTGGTCAAAGTCAACCTTCCAGGTCAACCCTACTCGCCGAGTCTGCCTATTGACTCGCCGAGTTTATTAGCTCAGAATCCTTTCATTCGCGACTCGACTCGCCGAGTCAGCCCCTGACTCGCCGAGTCTACCGATTTCCGAGTCCTGACCTGTCCAACTCACTGATCCGAGTCTTAAATCGAAGGGTTTGGGGTTTCGCGACTTGACTTGCCGAGTCCAAGAACAGACTCGCCGAGTCCAAGGCAATCTTCAACAGACTCGCCGAATTGTTCTTCCAAATCGCCGAGTTCCTGCCCAACTTCATCCAACTCGCCGAGTTGCTCCAGTTCTTAATCCATTCAGTGGCTTTTCGATCCATGTAGGGGCTCCAAATGATAGATCCATACTTCCAAAGTCCATTCCCCATGTAAAGTTGCAAACTTTACGTATAACTAAGGAGATCTGGGCTCAAAACACTACAAACTAGGGTTTCAGACAAAGAGGCTTAACAACCAACCCAAAGACTGATGCTTTATGATTTTCTAGGCCAGAATACACTTAGATCTGAAGTAGCAACTTCGGATTTGGGCTCCAACTCGAAATGATTTAAGGACATGACATAAAAGCCCCAAAGCTCATAACCAAGATAGATTTAGATGCAAAGGAGTCCAAGTACTAGTTTATTACCTCAAATGCTCTGAAATGTCTTCCCAATTTTGGATCTATAGCCCCTTCTCACACCTCCAAGATCCTTCTTCCTTCTTCAAGCTTTAATGCACTCTTCAAGGCAAGAATTAGCCCAAAAACGGATATGGTGGCTAGGGTTTGGTGTTCTGGGTTAGAGAGGAAGTAAAGGAACCCAAGGGAAGAGAATGAGACGCTTAAATAGGCTCCTAGTACCAGATTTAGGGTTTTCCTCGTTCAGACCAGACTTGCCGAGTCCCCTTTGCCGACTCGCCGAGTTGACTACTTAATTGATCCCCCGGATCCCGCACCGACTCGTCGAGTTCCTCCCTGGACTCGACGAGTTGACCCTTTGACTTAGGTTTTCTTTCCTTTCTTGACCTTTCTGATTTTGGGTGTTACACTAGTCCTCGGTGGGAGCGATGACTTAAGGGTGCGAGGGTATAGTGACGCCAGTTTTCAGACCGACAGGGACAACTACCATTTGCAGTCGGGTTGGGTCTTTACCCTAAATGGAGGAGCAGTGACTTGGAAAAGTTCCAAGCAGGAGACCGTAGTTGATTCAATATGTGAACCAGAGTACATTGCAGTGAGCGAAGCATCAAAGGAGGCGATATGGTTGAAGAACTTCATTGGAGACCTTAGATTTGTGCCAGCCATAAAGGAGCCCATGTAAATTTTCTGTGATAATGAAAGAGCGGTTGCCTTGACCAAAAAAATGAGGGATCATGGAAGATCTCGACATATCGATAGAAAGTATCACTTTATTCGACATTGGGTGGAAGAAGGACTCTTCGTTGTGAAGAGGTTATCATTGGAGGATAAACCAGTAGATCCACTTACGAAGGGATTGTGTAGGGTTAAGCACTTGCAGCACGCTAGGAGCATCGGGCTGAAGGACGATATTAGTTAGATTAGATAGATTTGAAACGTGTAATAGATAAACGTAATTGACATTTGATGATTAAATAAAAGAGTATTATTTATAAGTAAAGTTACTGTCTTATGTTAATTATTTACCTATTGTTTCACTTTGCATGTTTTGACTTCCTGAATAATAAGATTATTCGAACGTTCCACAGTCGCTCATACTTTGGGAGTAGGTATGAAAGAAGATTGTCATGAACTGGTTTGTAGATTGTCTAAAGTGTATTAGACATAGCAAAGATTTGTTGCAACGTTCATGAGTGCTTATGAACTTAATTTGAGCATTGGATTAAACCCACTCTTGCTGGAATCACTTCATGGAATTTATCACGGTTGATCGCAAGACGATAGTATCATATGGTCTTAAAACCTAGATATATGGTTTATTGTCTACTTGTTGATTGTGCATTAATAATGTGTAAACGCATCAGTAACTTGATGTTATAAACGCATTGTTATGTACGATTTGATAAGTAAATAGTAAATACATATAAGTCGAAGTTTATCTGTTCCTTTTATCCTAAGAGGGTACAAGCGATATTTGGGCCCTTCGAGGATTTGGTTTGACTTATATGTCGGGTTTGGTCAGGACTGAATTGATGTGTTCACTTAAGTTCTATGTCAGACAAATCAGAGATTGAGAAACAACTGTTGGATAATAAGTATGACTCTGTTCCATGTAATTGTCCACATGATATCCAGAACGGAGGACTATACGATCCCTTATCGAAAGGACATGTTACGGATAAGATCAGAGTTCGACAGCATCTTTGAGAGCTACGATTGCTAATCAGATTGTACTTACACTTGTAGTTACTACACTTATCCAAGTGGGAGACTGTTGCATTAGTGTCTAAGCCCGTAACTATATTTGGTAAGTATTTGACCCGGTTGTGCATGGTCCTTTAGGGTTGCCTTCACTAAAGCAACATGATAGGATGATTTATCAAGTGAGAGGTTATTATGGTTTATTAATATATTATATGAATAATATATTAAAGGAGAAATCATATAGTTTAATTAATATTAGACAATAATTAATTAAGAGTTAATTATGTGGCTAAAAGACATTAATTAAATAACCGGGACTTAAACTGTCAAATGTGTGATAGTTGAGTATTGGGCTGAGAAGGCTTATGGACTAGGCTTGGACGAAATTAGCGACATTTCCATCTTAATTTCGGCCATAGAGGCCCTATTCTAGAAGCTTCCTTGGATTGCTTAAGGCCTAAGCTATCCATTATGGTTTTTACTAAAACCCTAGCAACACCAGTATAAATAAGACCCCAGGGCATCTAATTTTCGGCCACTTGAAACCCTAGGAGTCTTCATAGCCGAAATTGTGCTCTTCCTTCTCTCTCAATTAGCATCCTCTTGCTTGTGGTGTTTGTAAGCCATTAGAAGAGTTACATTTGTGACTCTAAGCTCCAAGACAAGAAGATTCAAGCCATTATAGAAGAGGTAATCATCTAGATCTGATTTCTTATGTCAATTTTGAAATATACATACTAGATTTTTGGTTTATAAGTGTTGGATGAATTACATGTATAATAGAGAAACCTAGATCCAAGCGTTAGGGTTTTCATGAGCACATAGGATGTTCTTTTGGCTTAAACCCATCACATTATTGGCATAATCACCAAAGCCCAATTGAAAGGCCCAACTCAAGGCCCAAGTGAAATCAGGGTTTCACATAAAATTATAATTAGGGTTAAGTGTTTCTCATTCAACCCATTAAGGAGTTAATCCATTAAGTCCAACACTCTACTAGATAAGTCATATGGCGTGATTGGGGTGTAATTCACAATTCCACTCCAATGGCCCAACTATGGGTCCTAATAAGTCCAAGGCCCAGATATCCAAAATTAGGGTTTTCTAAACCCTAATTAGGGTTTCCAACCCAATCATAGCCTAATAGGCCCAAAACTAAGTCCTTAGATCACTTTGGGCTTCATTAGGCCCACTATGGTTTCATAAGGCCCGTTAGGGTTTCATTAGTCGGGCAGCACCCACTACCACCTCAGGTAGTGGTGGTCAACGGCGGCTCATAGCGGCGGCCTCCACCTTGCGGTGGTGGTTAGGGTTCTAGTCCAATCGAGTCCAAGCACTCCAAAAGTAATCCAATCACAAATGAAGTACACCGCCACCCAACACGGTGGTTGGAGGCGGCAGCCACCACCTCACGGTGGTGGTTATGAGTTTCTTTCCATTATTCCTTTACCGATTACATCATACAATGAAACATCTCAAATAACACACACACACACACTAAGCTAAACACACACACAACCACCTTGTGGTGGTAGAGAATGGCAACCACCACCTCACGGTGGTGGCGATGGGGTCTTTCTTCGGATCTCCTGCCAATAAACACTCATGTATCCTCATAACATATCAACACATGAACACAAACACCACAAGACGCCCATAGTTACCTTTCACGGTGGCTAGTGGCGACAGAAAAGCATTCCCGACGACAGCCACCATGGTTGGCTGCCATGGTGGTCTTCTTGTGTCTTCCAACCAACATTTCACCCACACATGGCTTGTAGTCAAAAATTTGGACGCAACCACCCACTGGTGGTGCGCGGTGATGCCAGCAGCAATCCTAGCGGCCACAACGGTGACTAAAGATCGTAATAATGGCGTCATCGGGAAAAGATCAGTCGTTGTGGCATTAGTGGCGACTAATAGCGGCAAAAAATTGCGGAATCACGGAGACGCGACAACGAACATCGGCCACAGTTGTGCCTACTGTTGGGTTTTGAGCATACTAACACTCCTAAGTGTACATGCAACCCTAAATACCTTGGATCTGTGTTTTCTCTATTATACATTCAAATATGAATATTCCAAGGTACTACCCTATCTAGCATACAATCTTATGTACTAGGATAACAAAAACTTGATAGAATACATACCTTGTTGTTGTAACTTGTCTTCATGAAGCTTGAGTGCCTAGTGCCCCAAGTGTGACACCTCAAATGGTTCACACAACACCATGAACACTTGGAATAACCATGAGAAGAAGACATTCCAAGCTCAAATTGACTAGTGCTCACATATGTATCACTTGTGCGAATTTCTTGAGCTAAAGGGGTCCTTATATAGTGTGCACATTAGGGTTACACCATGTAACCCATGACTTTACCCATTCCTTATGCTCAATGGGTTTTAACCTCCATGGAGTATCCATGGGCCACCACATGGGTTAAACCCAACATAAGGAATCTTGGATCATAAACCCATGTTTTATGACATCGAGTTACCAATGCGGTTTCGTGCAATCAATGTATAACCAACTCATAGTAACAACTCATATCTCTAGGTTTGAAGAATATAAGATATTATCGTCTCATGATCACTCGTGATAAAATCCATGAAGTGATTCCAATGCGCGCGGGTTGAATCCAATACTGAGAACTTATGAGCACTCATGAGTGTTGTAGCACCACTTTGTCCAACATCTTAGACCTCTACAAGCCAACCCATGATAGTCTTGATTCATATCTACTTCCAACATATGACCGACTGTGGATAGTTTGAATAACTTAGTCATTTGGAAGAATGACCTAGTTTATTCTGGAAGTCAAAACATGCAAAATGAAACACAAGAATAATTGAATCTGATATGGTATCAAAACCTACGAACATAAATAAAACACTTTTTATTTATCACCATACTGATTACTCATTATTCATTGTTTCGGTTTTATCAACTTTATACTTGAATTAAAAACACTATTTGTCCCATGCTCCAAGCATGTACACTATATTTTTCTAAACAACAGCTTTGCCATACACCAAGTATGCACTCTATGATTGTCTATGCTCCTTACTTTGTGAAATAGACCAATTGAACATAATTTCAATGATTCTAATTTCACACTCCCAAATCCTTATCGAAAATGTAAGAATTTCAAATTCCTATCATTTATCGAAATCTGTTAGATTTTAAACTTATATGAACAGATCCTCTTGTAATGACTTTGTACAAAGTCACAAAGACTTGTCAAAAGACATTACAGAGTATTCCAATGTAGATCAATTCCATGGGAAACATCCTTCTTGCATTAAGTTTTTCTAATCTTACACAAATTGAATAACTTCCACCTATGGAATCATTTCCATATTCCCATTTTGACTATCACTTTTGAACAAGAGTTGCCACTTTTCCGAATATGTCAATATGTTCCTTCCAAAAGTTAACACTATACTTCTAACTGTCCCTGAGCAACCAATATTTGGTAAACCTTAGATTGTCCTCGACAATTGTTTAATCATTTTTGTCATAGCCAATTCTAGACCTTTTTCTCTTAATGCCCCAGGAATTTGGAAAATTTAGAAGGGATAAATATTATAGCACATGCAATCGATCCTGTACCCAAAGCAAATGTGACATGATTCATGATGTCTCACATAAAGACATGATTCTAGACCAGTCTTTTGCTACGATATTTTTATTTGCCATGTTTTCAAAATTTGACTATGAAGAGGGATGCCGTAATCATAATCGAATTTTAAGAACGAAATATATAGAATTTTCTTAAGTTGAGCCAAACCAACATAAAATTCATATATATATATATATATATATATATATATATATATATATATATATATATATATTCTTGACTAAGATGATTAAAATCTCAATCTAAGCCTTTTTAGAATTGACATGAAGTATAATTTCCTCTCCCTTAATTATAGCAAAACAACTTTTTCTCAATTGAAACCTTTTGTTTTCTAAAATTAACATTGCTAAATTGCAACACTAACAATAATTATCATGCTCCCACTAACATAATGATTATTAGCATAACACATATGATCCCACTAGCTTTGACATGTACTTATAAATCAGTTGGACTTCTAGAAGTCAATACTTTACTGAATTTCTTACCAAAGTTCAAATTTCTGAGATGAGATTGCCTTCATAAGACTTTATCAAAATCATATATCTTATCTTAGATAGCTCACAGGTGTGTCTAAACAATTTTAGAACTATGAAAAGGGATGCCGTAATCGTAGTCTCAATGGTTTAGATCTTTGCTATCTGCTTCAAATCTACTTGGTGGAAGTGTTTCCTCACCATCATTTTCATGAATCGGAGAGAAACCCTATGACCCTTAGATTTTATGGTGTATGTGTTCTTATCCATGTGAATTTGTCAAAACCATAATCACAAGACAAGGATAATGAAAAATCCAAAATCATATGGACTGAACTCAATCTTAATTTCTTGCCACCTGGCAGCTCAAGGACCTGCCGTTGCTTCCAAGTTGTTAAGCAACTAATTGAGAACTCTAAGAACTCATATGCAAAACCAACTTTAACTGGAATGGGCACAGAAATAGAAATATGCCAACACGATAGGTTATAAACCTCACGTCGTGTGCTAGTGTTAAACTACAGGTTTTTATTCTTTATTAGATCTTAAAATTCTTTTCAGGATCTTTAAGACTCCCACTGTCCTCTTGTCATATAAGACTATCTTGCCAAATATTCAAGAGATAGTGCAGATTCTTTATCAAGACAAACACTTCACACAATTGGTCTTAGTTGGTGTTTGTTTTATCCAAAACATCACAAATTACCAATTACAAATGTACAAGAGTAGGATACTTTTACGCTTACATTTGACTAGTGTTAATAAACCTTCTTTCAGATGTTTCACTCAAGTTACAATCTTCGAGTATGACTCTAAGATTTGTTTTGGAACGAAGTATGAATCATCTTCTTGATTTAACCACTTCAACAATTCATAACCTCTTCTTAGCTATCAGAATGCCCTTAGAGGATGAATTGTGATAAGGTCTCTTAATCATTAGGATGATCATATAACATGATACTAAAGTACTCCCCCATTTTTTCAGATTTAAGAAACTTTTATCCTTTCTGCCTAATTTGATTCTTCTCATTCGTTCTGTCATACATCGAAAATTTTCCAATGTTTCAGAATTATACTTAAACTGGTAAGTATAGCCATATTTACTAAACTTTATTAAATCATGACGAATAGTCTTATCGATATTTTGTGGTAGACTTGATTAGTGCACAAGAATGTGTACTTGATCCCTTAGTCCTTCACTTGACTCACATATAAATGTGAACAAGGAACTAGTCTTAAATTTCCAAAGCTAAAAGTTCTCATTCATCATTCTGTACAACTTGTATGATTCCAAGTTCCTATCCAACTGAAAACTTGGATGATGAGAAGCTTTCCTTATTTGGTAAATTTAGACAATGCCACAAATGAAAGAATCAAATTCATATTTCCAATATTGCTAGAAACATACAAACATCAAGTTTTCATAAAGGTCATTGCAAGGAGATATAAAATAAAGTAAAACAAAATTTTATTTATTTCTAAAATGTGGAAAAAACTTTTCCTTACAATGCAACTTTAAATGAAAACTATACTATTACATGTTTCCTAGCAATCTATCATAACTCCTAAGAGTAGCTTAAGAATCCGATCTTCAATCAAGCGATAGAAATCCATCTTCGTGATCAGATTCAACATATTATTTCTTTAAGTTTCCTTCACTTTTCCTTTGATTCTTAAAACATCAACATTTGACCTAGTCACATCATGTAATAATAATCTCATAATAGAAACTTAATTGAGTTAGATAGTGGACTTTACCTGAAGTAGAGTCAAACTTATTGACTTTACCAGCCTTATGATCTTTCAGGTAAGTTTAGCAGCTTCGCAACCAATGCCCTTTCCTTTTTGACAATAGAACCGTATGGACCCTTTGGGAATGGTACATGGGACAATCTCAGACTTCTCCTTTCTCTTTACCATTTGGTCAACCGAGTTGACTATGGCCAATCCATTTCCATTGGGAAGAGAAGGCTTTTACTGGGTATCCAATGAAACCATTGTCAATGTCCATTGAAGGTTTGGAAAGTTGATCTACTAATCAAATTTGCTTTACCAAAGCTCCAAATCATTGTTGATTCAGTAGTACCAAGCAAATACATAAGATCATTGAGGGTCATGTCATAGTCTATTTCATAGTAGTCCCAAAGGTAACACTCTATGTGACTTAGAAACTGATTGAACATCCAACTTTCTTAAGACTTTGACACCCAACTCTCCTGTCTTGTCAATATGTGACTTCATCTCGAAGATGCAATCACACATAGACTTTGCTTGCGAATAGGGCTTGAGTGACCTTGAACTTGTGGGTTAGGGAGAATAATTGGAGGAGGAGGAGGAAGTGAAGTTCCAAGAGATTTGGGAAGATCATAGATGTCTGAACTTAAACATCTTTTGGGAGATATTCAAGATAGTTAATCTAAAGTCATTAATATGATACCCAATATGAAATATTAAGGTTAGGACCCAACAAACTATTTTATAACTTAGAAGAGGGATGCCGTAATCCAAGCTATAAAATACTTGAAGGTAGGTGAATGACGATTCACCAATTTCCACCAAGATAAAAAGAAATGTGTTATTAAGTTTTAATTGGATTTGAAACTCCTAGATCTTTTGAGATTCATTGAACTTTTCAATGGCATGTTTCAATCTCGAGTGTGCGCTTCTGGTTTTGTGACTGGGATGCCGAGGATCACAAAACAAGGTGTGAAGTAACCATGCAAATTACTTGGTACCCTTAAGTGTTTACCCCTCAATCGATGTGCCAGTTAACCATACACACTTCCTCGATACTATGATAAACATTAAGTTACCCTTTGCCTACCTTGTTAAATACGAGTTAGTGTGACGGTTAACCACACACGCTCCACTAACCAACTTAAAAAAAGTGCAAAGTGTAATTTCATGGATTAGCATCTTATTCACATTTTCCTCAAGTAACTAAGATTGGGAACTATAAAAAACATTTAGTTACTTTATATTTATCATTAATACTTTTAATGAACGAAGAATTATAGTCCTTGTCCTACCCGTTCGGCTAACGACCCTCCACCAGTCAAGGAAGCGGTGGGTAAGAGTGGACACCCATTAAACTGCCATTTTATAGGCAGTAACCTTATACCCCCCCTTATAGACCGGCTTCGTGAACGAGGCCTACTAATGGTAAGACGACTTGCTCTTATACATACATATATATATATATATATATATATATATATATATATATATATATATATATATATGTATATATATATATATATATATATATATATATATATATTAACTTATAATATTATAAAGTATAAGGGTTGAATTTTAACTTTTAAAATTCAAAGGGATTAACTTGGAATTAAAGTATTCATGGGAAAACTTTACAAATTCCAAAACTTCAGGGCAAGTTTTGAAACTATTCAAAATTTTCATTTCATAACTTATGAGTTTAATGGTTCATTAAAATGAAGACTCTTCATTTTTATGTAACCTCTGATTTTTTAATAACACTTTTAAAGAAGTGACTCTTAAACACCCATAACTTGAGGACAAGATATGGAGTTATAATACTATTTAATGAAAAAAAAACTCTTCATTTTTATATAACCTATGACACTTTTATGAGTTTTAAGATTCATAAATGTGACCTTTAATGTAAGTTGAGGACAAGTTACAAAAACACATTTTATGAACTACCTCAAGATTAATTAGGATTGAAAACAACTAAAACACAATTTTTTTTTTCATTAATCTAAACTAACTCATAAATCAAGGAAACATAAAACTTTTGGTAATCCATAACTTATGGAGTTAAATGCTTGTTTTATGATGAAAATTTTTATGTTCCATAACTTAAGAATAAGTTATGGAATTCTTTAAAACATTAACACCAAATTTTGTAACTCCATAAAAAAACTTTGAATCAATTTTTTTAAAAACCTTTTCATATCCATAACTAATGGAGGTTAAAAAAAACACTCTTTAGATCAAACTTTTAAAACTAATAAAATAATCATATCATTTTATCGTTTACTAAATTTGACCTAATTCAACTCATATAGCAAATGATTCAAATTTTACAAATAATTAGTTTTTCCCAAAAACAAGCAATTATCTTAAGATTTGACAAACGTCATGTTTTTCCCCTTTTTTTCAACTTTGAAAATAAAACATTTGCATCAATATAACAGAAAACAACCCATGGCTCTGATACCACTATTGGGTTTTGAGCATACTAACACTCCTAAGTGTACATGCAACCCTAAATACATTGGATCTATGTTTTCTCTATTATACATGCAAATATGAATATCCCAAGGTATTACCCTATCTAGCATACAATCTTATGTACTAGGATAACAAAAACTAGATAGAATACATACCTTGTTGTTGTAACTTGTCTTCATGAAGCTTGAGTGCCTAGTTCCCCAAGTGTGACACCTCAAATGGTTCACACAACACCATGAACACTTGGAATAACCATCAGAAGAAGACACTCCAATCTCAAATTGACTAGCCCTCATATATGTATCACTTGTGCCAATTTCTTGAGCTAAAGGGGTCCTTATATAGTGTGCACATTAGGGTTACACCATGTAACGCATGAATTTACCCATTCCTTATGCTCCATGGGTTTTAACCTCCATGGAGTATCCATGGGCCACCACATGGGTTAAACCCAACATAAGGAATCTTGGATCATAAGCCCACATATTTAAGAATGAATGATTTACACAATCAATCCCCATATATTTAATTAGTCTCTTTTGATCACTAAATTAAGTCCAAATTAATTCTGGATCAATACTAATTAAAAATAACATGATTTCATATTAATGTATTAGAACTTATAATATATTAATATGTCACAAATGTCTTCTTCTCACAAAATGGTCTATCCAAATGTCTCGATGCCATGCAACCCAAATGGACCATGCCGAGTCGGGTCAAGTCTTACGAATTATAGTTATGGACTTAGACATTAATCCAACACCTACAACCGGCGGCAGCAACACGAACGGTGACATACCCGACTGAACAACATCATGAGGTTGGTCCTCGACCCCCACAACGTCGGAACAACAACGTAGGACTTCAACTTGGTGGCTCCCGGCTTCGTCGTTGACTGGAAATGATGGTACCGATAGAGCGGCGGTGGAGGAAGTGAGAGGTGAAGGTGGCGGGTAGACATATTATTAGGGTTAGGGTTTGGACCAGGGGTGACGGGTTTATATACTCGATCCCCATAACTTGTTTCCATAACAACAAAAATGGTCCCTCCTTTCCCATTCTTTCAAATTTAATCCAATATTTACCATTAAAACCCTCAACATTAAAATCCATTACAATTTAGGTACAAAATTTACCAATTACACCCATGCATCCATAATTCCTCTCAAATCCGATACCTAATTTACCAAACAACCCCTTAGCCTCCAAAATCTCTTCCAATGAAGTCCCAAAATTTCCAATTAGTCACTGCCTTCAATAAAACTTACAAATTAAGTCTGGATTTTACACTTTCACCCTCAAACTCTCAGTTATGACTTTTATCTCCTCGAAACCAACACCTTGCTATATAATTATTCATTTTAGGGCTACTATTCATTCATTACCTTGTCTATTTATTTATTTAATAAACGGGGTGTTACAACTCTCCCCCACTTAAATTAGATTTTTTCCTCGAAATTAATCCTTACCATTACTTATACGCCAAACCACCCAAGTAGCATGGCCACAATCCTGGGCACACCCTAGCCTTCCCAGGGTAACCATGACCAACCTTCGCAAGGCCCTAAAACCGGCAGATGAATGAATTCCTTGCAACAGAATCACGTCTACTCTGTCTGAAATTTGCAATCTCGCGGTGGTCTGACACCCTAACAGACCGCTCATACCGAATCATTATTATTAAACCCTTTCCACTTAACCCTCAACCGACTACTCAACTTCTGATAACTCGAGGTTCCCACTATAAAACATGGTCACAGACCCAATTATCCATGCAGACCACTTATACTTGGCCAAGGCTCAGATAATCCCATTGCGAATGACTTGTCACTTCCCAATCAACCAGCTATTATGTCTGTACTTGCAACCTATAACACAAATACTAATACTGCCGAAACACAAGAACTACCTGAAACATCATGCTGCCACATAGCTGCTTTCCAAATTCCACCAAGACCTCCTTGGTCTCAATTAATTTGTCAGTCATCTGAAATATCGGGTTTTGTCCTGGTTGCGGAGCCAAAGGACTCCTACTTAGTCGCCTCACACGACTTCTGCACAAATCCTTCTCTGGAACCAGCTGCCACTAGTTTTCATGCCATTGAGGCTCTAACAACCTTCTGATCTAAATGATCAGGTCCATACGTCGGACCCTGACATCCAAATCTAAGGATAAAAGTGATTGCTACATGTGACAACCCGAAATCTATTCTATCATTTTTAACCTTTTCCGTCAATAAGCCTCGCTTATTTAACTGTCTGTTAACCTTTTGGAAGAGGTTAATTAATTTAAGACTTTTATAATTACTTGGTAAGGGTTGAAACAAATTAGAAACACCCACAAAATACCCTTAAAAATGTGTGGTTGCAACCAAGTCAAAATTTGACCGTCTAATCGGGTGCGACCAAAAAGCTCCGTTTAACAACAGTATCGGGTAGATTTCCACTGAGCCCCAACTCCAACCCCTATGTAAGGGTGAGTGGAGTCCATTAGAGACTTTTTACACTCTCCCCTCTCTCTCTCTCTCTCTCTCTCTACAACTTAAATTCGAGCCAAAAATCGTCCGTTTCGAGCCCCAAACGAGTAGGTAAACTATCCTAACTCGTTGTATAACTTATCTAGCCTACAAATTCGGGTTTAAAACATAAAATAGTGACAAAATCATGTGTTTATAGCCCAAGAACACTCTTGGGCCGTGAACACCATTTAATGGGGTTTTTAAGCTCCAAAACCCCTCCAAATTGTCCCTAAGGCTTAGATATGACTTGTAGGCTTATGGAATCGAACTTAGAACACCTTGAACTAGCATTTCGGGGAGTAAACATGATTTTACTACCCAAGATTGTGCTTGGGCCGTAAAATCCTCTTCATGGGGAGTAAACTCATTTTCTTGTGTTAGAAATGCCCTCAACACCCCTATGGCCTTAGACTAAATTCAAGAATCAACCACCAACAAGTTAGGGACCTTAAACTCAATTAAAACAACTCCATAAGGAGTTCACGGCCGTAAACCCCCTCATGGAAGGGTACCTGGGCCGTAAACTCCTACAAAGGGGTTAATTGGTGCCCTAAACTCCCCATTTGACTTGGAAAAATGCATGGGATTTTATCCTCTACCATTTAAGCCCTTAAAACACCAAAAGATATGTACATAGGAGCTTACGGACGTAAACTCCCTAGTTTAGGGCCGTAAACTCCCATTTGGTCCATATAAGTGTCTTAAATCCAATCAAACACATTAGAATTGAACCTAGCAAAATTCCATAATTGATATAAGGCCTTTAAACATCCTAGAACACCCTCACCATGATTTTACAGCCGTAAACTCATGGGGAGTTGTCCCAGGGCCATAAACTAAGTGTATAGAGTTTACTCTTGAAGAGTAAACTCCATTCCTAAGTCATTCACACCCTTAAATGTTACCCAGGACACCCCAAACACTTAACCAAAGTGTTTTCCGCTCCTTAGAGTGCGTATACTTGTTTAATTAGTATTATATATACTAATTGTATGTGAACATATGTTATCATATGTTAAATAGGTCACTAAGTGTGTCCAAGTCTTTACTTGACACCGAGCACCCAACCGGCACCTTCGTCGGATCCACTTACACCAGGTGAGTTCATACCCCTGAATGAACCTTTTAAATGTTTTTACATGTTTTATAGGGGGGAATACAAGTTAAACATGCCAGTTATCATATCAATCACATGTGATTGATAACCCGCATGCACAAGGATTTACCACACTGTAAACTATTTTACCAAGTAGGATACTATAAATGATTTCCAAAAGGTTTTCACTTGTTCAAAACTCTTACTAATACTGTTTTATCAAAGTTCGTTTTAAACTGGTTTATGAAAGGTTTCCAAGAATTTCTAAAGGTTTTCAAACTTATTTTACCAAAGAATACCAAGTTGTGATTTTCTTAAGAATAAAGGTTTTTCCAAGGTTTTCATCAAAGCTCACTTTCATGTCGTATACTCTTACTTGTTAGATACCATTGCTTCGCTTTTACTTAGTTTAAACTCCTACTTGATAACGTTTCCACTTCGTGAAACACTTATACCTGTTAACGCTTATACTTCACGATCCGGTTATTCTACACTGTTCGCTTATACATCACGATCCGGTTATTCCACACTGTTCATTTATACATCACGATTCGGTTATTCCACACTGTACGATTATACATCACGATTCGGTTATTCCACACTGTACGCTTATACATCACAATTTGGTTATTCCACATTGTATGCTTATACTTCACGATTCAGTTATTCCATACTGTTCGTTTACACTCCACGATTTGGTTATTCCACACGATTCAGTTATACATCACGGTTCGGTTATACATCACGATTTGGTTATACATCACAATTTGGTTATACTTCACGATACGTTTCCACTTGTTACACACTCAAACGTAGTTGGATATATGCCTATGCTTGTATAGATGCATATAAATAATGGTTGAAGGACTTAGGAAGGCTTGTTTGCCCTATTTCCTTTTCTTCTTTGAGATGTGGTCTGGTGGGATCGGATGTCCGTCCGAAGGTCATTTGATCATTAGTTATATATTATGTACACAATCATAGACATATAGGTCTGCATTAGTCAGTTCAGTTATGAGTCTCTACCTCTAGTTCATCACTTAGATTGGAAACCCACTACCCACTATTTGGGATGCATCTTCGGGACACGGCCTTCTCCGCCGTCTGGTTGGTGACCAGAGTCTCCTGTAGGGAGAGCGGACATTGTGTGTATAGTCTATACGGGATTGACACCCCCGCACCCTAACTGCTGGCTACAGTCCACTGCCTACCAAGCCAGGGGTGACAAATGTCATATTTTATAGACGCTTGCAGGGCGTCAGGTACTCTAGTGTCGGTTAGTATTGTTACGAGTATCCCAGGTTACCTTATAATTCATGGCCTTAAGGTAACGGTATTTTACACTGTATTTCACACTGCATTTTACACTGTATGCTGGAAACCCACTATCAGAGTCACACTCTTTTTTAGACCTTGCTAGCCGTATCTTTCATTTGATACCGTCTGGGGTCTGTATCCTCTGTTTTAGACCTTACTAGTTGTATCTTTCATTTGATATTGTCTGGGGTCTGTATTCTTGTTTTAGACCTTACTAGCTGTATCTTTCATTTGATACTGTCTGGAGTCTGTATCCTCTGTTTTTAGACCTTGCCAGCCGTACCTTTTATTTGGTACTGTCTAGGGTCTGTGTCTCTATTGTTAGACTGAGCCAGGCGTGTTGTTCGTTCGATACTCTCCTGGAGTCTATGATTCCTCTTGCCTTAGTCAGTAGTCTTCACTGCTGAGGCATATGTTATTTTCCCTGATTTCTCCCGCTTTCTTTAATAGTCAAATTCTGTATTTTGATAGTGATAGCGATTAAGGGAAAACTACATTTTACCACATAACTCCGTCCAGTCTTGGTAGAAGACTGCTTTTATTAAAGAAAATATAGGATTTTCTGGAAAAGACACTAATGTAATGGACACTCTAAGAATACCACTTTTATTAAAGTTATTTGGATAAAATGACACTAAATACTTATGAACTCACCAGCATTTGTAAAAAAATGTTGATACTCGCTTTTCAAATAACTTGTATTCTCAGGTCAGCTTTAGACAGGTACATTCTAGGAGCTTCTATCAAAGACGGTTTTGTGCCAAGCTGCTCTTATATTATTACCTGTATTACTGTGTTGCATTTTTATGTAAACCATGTAAAACTATTACTATTAATGCAATGGTTGTTGTACTTTGATTACTATAATGCATGTGTTGTGATACTTGACATGACATCATTCACCCCAGAATGTTTCCGCCGTTCTGGTTTTGGGGTGTGACACTACATGACCAATTGTATCCTTATATCACAAACGACCCTAAGCAATCGATTGCTTCCTTGATCTCATAGGTGTAGTGGCATTCCTATGATCTCATCACTGGCTCAACCATGTCTAATTCATCTGGGGAAATCCGAAAACCAATACGTGGACTTGCCACGTCATCACTGTTGCACCCGAACTGGTGGGTACTCCTGTTCCTTCCGCGTCCTAACAACGCGCTCAAGCTATCTACCAACCTAGTGAATGTTATGGCTACACCCGCAGACTTACAACACTTCTCACTGTAACAACCCAAATGTTAAAAAGAAAATTTTCATTTTTAATTAATAAAACACATTTGCATAAACCATGAAATCCCAACATAATTGTTTTCAAATCAACATTCATTACAACTTTATTTAAATCATCAGAGTGTCCCCAAAAACATATCAGTGAAAGAGAGATAGAGTGCACACCATGCCATCATGCCTAGCCCTTGCCCTTGGGCTCAGATGTACCTGAAACAAATAAACAACCAGTAAGCGAAATGTGTAACAAAGTGAATTTCCAAAACAATTTTTTTCATTTTTAAAATAACATAAAACTCATTCGATATTCTCAAATCTTAAGTTTAACAAATGTCATCACGATAAAAACATATCCCAAGATCATAAAATAAATCTTCTGCCAGTGTGTACTAGATCATGCTGGCGCCTTCCCGCGATCATCGCTAGTACCTGAGACACATAACATATAACACTGTAAGCATAAATGCTTAGTGAGTTCCCCAAAATACCACATACAACACATACGCCACTAAAGGCCATAACTCTATGGGACCTTCCGGTCCATGTGTCTCAGGGGACTTCTATCCTAACCCTGGTCGTCCTTTCGGCCCTACCCATATGACCTTCCGGTCCTCATCATATTGACCTTCCGGTCCATACACTGTTGACCTTCTGGTCCATATCATGGTACTCATAAAATAGCATAACACACACATATCACATAGCAACATATATCACATACACTGCATAGCATATAAGACCTTCCGGTCACACATAGTTACCACTCTAGGTAAAGTATAGTGAGAAGACTCACCTTGTATACTGTCTAGTACTCACATGCTATGTATCCCTGAACCTCGTAACAATGACCTAGCCTCGCCTAAACACATGAGCAATCATCTCAAATCAATAACAGCTCTCCAGGCTAGACTAGTTCGTTCCAATTTTCTCTCAGAAGGCTAAAAGATCATTTTACCCTTCTAATGGTCCAAAAGTCCAAGTGTTGACCCAACCCTAAAATTCAACAAACGTCAACAGTCAAACTTTGACCAAACTTGTCAAGTGCACGTAGGTGACTCGGCGAGTCCAAGCGTGTCCTCTGGATCTTTCTAAACCTCACTCAACTCATCGAGTGAACCTTCCACTTGACGGGCTACTACTAGTCATGAGTTGCGGGGCAACCTGACTCGACTCGTCGAGTCCCCTTATGGACTCGGCGAGTTCCTTCCATGACAATTACCCAAACGACCTTCTGAGGTCAGATCTACTTCTCTAACCTATAGATCTGACTTCCCTATGTCCAATAATCACGTAAAGGTCAAATCTTGACACTCATGCAACGCACCTAAGGCTTCTTTTGGTGAAATGGCTTCTAAAATGGCGTCCTAGGTTCATTTCCTCCATGGAACAACATAAATCAGGATAGATAATGCTCTCTGGACCTCTAAAGGTCCAGATCCTGAGTCTAACACACAAAGGGACAACATATGCATCAATTCAAGCCAATAAAGGGGTAGAGAAAACCCTAGATTCAAGGATCTTGTACAAAACAGAAGAAGGGATCGATTTACTACCTCAAAAATGAAGACCCAAGCTTGAAAACCACATAATCACAATCCCCTTGACCTTTTCTTGCTGGAAACACCTTCTTCTTTTCAAAGCCACAACAAAATGGATCAAATAGGTCTCTCTCTCACACTACTCGCTCAAGCTCTCTAGGGTTTCTCTCTATGGACTGGTAGCCGCAAATGAGGGTTATAAGGTCCCTTAAATAGGGCACAGGCCCGAAGATTTAGGGTTTCTGACCTCAGCGAGGACTTGTCGAGTCCACCCATCGACTCGTCGAGTCTGTTCATTAATCCAGTCATAAAAACGCGATCCTACTCGACGAGTCTAAGCGTCAACTCATTGAGTCCCTTCTCATAACTCAAAATAAACAATTAAAATATGAAACCTAGAAATCCGGATGTTACAATTCTCCCCTACTAGAATCAGACTTCACCCTCGAAGTGTCATTGTGCAAACAACTCTGGATGCTACTTGTAACAACGTAAATTTCCAAAACAATTTTTCATTTTTAAAATATACTTTTATTCATAAGATAATATCAAAACATAATGTATCCAATGTTATCATAACAAAAACATATCCCAAAATCTCAAGAAATAAACTCCATGAGTGTGTACGGATCATGCCGGCACCTTCTGGCGATCCTTGTTAGTTCCTGAAACACATAAAACAACAACTGTAAGCATAAATGCTTAGTGAGTCCCCCAAAATACCACATACAACACATACTCCACTCAAGGCCATAACTCTGTGGGACCTTCCAGTCTAAGTGTATCAGGGGACTTCCGTCCTGAAATCCTGGTAGACCTTCCGGTCCTACCCGTATTGACCTTCTGGTTCGTAACCTCCTGACCTTCCGATCCATATCATCTTGACCTTCCGGTCCTTATCATTCATAACATACATAATACATACATATCATATAACAGCATATAACACATACATCTCATAGCATATAAGACCTTCCGGTCACACATAGGTACCATTCTAGGTACAGTATAGTGAGAAGACTCACCTCGTACGATATCGGATAATCTCCCGTGCTCGGATACCCGATCTAGCCTCCTCCTATCAACAGAATAACATCCCTAATCAATACTCTCTCATAATCTCAGCTCTAATGATGGGTAGAAGACCATTCTACCCCTCCCTGAACTATTCATGGATCAGCTTAACCATAACACCAAAGTTAACTGAGGTCAACTAAAGTCAATGGTCAAACTTGGACCAGACTCGTCGAGTGCACTAGAGTGACTCGGCGAGTCTATGCGTGTCCTCAGACTCCTCCTAATGTCTCACACGTTTCGTCGAGTGATCCTTCCACTTGATAGGTTACCACTGGTCACGAATCGAGGGGCAACCCGACTCGACTTGTCGAGTCCCCTTATGGACTCGACGAGTTTCCTTCATAGCAACACTCAAATGAACTTCTAAGGTCAGATCTGCTTCTCTAACCTATAGATCTGACGTTTCCATACCCACTAATCATGTAAAGGTGAAACCTTTACACTTATGCAACACATATATGGTTCCTTTTGAAGAAATAACCTCAAAAAATGGCAACCTAAGTTCATTCCTTCCATAACACTTCATAAAGTAAGACGGATATGGCTCCCTAGACCTCTATGGGTTCAAATCCGGAGTCTAACCCATAAAGGGACCATAAACTCATCAATTCAAGCCATAAGAAGGGTATAGAAAACCCTAGATTCATAGATCTTAACCAAAACAGGAGGAGAGTTTGATTTGCTACCCCAACAGTGAAGATCTGAGCTTGAAAACCCCGAATCAGCAACTCCCTTGACCTCCTCTTGTTAGAAATAACTTCTTCTTTGCAAAACCACACCAAAAATGATCAAAATAGCTTTATCTCTCTCACAACTCGCTCAAGCTCTCAAGGGTTTCTCTATCTGGATTGGTTGCCGCAAATGAGGGCTATAAGGTCCCTTAAATAGGGCTCAGGCCCGCAGATTTAGGGTTTCTAACCTCATCGCGGACTCATTGAGTCCACCCTTTTCGACTCATCGAGTCCATTCATTAATTTAGTTAGCAAATCGCGATCCTACTCGACGAGTCTAGGCGCCAACTCGTCGAGTCCCTCTTCTTTATTCAAAATAAATAACGGAAATACTAACCTGGAAATCCGGATGTTACACTGCTCCTGCATCTACGCCTCCGGCTTCCATGTCAGCTCGGACCCTCTTCGATGTTGCCACTGGACCTGAAACAGGGGCACCTACTTGTTCCTCAGAACCTTGATCTTCTGATCCACCACCACGATTGGCCTCTCAACATAATTCAGGCTTGCATCCACCTGAATATCCTCCAATGGTACTACTGTCGACTCGTCGGCTATACACTTCCTCAACTGAGATACGTCGAAGGTATCATGTATCTGGCCCAACTCTGCAGGTTGCTCTAAACGATATGCTACGTTGCTCACCCTCGTGGTCACCCTGAAAGGACCTATGTACCAGGGCCCTAGCTTGCCCATCTTCCTGAATCAGATCACTCCTTTCCAAGGAGACACCTTCAGGAGTACGAAGTCTCCAACCTGAAACTCAAGCTCGGATCGTCGCCTATCCGCATAACTCTTCTGGTGACTCTGGGCTATTAGCAATCTCTGCCTGACTTGTTGTATCTGCTCAGTCGTCTGAAGCACTATCTCAGTGCTACCCATCACTCGCTGCCCTACCTTTCCCCAGCAGATGGGAGTCCGACACCTCCTCCCATACAACAACTCGAAGGTAGGCATACCAATGTTCGAATGGTGGCTATTGTTATAGGAAAACTCAGCTAATGGTAGGTATTGTTGGATTAATGTCTAAGTCCATAACTATAATTGGTAAGACTTGACCCGACCCGGCATGGTCCATTTGGGTTGCAAACCTTCATGCACTTAGATAGACTATAATGAGAGAAATAAGACACTTATGGTTATTAATATATTATAAGTTCTAGTATATTAATAATAAGAATAATAAGATTGTTTAATTAGTATTGATCAAGAATTAATCTAGGATTAATTAAGTGATCAAAAGAAGACTAATTAAATATATGGGTTGATTGTGTAAATCATCCATACTTATATAGTGGGCTAATGCTCCATGGATAATCAAGTTGGGCTAAAACCCATAGGATGGTCCATGGGTGCTCCATGGTGTATTTGAACCCATGGATCCAAGGAAATGGAAAGTCATGACAATTAAGGATTTACCCTAATTGTAACACTATATAATGATCTTATTCTTGACAAAAATCGGCCACTAGGATTATTCTAGAGAGGGCTAGCCGATTTCATGAAGTGTAGAACTCTCTCAAGTTATTCTAAGTGTTTTGATAACTGTGATTCCATTTGAGGCTTCCACACTATTGGGGCTAGGCACTCAAGCTTCATGAAGACTCTCTACATCAAAGAGGTATGTATTCTATCTTGTTATATTCATGTTTTGTATGATAGATTAGGATGATACCTTGGATATTCTTATTTGCATGTATAATAGAGAAAACATAGATCCAAGGTATTTAGGGTTGCATGTACACTTAGGAGTGTTAGAATGCTCAAAACCCAACAGTGGTATCAGAGCCTAGGCATGTTTTCTTGTTATACTTGCAAATGGAGCTGAAAAATCGAGTTGTGATGCTGTCAGCCCAGCAGACTCGCCGAGTCCATGAAGGGACTCGACGAGTCCAAGGCAAAATTCATCCAACTCGCCGAGTTATGTTCATGCACTCGACGAGTTGGACCCCAGACAGCATATTTTCGAGGTTTTTGGCTAGAAATGGACTAGGAACATTACCCTACGTTGTTTTTGAACTTATAAACTTGTTTTTTAATGTGGTAATGTTCATGCTAATCATTTTCAAAGATAATTGTCAATAGATTCATGTTTTGTATTAGTTTAAGGTTTAGACTAATTACATGAAGAAGTTTGATATGAATTATCTTGTTCTTATGAGTTGCTTAGATTAATAGAAAAGTTAATTGAAATAGTTGTTTTCAATCCATTTTAATCTAAGAGTTGAGTACAAAATGTGTTTGTGTAACTTGTCCTCAAGTTACATGAAGAGTCACATTAAAGACTCATAAAACTCATAAAAGTTGGTAATGGTTACAAAATGAAGAGTCTTGTGTCATTGAATTTTTTTTTTTTTATGACTCCATAACTTGTCCTCAAGTTATGGAAATTCAAGAGTCACTTCATTAATAAATAAATAAATAAATAAAGTGTAACCTTAATTAATTCCATAAGTTATAAAAATAAAGAAAAGATTAATTCTTTTATTAGTTTAAAGTCTTCCATAAGTTATGGAACTTGAAGAGTTTTTTGGATTAAAACTACTTTAAACACATAAGTTATGGAATTAATTAGTTTTGAATAGTTTCAAAACTTGCCCTCAAGTTTTGGAATTTGAAAAGTTTTCACTTATGAATACTTTAATTCCAAGTTAGCCCTTAGAATTTTAAAAAAAGTTAAAATTCAACACTTATACTATTTATAACATTAATGGTTAATTATTATATATATATGTATAAGAACAAGTCGTTTTACCGTTAGTAGGCCTCATTCACGAAGCCGGTCTATAAGGTGGGTATAAGGTTGTTGCCTATAAAATGGCGACTTAATGGGTGTCTACTCTCACCCACCGCTTGCTTGACTGGTGGAGGGTCGTTAGCCGAACGGGTAGGACAATGACTTTAAATTCTCCCTTCATTAAAAGTATTAATGATAAATACTAAAGTAACTAAAATCTTAATAATTCCCAATCTTAGTTACTTTAGGAAAAATGTGAATTTGGTGCTAACCCATGGAATTCACACTTTGTACCTTACCAAGTCGTTGGTGGAGCGTGTGTGGTTAACCGGCACACTAACTTGGACTAGTAAGGACCACGAAGGGTGACTTAATGTTTGTCATAGATCAATGGAGCGTGTGTGGTTAACCGGCACATTGATTAGGTGATAATATTAAGGATACCAAGTGAATTGGTATGGTTATTCACACCTTGTTTTGTGATCCTCGGCATCCCAGTCACAAAATTTGAGAGGGCACACTCGAGATTGAAACATGCCATTGAAAAGTTCAATGAATCTCAAAAGATCTAGGAATTTCAAATCCAATTAAAACCTAATAAATTATTTCGTTTTTCATGGTGGAAATTGGTGAATCGTCATTCGCCTACCTTCAAATATTTTATAGCTTGGATTACGGCATCCCTCTTCTAAGTTATAAAATAGTTTGTTGGGTCCTAGCCTTAATATTTCATATTGGGTGTCATATTAAGGACTTTAAATCAACTATCTTGAATATCTCCCAAAACATGTCTGGTTTAGACATTTATGATCTTCCCAAATCTCTTGAAGATGATGTTCCTCAACATCATGCTTCACTTCCTTTATCTCCTCCAATTATTCTCCCTCACCCACAAGTTCTTGAAAAATTTAAAGTCACTCAAGTCCTATTGGCAAGTTAAGGTCTTGGTGTGGTCACATCTTGGAGATGTAGTCACATATTGACAAGACGGGAGAGTTGGGTGTCAAAGTCTCGTGAAAGTTGGATGTTCAATCACTTTCTTAGTAACATAGCGGGTCACTTTGGGACTACTATGAGACAGACTATGACACGAGCCTTAATGATCTTATCTATTTGTTTTGTGCTGTGGAATCAGCAATGATTTGGAACACTAGTAAAGCAAATTTTGTTAGAAGATCAACTTCCCAAACCTTAAATGGACATTGGCAATGGTAGCATTGGATATCTAGAAAAGCATTTCTCTTCCCAATGGAAAGGGATCGGCCATAGTCAACTCGGTTGACCAAATGGTAAAGAGAAAGGCTAAGTCTGAAATAGTCTCATGTGCCATTATCAAAGGGTCTCCATATGTTTATATTGCCAAAGAAAGGGGCACTGGTTGCGAAGCTGCCCTATTTACCTGAAAGGTCATAAGGTTGATCAAGTCAAGAGGTTTGACTCTACTTCGGGTAAAATACACTGTATAACTCTGTTAAGTTCCTATTTGGAGATTCTTATTACATAATGTGAATGGGTCACATGCTGATGTCTTTTAAGAATCAAAGAAAAGATAGGAAGCTTAAAGTAAGTATATGCTGATTCTGATTGCGAAGATGGGTTTCGATCGCATGGTTCGGTAATCAGAATTTTGAGCTGTTGCTTAAGAGTTATAATATATTGCTTGTGAATAGATAACAACAAGGTTTTCATGTGGATTGTAAGGATAAGTTTTTCCGCAAAGTTTTAAAATAAAAGAAAAAAAGGTTTTAATTTTATTTATTTTAAAAATATCCTTACAATGGCATCGGTGGAAAATTGTTGCTTATATGTTTCCAGTAATAGCAATATTGGAAAGTGGATTTGATTCTTTCATTTGTGGTAGTGTCTGAATTTACCAAATGAAGAAAGTTTTTCATCACCCAAGTTTCAATTGGACAGAAACTTGGAATCATACAAGTTGTATTGTATGATGAATGAGAATTTTCATCTTTGAAAAATTAAGACTAATTCTTTGATCACATGTATATGTGAGTCAATTGAAGGACTAAGGAATTAGGTACACTGGGTGTGCGCTGGTCAAGGTCCACCACAAAGATTGATTTGTCATGATTTACTAAAGATTAGTAAATATGATTATACTTATAAGGTTAAAGTATAATTTTGTAACATTGGAAAACGAATAAGAAGAATCAAATTAGGCAGAAAGATAAAAGTTTCTCAAATCTGAAAGGACGGGAGAGTACTTTAGTATCAGCTTTGTGATCATCTTAATGATTAAGAAACCATATCAAAATTTGTTCTCTAAGAAAGTCTTAGTGCATTCTTATGACTAAGAAGAAGGGATCTTGAAATTGTTGAAATGGTTAAATCAAGAAGATGAATCATACTTCGTTCCAATACAAGTCTTGGAGTCATACTCCAAGATTGTAATTTGAGTGACATGTCTTAAAGAAGGTTTAAAACACTTATCAAATGTAAGAGTAAAATGTTTTCTACTCTTGTACATTTGAGATTGGTAAGTTGTGATGTCTTGGATGAGACAAAGACCAACTAAGACCAATTGTGTGAAGTGTTAGTCTTGATAAGAATCCGCACTATCCCTTGAATATTTGTTTTATCAAGGAATGGTTCTTGACTAGGAAAACTTATATGTCAAGGGGACAGTGGGAGCCTTAAAGATCCTGAAAGAGTTTCAAGATTTAATCAAGAGTAAAACCTGTAATTTATCACTAGCACACGACTTAAGGTTTTCAACCTATCGTGTTGACATAATTCTTATTTCTGTACCTACTTCAAATAAGTTGAATTTACATGTGAGTTATCAGAGTTCAACTTGGAAGCATTGGTGGGCCTTGTGTTACCAAGGTGACAAGAAACTAAGATTGAATAAGTTTAATCCATGTAGGGCTGAATTTGTCACTAACCTTATCTTGTGATTATGGTTTTGACAAATTCGCATGGATAGGAACTCATACACTATTAAATCTAAGTGTCATAAGGTTTCTCTCCGATTCATGAAAATGATGGTGAGGAAATGCTTTCACTAAATAGATTTTAAGTAGATATCAATTGTGTCATTTGCATTTTCAAAAGTCATTAGTGGAGCGCGTGTGGTTAACCGGCACACTAACATGGACTTGTGAGAAATGGCAAATGCCTAAGCAATTGAGACTATGATTACGGCATCCCTTTTCATAGTTCTGAAAATTGTTTAGACACACATGTGAGCTATCTAAGAAAGGGTGTATGAATCTAAATTTCAGAAGTCCAACAGATTTCTGGAAATATGTCAGAGCTAGTGGGAGCATAAGTGTTATGCTGATAATCATCATGTTAGTGGGAGCATGACTATTATGATTAGTATTGCAAGCTAGCAATGTTAATTATAGAAAACAAAGTTTCAATCCGTGAAGTTGCAGGGGTTGAAAAGTTGTTTTGCTATAATTAAGGGAGAGGAAATTATACTTCATGTCAATTCTAAAGCTTAGATTGAGATTTTAATCATCTTTAGTCAAGAATATATGTGAATTTTGTGTTGGAATGGTTCAACTTGAAGAAATTCTATATATATTGCATTTTCAAAATTCGATTATGATTACGGCATCCCTCTTCATAGTTAAATTTTGAAAACATGGCAAATAAAAAATATTGTAGCAAAAGACTGGTCTAGTGTCATGTCTTTATGTCAAACATCATGAATAGTATCCCATATGCTTCGGATATAGGATCGATTTCATGTGCTATAATATTCATCCTTTCTAAATTTTCCAAATGCTTAAGGCATTTATAAGGGAAAAGTCTAGAACTGGATATGACTAAAGTGATTAAGCAATTGTCAAGGACAATCTGAGGTTCGCCAAAGATTGGTTGCTCAGGGACATTTGGAAGTCTAGTGTTAATTTTGGTAGGACCATATCGACATTTTCTGAAAAGAGGTAACTCTTGTTCGGAAGTGATAGTCAAATAGGACTATGGAAATGTCTCCATAGGTGGAAGTGATTCAATCTATGTAAGATTAGGAAACTTAATGCAAAAAGGATGTTCCCAAGGAGCTGATCTCCTTTGGAATGCTCTGTAATGGTTGTTGTCAAGTCTTTCTGACTTTGTGCATAATCATTACAAGAGGATCAATGCATATAAGTTTAGAATCTAACAGATTTCAGTAAATGACATAAATTTGGAATTCTTGCATTTACAATAAGGATTTGGGATTGTGAAATGAGTATCATTGGAATCATGTTCAATTGATCTACATCACAATGTAAGGATCATAGACAAACATAGTGTGCATACTTGGGGTATGGCATAACTATTGTTTAGAAAAACAAAGTGTACATGCTAGGAGCATGGGACGACTGTTGTTTTTATTCAAGTCTTAAGTTGATTATTTGAAACATTGAATAATGTGTAATCAATATGGTGATAAATAAAAAGTGGTTTTATTTATATTCAAAAGGGTTCTGAGACCATATTAGATTCGATTATTATAGTATTTCACTTTGCATGTTTTGACTTCCAAAATAGCTAGGTTATTCTTTCCGGATGACTAAGTTATTTAAACACTCCACAGTCGTTCATATGTTGGAAGTAGGTATGAATCAAGACTGTCATGAATCGGGTTTGTAGATGGCTAAATGAGTTTAGTCATGGCAATGGTTGCTACAACATTCATGAGTACTCATAAGTTATGAGTATTGGAATAAACCCACGCTCACTTGTATCACTTCATGGAATTTATCTCGAGTGATCGTGAGACGATAATATCATATAAATCTTCAAACCTAGAGATATGAGTTGTTACCTATGAGTTGGTTGTGCATTGATTGCACGTAAACGCATCAGTAACTTGATGTTATAAAACGTGCCTTTGTGTACAATTCAACAAGTAGTAGAACAAGCATATGAGTCGAAGTTTATCTGTTCCTTCTAGAAATAGAAGCGATATCTGGGCCCCTCGATGATTTTGTTGTGACCTATGTACCGGCCGGTCAGAACTGAATTGATGTGTTCGATTAAGTTCTTTGTCAAACAAATCGAAAATCGGGAAACAAACTGCTGGACAATAAGTACGACGTTGTTCCATGTATTTGTCCGGCTGATATCATGAGAACAGAGGATTATATGATCCCTTATCTAATGGACAAGTCATTGACAAGATCAGAGTTCATCTACAAGGTCAGAGTTCGACAGAAGCTTTTGAGAGCTACGATTGTCGGTTGGTTCCTGAAGTCATACGCAATAATAGTTTTAGACTTATCCAAGTGGGAGACTGTTGGATTAATGTCTAAGTCCATAACTATAATTGGTAAGACTTGACCCGACCCGGCATGGTCCATTTGGGTTGCAAACCTTCATGCACTTAGATAGACTATAATGAGAGAAATAAGACACTTATGGTTATTAATATATTATAAGTTCTAGTATATTAATAATAAGAATAATAAGATTGTTTAATTAGTATTGATCAAGAATTAATCTAGGATTAATTAAGTGATCAAAAGAAGACTAATTAAATATATGGGTTGATTGTGTAAATCATCCATACTTATATAGTGGGCTAATGCTCCATGGATAATCAAGTTGGGCTAAAACCCATAGGATGGTCCATGGGTGCTCCATGGTGTATTTGAACCCATGGATCCAAGGAAATGGAAAGTCATGACAATTAAGGATTTACCCTAATTGTAACACTATATAATGATCTTATTCTTGACAAAAATCGGCCACTAGGATTATTCTAGAGAGGGCTAGCCGATTTCATGAAGTGTAGAACTCTCTCAAGTTATTCTAAGTGTTTTGATAACTGTGATTCCATTTGAGGCTTCCACACTATTGGGGCTAGGCACTCAAGCTTCATGAAGACTCTCTACATCAAAGAGGTATGTATTCTATCTTGTTATATTCATGTTTTGTATGATAGATTAGGATGATACCTTGGATATTCTTATTTGCATGTATAATAGAGAAAACATAGATCCAAGGTATTTAGGGTTGCATGTACACTTAGGAGTGTTAGAATGCTCAAAACCCAACAGGTATGTGTCCCAACTTCCTCCAAAGTCCAACACACATGCTCGAAGCATGTCCTGGAGTGTCAGAATCGTCTGCTCACTCTGTCCGTCAGTCTGTGGGTGGTATGCGGTACTGAAATGCAATCTTGTACCCAACTCCTCATGGAACTTCTTCCAGAACCTAGAAGTGAAACGTACATCTTGATATGACACAATTGAGATCGGTACACCATGTCGGGATACCACCTCTATCACATACATCTCTGCCAGCCTCTCTGCGGAAGAGCTCTCACTAATAGCAAGGAAGTGAGCGTTCTTCGTTAGCCGTTCAACCATCACCCAAATTGCGTCAACACCCCTCGCAGTCCTTGGCAATTTGGCGATGAAAACTATAGAAATTTGTTCCCACTTCTACTGGGGAACCTCAAGTGACTGCATCTTGCCATGCGGACGCTGGTGCTCAGCCTTAACCGTGCGACAGGTCAAGCACCTCTCAACAAACCATGCAACATCCCTCGTCATACAGGGACACCAATAATCTTTCTTCAGGTCCAAATACATCTTAGTGGCCCCAGGATGGATCGAGAACCTCGACCTATGTGCCTCCTCCATCAGGATGGTACGTGCCCCACCCGTAAACGGCACCCAAATCCGACTCTAAAAAATCATAAGCCCTAGGCTATCGGTAACAAACTCTGATACCTGCCCAATCACTCGCTCTCTCTTTTGTTTCTCCGGTCTCACGGCCTCTGCCTGGGCCTCTCCAATGGTATCCAACATCGGAGTCATCACCGTTATCCTCATGCAAATATTTCATATTAGGGCACTCTCCGCTCTATGACTCAGGGCATCAACTACAATGTTAGCCTTGCCCATTGTAACATCCGAAAATTTAGGTATTACATTTATTCATTTTATTTCAAGTTTTGTGGAAGAACTCGGCGAGTTGGTGCGTAGACTCGCCGAGTAGAGACGCGAATCATTATCCGGGTGGATGGTTGGACTCGGCGAGTCGCCCCATGGACTCGGCGAGTCCATGCTGTTTAATGAAACCCTAATTCCTCGGGTTTGGGGCCTATTTAAGGGGCCTTAAGGTTGTCATTTGCGGCTACCAGACCCCAGAGAGAAACCCTAAGTGAGCTAGAGCGATTGTGAGAGGAAAGGAGCCATTTCTTGATCACTTGTTGGTGTTTTTGCAAATAGAAGAGGACCAAGGAAAGAGGAGGCTGAAGAGGGTGCTAATCCGGTGATTCCAGGGCTCAAAGACTTTAGTTTGAGGTATTCATTCAACCCTTCTTCAGTTTATGGTGTAATTCCTAGAGTTAGGGCTTTTAGCCCCTTTTAGAGGAAGGTTATTGAGTAATTGGTCCCTTCTCGTGTTGGTGCTGTAGATCTGGACCCAAAGAGGTCGAGAGACCTTTTTCCCTTGAGCTTTATGAGTTTTAATGGGGGTTATGAGCTTTGGATGTCATTTTAGTGGTCATATCTTCAAATAAGGCCTTTAAGCCTTTGTATGAGCACCAAGATGTTAGCTTTACATGATTATCATGCTTGGGGAGGCCAGATCTATGATTGTATAGGACGGATCTGAACTCAGAATTTGTTTTGAGAATGTGCATGGCATGACCTTGCCGAGTCCCAAGAACAGACTCGGCGAGTAGTATGAAGGTTGCCCATTAATCATTCAGTGACTGGACTGCCGAGTTGGGGGATGACTCAGTGAGTCAGACGGGGATTAGAGGACTGAAGTTTAAGACTGTACTCGCCAAGTTGTTTCTTGAAACTCGGCGAGTTGAGTCGGGGTGGCCCCGCGATTCATGCCTGATGAGACTCGTCGAGTTTAGGGAGGGACTCGACGTGCCAAGCGGGACAAAGAGTTAGGAGTCATGTGTGTACTCGCCGAGTCACCGGAGTGCACTCGGCAAGTTGGGTCAAAGTTTGACCGTTGACTTTTGTTGACTTTTAGGGTTTGGTCAACAATAGAGTCCTTGAGTCGAGAACCGGGTAAAATAGTCTTTTACCCTTCTGAGGGTGACAATAGAGGGTCGAGTCTAGCCTTGAGTGTTATATCTATGAGGATATTTACTTTGTGTGAATAGGCGGAGGCTAGGCAATACTTCTACCGAGTCAGGGATTTACGAGAGTCTAAGGTGAGTCTTCTCACTATACTTTACCTTGAGTAGGTAATCAGAGTTATATGATACAGTGTTGTAAGCTATATATATGTGTGATGTGTTACACTGCGTTATTCTATGTGATTTATGCTGTGCATGTTACAGAGTTAGAACCGGAAGGTTCACAGAGATAGAACCTGAGGGTTCATAGAGTTTGGTTGCACGGACCCACAGAGTTATAGCCTCGAGTGGCTAATATGTGTTATATATGGTATTTTGGGGAACTCACTAAGCTTCGTGCTTACAGTGTTATGTGTTATGTGTTTCAGGTACTAGTAAGAATCGCGGGAAGGCGCCGGCCTGATCAGTACACACACGGGATTTTTATGTTATGAGATCTTGGGATTGATATATGTTATGAATTGAGTTTTAAACAATGATGTTTTTATGAGTAATGAATGAATTATGTTTTTATAAAATGTGAAAAATTGTTTTGAAATTTACGGTATTACAAGTTGGTATCAGAGCCTTGGTTTGAGGGATTCGAGTACACCTTCGGGCGTATTTCAACTCAAACTGAGGATTTGAGAAATATTTTCAAAAGAGAAACAGGTTTTCTAAAAAGTGTAAAAGATTTTTGGATAATGCAGAGCGGAGTCGTGTGTACGATCAGTCAGTGCCCGAACGGTGATTTCCCAAAATACCCTTATGTTATATGCTTATGAGATTGATAT
Organism: Lactuca serriola; assembly: GCF_051521515.1. Classification (NCBI taxonomy): domain Eukaryota; kingdom Viridiplantae; phylum Streptophyta; class Magnoliopsida; order Asterales; family Asteraceae; genus Lactuca; species Lactuca serriola. Next base: position 248,681,214 of record NC_136408.1, on the reverse strand, counting down.
GATGTATTCTCGTGCTAGAGTGAGCTAGGTATTCCTATTAGGACTAGAGTCGCCTGATTTGTGATGCCTTAGCCTAGAGGGAGGTGAGCTGCTATGAGATGCTTGAGAGTGAGTATGTAGCAGTGAGGAGCTTATTAGAGATCTGTTAGAGAGTGGATTGTGCATAACAGAGTACTTGGGACTTGGGATCCTAGGAGGAGGACTTGGGGTGTATACTGACGCGGTGTGGACGGTAGTATTGGGCCTGTACTACTGAAAACACCGGGACGGTGTACAGTTCAAGTAAGAATCTTCGGGATGCCAGGGATCAAGGAGGGATGAGTTATCGAGTGCGAGTATGCTCGAGTGAGTTTCTAATATATCGTATGTTGTATTTCAGAGGTAGATCATGGTGAGGACACGTCATGCGCCAGAGAGCAGCGAGACTAGTGATGAGGAGATCCGCCGGATCATCCATGAGGAGGTGGCTGCGGCCATCAGGGCTTTGATACCAGAGATGTTCGGGTATACCAAGACCATGCTGATTGAGACTTTTGACGAGCGTTATGCCGCTCTTTCTGAGACTGCTGTTGCAGCGGCCACCACAGCCGTCGCTGCTGCTAGGCTGCAGGGGGGTGACTCGTTGTTGTTCAGGGAGTTCAGCAACACGAAGCCACTAGAGTTTGATGGGACGCAGGATCCGATTGCAGCGATGAGATGGGTATCTGACATTGAGGGGTGTTTCTATACATGCTCGTACCCGAAGCACTTGAGGGTTCGGTTTGCGCTGAATCAGCTTCGCCTGGGGGCGAAGGACTGGTGGAAGTTCACGACAGCACACTATTCTCCAGCAAAGCTTGCTGCGGTGACCTGGGAGAGGTTCACCGCCATGTTTCGTGATGAGTACGTTCCCCCGGTGGAACGGGATCGGTTGGCACAGGAGTTTTTGACCCTCAAGCAGGGTATGGAGTCTGTTACGGTTATTACCAGGATGCTCCAAGAGAGGGCGATGTTTTGCCCTGAGCACGAGTCTACTAATCAGGCACTTATGAGCCGTTATCTGAGTATTTTGAGGAGAGATATTCGGGAGTTCGTGGCAAACTCCTCATACCGGACATTTGCCGAGCTTCAGGAAAATGCCCGGAAGAGGGAAATCGAGCTAGAGACTCAGGCTAGGGAGGAGGCGGAGTCTCAGGGAAGGGATCGGCGACCGGCACAGTCCCAGCCGGCAGCCAAGCGGGCCAAGCCCGCTGATCCCAGAGCAGGGAGCCAGAAGGGCCGCACTTGTGGAAAGTGCGGCAAGAGTCATGATGGAGTTTGTAAAGCTGGATCTTGATACAAGTGTGGCAAGGAGGGGCATATGACCAAGGACTGCCCCAAGGGGTTTGCAGTGTGTTTCCACTGCAACCAGACCGGACACCGGAAGGCCGAGTGTCCGCTGCTGTGAGGGTCAGCACAGGGAGGTTCTCAGGGGTCTGCCCCTGCTGCTATTAGAGCTTCGGATAGTCGGCCGGTGAAGACCGAGATGCCGAAGGCTCGAGGGAGAGCCTTCCAGATGACTGCGGAAGAGGTCCGCGCAACGCCCGATGTCGTGGCTAGTATGTATTCTTTCATGTATTTATTTTAATGTCTGAGATTTTGTGCTTATATTGTGAGATGCGTAGGTACTTTTCTTGTGAGTTCTATACCTGCTTTGGTGTTATTTGACTCGGGTGCGAGTCGATCTTTTATATCGTTGGCTTTTAGTTAGCACATCGGTGTTAGTCGAGAGGCGTTGAGTCGACCTCTGAGAGTCTCCATTGCCGACGAGAGAACATTGTATGCCTCGGAGGTGATTCGAGGATGTGTACTCGAGATTTTCGGTGTAGAGTTTCCTATTGATTTGGTCCCGATTGCGATGGGGGACGTCTGTGTCATCGTAGGCATGGATTGGCTGAGCAGATTTGGAGCAGTTATCGACTGCGAGCGGCAGCTGGTGACTATATGAGACCCAAGTGGGGGAGTTCTTACGGTGTAGGGCGAGGGTACCCGTCCCGATTCAGCGTTTTGTTCGGCTGCTAGAGCGAGGCAGAGTCTACAGCAGGGCTGTATTGGTTTTGTAGCGTTTGTGATGGATACAAGAGTTAGTGCAGAGAGACCGAGTACGGTTGAGGAGGTTCCGATAGTGCGTGAATTCCCGGATGTCTTTCCCGAGGAGTTACCAGGTGTGCCTCCTGAGAGGCAGGTTGAGCTTCGCATTGATTTGATTCCAGGGGAAGCACCTATTGCCAAGGCGTCCTATCGCCTTGCACCTCCAGAGATGCAGGAGTTATCCTCGCAGCTTCAGGAGCTATTGGGGAAGGGGTTTATTCGGCCGAGCAGCTCGCTATGGGGAGCATCAATCCTTTTTGTGAAGAAAAAGGATGGTTCGCACTGAATGTGCATAGATTATCGAGAGCTGAACAAGTTAACGGTCAAGAACCATTATCCTTTGCCAAGGATCGACGATTTGTTCGATCAGCTGCAGGGAGCGTCTTGGTTTTCTAAGATTGATCTGAGATCTGCATATCATCAGATGAGGGTACGCGAGGAGGATATCCAGAAGACCGCATTCAGGACTCGTTATGGGCATTATGAGTTCGTGGTGATGCCATTCGGGCTCACCAATGCACCTGCAGCGTTCATGGATCTCATGAACAGGGTATGCAGACCGATGCTGGATCGATCAATGATTGTGTTCATTGATGACATTTTGGTGTATTCGAGATCCAGGGAGCAACATGAGGAGCATTTGCGAGAAATCCTCAGTATGCTGAGATTGGAGAGGCTTTACGCCAAATTCTCCAAGTGCGATTTTTGGTTACGGGAGGTGCAGTTCCTTGGTCACCTCGTTAACCAAAAGGGGATTTTGGTCGATCCGGCCAAGATCGAGGCGGTGATGAGTTGGGAGGTGCCAAAATCTCCTTCATAGATCAGGAGTTTTCTAGGGTTGGCTGGCTATTATCGGAGGTTCATCAGGGATTTCTCCAATATTGTCGTTCCTCTCACCAGGTTGACCCGAAAGGGTGTGGTGTTTAGCTGGGGCCCAGAGCAGCATGCCTCATTTGAGACTCTTCGCTAGAGGTTGTGTGAAGCCCCGGTGTTGGCTCTTCCACAGGGAATGGAGGATTTCGTGGTGTATTGTGACGCATCGATATCTGGGTTGGGCGCGGTGTTGATGCAGAAGGGACATGTGATCGCATACGCATCGAGGCAGATGAAGCCCCATGAGGCAAGGTATCCCACCCACGATCAAGAGTTGGGGGCTGTGGTGTTCGCCCTCAAGATTTGGCACCATTATCTGTATGGGATTCGGTGTACAATATACACGGACCACAAGATTTTGAAGTATTTGATGGATCAGCCAAACATGAACATGCGTCAAAGGAGATGGTTGGATGTAGTAAAGGATTATGACTGCGAAATCCTGTACCACCCGGGCAAGGCTAATGTGGTAGCCGACGCCCTGATTCGTAGGGCAGAGAGCGCTTCGATTCAGGATATTTGTATGAGATTGACGGTGATGACTCTGGTGTTGGACACCATCAAAGGGGCTCAGGCTGAGGCAGTAAGACCGGAGAACTGTAAGAGAGAGTGAGTTATCGGACAGGTGTCAGAGTTCGTGACCGATAGCAGAGGGCTTATGACCTTCCAGGGTCGGATGTGGGTATCGTTTGTTGGAGGAACGCGTACCATCTTGATGGAGGAGGCGCATAGATCGAGATTCTCGATCCATCCCGGGGCCACTAAGATGTTTCTAGATCTTAAAAGGGAGTATTGGTGGCCCTGTATGAAGAGAGATGTAGCGTGGTTTGTTGAGAGGTTCCTAACCTGTCGTAGGGTTAAGGCCGAACATCAGAGACCGCATGGTAAGTTGCAGCCACTGGAAGTCCCAGAGTGGAAATGGGAGTACATATCCATGGATTTTATCACCAAATTGCCGAGAACGGCGAGGGGTGTCGACGCGATTTGGGTGATAGTAGACTGTTTAACAAAGAGCGCTCACTTTCTTGCCATTAGTGAGAATTCTTCTGCGGAGAAGTTAACAGAGGTATATGTGAGAGAGGTGGTATCGCGGCATGGGGTGCCGATCTCGATTGTGTCGGATCGAGATGTGCGTTTCACTTCCAGATTTTGGAAGAAATTCCATGAAGAGTTGGGTACGAGGCTGCATTTTAGTACCGCATACCACCCACAGACTGACAGTCAGAGCGAGCGTACGATTCAAACACTCGAGGACATGCTCCGAGCATGCATGTTGGATTTTGGCAGAAGTTGGGACACGTATTTGCCCTTAGCGGAGTTCTACTACAAAAACAGACATCATTCGAGCATTGGTATGCCGCCCTTTGAGTTGTTGTATGGGAGGAGGTGTCGGACACCCATCTGTTGGGGAGAGGTAGGGCAACGAGTGATGGGTAGCACGGAGATTGTGCTTCAGATGACAGAGCAGATACAGCGGGTCAGGCAGAGATTGTTGACCGCTCAGAGTCGGCAGAAGAGTTATGCGGATAGGCGACGATCCGAGCTTGAGTTCCAGGTCGGTGATTATGTTCTCCTGAAGGTATCTCCTTGGAAAGGAGTGATTCGATTTAGGAAGAGGGGCAAGCTAGGGCCCCGGTATATTGGGCCATTCAGAGTGATCACGAGGGTGGGCAGGGTAGCGTATCGCTTGGAGCTACCTGCGGAGTTGGAGCAGATTCATAATACCTTCCACATGTCTCAGTTAAGGATGTGTATAGCCGATGAGTCGGCCGTCGTGCCGCTAGAGGATATTCAGGTGGACTCAAGCCTGAACTACGCGGAGAGACCAGTTGCGATTGTGGATCGGAAGATCAAGGTTCTGAGGAACAAGGAGGTACCTCTGGTGCAGGTTCAATGGCAACATCGGAGAGGATCCGAGTTGAATTGGGAGCCAGAGCGGGAGATGCATGAGCAGCATCCGGAGCTATTCCAGGGATGAGACTTCAAGGGCGAAGTCTGATTCAAGTGGGGGAGAATTGTAACATCTGGAAATTCAGGTATTATATTTATTCATTTTATTTCAAGTTTTGTGGAAGAACTCGGCGAGTTGGTGCGTAGACTCGCCGAGTAGAGACGCGAATCATTATCCGGGTGGATGGCTGGACTCGGCGATTCTCCCCGTGGACTCGGCGAGTCCATGCTGTTTAATGAAACCCTAATTCCTCGGTTTTGGGGCCTATTTAAGGGGCCTTATGGCCGTCATTTGCGGCTACCAGACCCCAGAGAGAAACCCTAAGTGAGCTAGAGCGATTGTGAGAGGAAAGGAGCCATTTCTTGATCACTTGTTGGTGTTTTTGCAAATAGAAGAGGACCAAGGCAAGAGGAGGCTGAAGAGGGTGCTAATCCAATGATTCCAGGGCTCAAAGACTTCAGTTTGAGGTATTCATTCGACCCTTCTTCAGTTTATGGTGTAATTCCTAGAGTTATGGCTTTTTAGCCCCTTTTAGAGGAAGGTTATTGAGTAATTGGTCCCTTCTCGTGTTGGTGCTATAGATCTGGACCCAAAGAGGTCGAGAGACCCTTTTCCCTTGAGCTTTATGAGTGTTAATGGGGGTTATGAGCTTTGGATGTCATTTTAGTGGTCATATCTTCAAATAAGGCCTTTAAGCCTTTGTATGAGCACCAAGATGTTAGCTTTACATGATTATCATGCTTGGGGAGGCCAGATCTATGATTGTATGGGACAGATATGAACTCAGAATTTGTTTTGAGAATGTGCATGGCATGACCTTGCCGAGTCCCAAGAACAGACTCGGCGAGTAGTATGAAGGTTGCCCATTAATCATTCAGTGACTGGACTGCCGAGTTGGGGGATGACTCAGTGAGTCAGACGGGGATTAGAAGACTGAAGTTCAAGACTGTACTCGCCAAGTTGTTCTTGAAACTCGGCGAGTTGAGTCGGGGTGGCCCCGCGATTCATGCCTGATGAGACTCGTCGAGTTTAGGGAGGGACTCGACGTGCCAAGCGGGACAAAGAGTTAGGAGTCATGTGTGTACTTGCCGAGTCACCAGAGTGCACTCGGCAAGTTGGGTCAAAGTATGACCGTTGACTTTTGTTGACTTTTAGGGTTTGGTAAAAAATGGAGTCCTTGAGTCGAGAACGGGGTAAAATAGTCTATTACCCTTCTGAGGGTGAAAATAGAGGGTTGAGTCTAGCCTTGAGTGTTATATCTATGAGGATATTTACTTTGTGTGAATAGGCGGAGGCTAGGCAATACTTCTACCGAGTCAGGGATTTACGAGAGTCTGAGGTGAGTCTTCTCACTATACTTTACCTTGAGTAGGTAATCAGAGTTATGTGATACAGTGTTGTATGCTATATATATGTGTGATATGTTGCACTGCGTTATTCTATGTGATTTATGTTGTGCATGTTAAAGAGTTAGAACCAGAAGGTTCACAGAGATAGAACCTGAGGGATCACAGAGTTTGGGTGCACGGACCCACAGAGTTATAGCCTCGAGTGGCTAATATGTGTTATATATGGTATTTTGGGGAACTCACTAAGCTTCGTGCTTACAGTGTTATGTGTTATGTTTTTCAGGTACTAGTGAGGATCGCGAGAAGGCGCCGGCCTGATCAGTACACACACAGGATTTTTATGTTATGAGATCTTGGGATTGATATATGTTATGAATTGAGTTTTAAACAATGATGTTTTTATGAGTAATGAATGAATTATGTTTTTATAAAATGCGAAAAATTGTTTTGAAATTTATCGTATTACACCCGGGTGGTATAGAATCTTGCAGTCATAATCCTTTACCACATCCAACCATCTTCTCTGGTGCATATTCAGGTTGGGCTGATCCATCAAGTACTTCAAACTCTTGTGGTTCGTGTATATGATACGCCAAACCCCATATAAATAATGACACCATATCTTGAGGGCGAACATCATGGCCCCTAACTCCAAATCGTGGGTGGCATATCTCACCTCGTGAGGCTTCAAATGCCTCGATGCGTACGCTATCACATGCCCTCTCTGCATAAGCACCGCGCCCAACCCTGATGTCGATGCGTCACAATATACCACAAAATCCTCCATCCCTTCCGGGAGGGCTAATACGGGGGCTTCGCATACTCTCTGATGAAGCGTCTCAAATGAGGCCTGCTGATCTGGACCCCAACTTAAAGTCATGCCCTTCCGGGTCAACCTGGTGAGAGGAACGACAATCTTGGAGAAATCCCTGATAAATCTCCGATAGTAGCCAGCCAATCCCAGAAAACTCTTGATCTTGGTGGGGGATTTCGGCACCCCCATCTCATGACTGCCTCAATCTTGACCGGGTCGACCAATATCCCATTCTGGTTAATGAGGTGTCCCAAGAACTGGACCTCTTGTAACCAGAAATCACACTTGAAGAATTTGGCGAAAAGCATGTTCGACCTCAGTACTCTGAGAATCTCTCTCAGATGCTCCTCATGATGCTCTCTAGACCTCGAATATACCAGAATATCGTTGATAAACACGATCACCGACCAATCCAACATCGGCTTGCACACCCTGTTCATGAGATCCATGAACGTTGCTGGTGCATCAGTGGGCCTAAAAGGCATCGCCACGAACTCGTAATGCCCATAATGAGTCCTGAATGTCGTCTTCTAGATATCTTCATCCCGCACTCTCATCTGATGATATCCAGACCTTAAATATATCTTGGAGAACCAAGACACTCCCTGCAACTGATCGAATAGATCATCGATCCTCGGTAATGGATAGCGGTTGTTGACCGACAACTTGTTCAAATCTTGGTAATCAATTCACATCTGGTGTGAACCATCCTTTTTCTTGACAAAAAGGATTGGCGCTCCCCACGGTGAGCTACTTGGTCTAATAAACCCCTTTCCCGGTAACTCCTGAAGTTGCGAGGATAACTCCTACCTCTCTGGCGGCGCAAGGCGATAAGGTGCCTTGGCGATAGGTGCTCCCCCCGGAACCAAATCGATGTGGAACTCCACCTGCCTCTTGGGAGGCACTCTCGACAATTCTTTGGGAAAAACATCGGGGAACTCACGCACTATCGGAACATCATCAATCAACTCAGCATAAATAAATGACAGAATACATACCATCCACGACGTCGGGCGCTGCGCGAACCTCCTCCGCTGTCAACTGGAAGGCTCTCCCACGTGCCGTTGATGATTCGGCCTTCACTGGCCGACCCTCAATAGCTCGTGCAGTAGCAGGGGAAGATCCCTACGCTGATCCCTGTAACAGCTGCGGGCACTTGGCTTTCCGATGACCTGTTTGGTTGCAATGAAAGCAAATCACAAATCCCTTGGGGCAGTCCTTGGCTATATACCCCTCCTTGCCACACTTGTAGCAAACACCCGATCGACAAACTCCATCATGTCCCTTGTCGGACTTCCCACAGGTGCGGCCCTTATTGCCTCCGGATCTCGAATCGTCGGGCTTGGCCCGCTTGGCTGGCCACTGAGACTGTACCGGTCGCCTATCCTTCCCTTGAGACTCAGCCTCCTCCCTGGCTTGAGTCTCCAACTCAATATCCCTCTTCTGGGCATTTTCCTGGAGCTCAGCAAATTTCTGGTAAGTCGAGTTCGCCACGAACTCCCGGATGTCCCTCCTCAAAATGCTCAAATACCGGCTCATGCGTGTCTGCTCAGATGACACGTGCTCAGGGCAAAACAACGCTCTCTCTTGGAACATCCGTGTGGTCACAGTCACTGAATCCGTCCCCTGCTTGAGGGACAAAAACTCTTGTGCCAACCGTTCCCTCTCCACCGCGGAACGTACTCGTTTCTAAACATGGTGGTGAACCTCTCCCAGGTCACCTCCGAAATCTCTGCAAGAGTGAAGTTCGCCATCACAAACTTCCACCAGTCCTTCGCTCCCAAGTTAAGCTGGTTCAGTGCAAACCGAACCCTCAGATGCTCCGAACACGAACAGGTGTAGAAGCATCCCTCGATATCAGAAATCCATCTCTTCGCAGCAATCGGATCCTATGTCCCATCAAACTCTGGTGGCTTCATGTTGCTGAACTCCCGGAACAGCATCGAGTCATCCCCTGAAGTCGAGCAGCAGCCACGGCTCCAGTAGCTGCAGCAGCCGCAGCCTCAGTAACCGTTGCATATCTCTCATCAAACGTCTCAATCAAAGTGGTCTTGATAGACCCAAACATCTCCGGTATCTCTACGCGGATAGCCGCAGCCACCTCCTTATGGATAATCTGACGAAGCTCCTCATCACTCACGCCACTGGTCTCTGGTCTGTGGAGTGTCGCAACCATGATGTCTCTGAAATACAACATAAAAATATCAGAGACTTACTCGAGTGTACTCACACTCGACAACTCAACACTACTTGTTCCTTAGTACACTAAGGATTCTTACTTGGACTGCGCACTGATCCGGCGCTTCCAGTAGTACGGGCACTATACTACTTTCCACACCGCATCAGCATTCATTCCAAGTCCTCATCCCAAGATCCCAAGTCACAAGTACTCTACTTCTCGCTAAGCACCAGCTACCCTTCGATAGGCCCCTTATAAGCTCCTTACTGCTACCTATTCACTCCCAAGCATCTCATAACAACAATAATATCCTAGGCTAAGGTATCACAGATTAGGCTACTCTATTCCTAATATGAATACCTAGCTTACTCTAGCATACATAGCATATCATATCTTATCTCATAACACATAATGTAAGGGTATTTTGGGAAATCATTGTTCGGGTGCTGACTGATCGTACACACTGCTTCTTTCCGCTTTCTCAAATTCTTTAATTTTTTAGAAAAATTGTTTCTTGTATGAAAACTTTTTCAAATCCTCAGTTTGAGTTCAGATACGCCCGAAGGTGAATCTGAATCCCTCAAACCAAGGCTCTGATACCAACTTGTAACAATGTGAATTTTCAAAACAATTTTTTTCATTTTTCAAATAACATAAAACTCATTCGATATTCTCAAATCTCAAGTTTACAAATGTCATCATGATAGAAACATATCCCAAGATCATAAAATAAATCTTCTTCCAGTGTGTACGGATCATGTCGGCGCCTTCCCGCGATCATCGCTAGTACCTGAAACACATAACACATAACACTATAAGCATAAATGCTTAGTGAGTTCCCCAAAATACCACATACTACACATACGCCACTCAATGCCATAACTCTTTGGGACCTTTCGGTCCATGTGTCTCAGGGGACTTTCATCCCAACCCTGGTAGACCTTCCGACCCTACCCGTATGACCTTCCGGTCCTCATCATCTTGACCTTCCGGTCCATACACTGTTGACCTTCCGGTCCATATCATGGTATTCATAACATAGCATAACACATACATATCATATAGCAACATATATCACATACACCGCATAGCATATAAGACCTTTCGGTCACATATAGTTACCACTCTAGGTAAAGTATAGTGATAAGACTCACCTTGTATACTGTTAGTACTCACGTGCTCTGTATCCTTGAACCTCGTAACAATGACCTAGCGCCTCCTAAACACACAAGCAATCATCTCAAATCAATAACGACTCTCCAGGCTAGACTAGTCTGTTCTAATGTTCTCTCAGAAGGCTAAAAGACTATTTTACCCTTCTAATGGTCCAAAAGTCCAAGTGTTGACCCAACCTTAGAAGTCAACGAAAGTCAACAGTCAAACTTTGAACAGACTCGTCGAGTGCATATAGGTGACTCAGCCAGTCCAAGCGTGTCCTATGGATCTTTCTAAACCTCACTCAACTCGTCGACTGAACCTTCCACTCGAAGAGCTACTATTGGTCACGAGTCGCGGGGCAACCCGACTCGACTCGTCGAGTCCCCTTATGGACTCGGCGAGTTACTTCCATGACAATCACCCAAACGACCTTCTGAGGTCAGACCTGCTTCTCTAACCTATAGATCTGACTTCCCCATGTCCAATAATCACATAAAGGTTAAATCTTGACACTCATGCAACACACCCAAGGCTTCTTTTGGCTAAATGGCTTCTAAAATGGCATCCTAGGTTCATTTCCTCAATGGAACAACATAAAGCAGGATATATAATGCTCTCTAGACCTCTAAAGGTCTAGATCCAGAGTCTAACACTAAAAGGGACAAAATATGCATCAATTCAAGCCAATAAAGGGGTAGAGAAAACCCTAGATTCAAGGATCTTGTACAAAACAGAAGAAATGATCGATTTACTACCTTAAAAATGAAGACCCAAGGTTGAAAACCACAAAATCACGATCCCCTTGACCTTCTCTTGCTGGAAACACCTTCTTCTTTTCAATGCTACAACAAAAAAGATCAAAATAGCTCTCTCTCTCTCTCTCTCACACACACACAACTCGCTCAAGATCTCTAAGGTTTCTCTCTCTGGACTGGTAGCCGCAAATGAGGGCTATAAGGTCCCTTAAATAGGGCACATGCTTGGAGATTTAGGGTTTCTGACCTCAGCGAGGACTCATCGAGTCCACCCCTCGACTTGTTGAGTCCGTTCACTAATCCAGTCATCAAAACGCGATCATACTCGATGAGTCTAAGCGTCAACTCATCGCGTCCCTTCTCATAACTCAAAATAAACAATTAAAATATGATACCTGGAAATCCGGATGTTACAAAATGCTTAGTGAGTTCCCTAGAGCATACCACACACAATACACACACATATCATGTTAGCTAAATAAGGCTACACACATATTACATAAGCCATGCATACATAAAACCTATAAGAATGCTATGGGCTACCCTACATGGTCTTTACCTAGGACTGCCAAGGGCTATCCCACATGGTCTTACATCTAATTCCATGGGCTACCCCACATGGTCTTTACCTAGGATAGCCATGGGCTACCCAACATGGTCTTACATCCAGTGCCATGGGCTACCCCACATGGCCTTTACCTAGGAATGCCATGGGTTACCCCCAAATGGTCTTACATCCAATGTCACGGACTACCCCCTGGGTCGTCCATGAAAAACACACAATCACATATCATACCAAATCACAAAATCACTAACACATATATCATAATCACTTAATGGGCCAGCCTTGGTGCCTTAGACCCATGGGTATGGTGAGAAGACTCACCTTTGTCTGTTGAACAAAAAAGTTTCTCTCCTAACAGTCCGCAACCTCCCGTGCTAAATAATAATATTAATTAATATTAGGAATTTAATTAATCATAGGAAACCCAAACTCCAAACCCTTCCATGAGGCCCAATTATCCTTCCCTTGTTAATGGGCCCCAAAATCCAAGTCCAAGATCATTAATCGGTCTCTTAGCTCAATAAGGAAAAATCAATATGTCCATGGCCCATAACAGATGAAATGACTCATAATTCCCATAATACAACCATATCCAATAACCAAATGAGACCTAATAGCTGAAAGGCCCAAAATAGATTTGGGCCTAACTGTGATATGTACGCTTAGCGTACCATCCTGGTATGTGCAACGTACTGGGGTCTTAGGACTACATGCAACGTACACTGGGTTACGCTCAAGGTACTGCCTGGTTAAGCACTTCCCATATTAAGTGCTTAATACTCGATTCCTTTACGTCAAAAAGACAGATCTAAGTTTGTTAAGACGTCTTAAGGCATAGGCATAAAGTTGACAAATTTATTCCTTTGCATGCCTCATATACACCCAACACCTCCATTAAGTCCTTTCCAAGGTCTTTAACCCATGAATGAGGCCAAAACTCCAATCAAGACTCCATTTTTATGATACTAAACGACCAAGGGACCTCAGATCTGTCATTCCCATCTTTTGGAGTTGCTTAACTCACAAGTGGAGGTCCAAAATCAACCAAAGGGACAAAATTAGAAAACCCTAGCTAGATCTAGAGATTTAAGTGGAAAGGCGCAAGCTTCTTACCTCCAGAAGCTTTGCAAGATGACCAAGATGTAGATTCTTGAAGCACCAAACTGTCCCAAGCTTGCTTGACCACTTCCTCTTCTTGAAAGAATTCTAAAATGGCCACAAAAACACACTCTTTAATCTCAAAGCCCTCACACAAAATATCTCTAGACGAAATGAGGCTAAAGAGGCAGATAAGGTTTGGTCCAAGAGGCTAAAAGATGTTTAAATAGGGTAAAAGTCCGAGATTCAGGGTTTTGGCCCTCTGTTACATATGTCCGACATACCCTTACGTACGCCCAACATACGTAAGACTCCTCCGCGATCCTTCATGCAGAGTACGCTAAGAGTACTCATAAGTACACCCAACGTACTCAATGGACCAATTATGTCGAAATAGGAATTCTTCGAGGGTTTCAAGCCATACCTGATTTAGGGCGTTACAGCTCTCCCCTACATGAACTCGACTTCGTCCTCAAAGTTTCTAGTTGTAAACAGGTAAGGGTAATGCTCCCGTATCTCCTCCTCCGACTCCCAATTCCATTCGGAACCCTTACGGTGCTGCCATTGCACCTTTACCATCTTCACTTCCTTGTTCCAAAGACCTTTTGTCTTCCTATCTAAGATGGTGACCGGCCTTTCAACATAATTCAAACTCCCATCCACCTGAATGTCATCCAAGAAAATAACTGCGGACTTGTCAGCAACACACTTCCGAACTTGAGATACATGGAAGGTTTTGTGAATCTGAATAAGCTCCTCTGGCACCTCTAAACGATATGTCACCTTGCCCACTCGGGCCGTGATCCTGAACGGGCCTATAAACCGAGGCCCCAACTTGCCCATCTTTCGAAACCTGATAACCCCTTTCTAGTGCAACACCTTCAGCAATACAAAATCCCCCACCTGAAACTCGAGATCCAAACGCCGTCGGTTAGCATAACTTTTCTGATGGATCTGCGCGACTCGCAACTGGTCACGTACCTGCTAAATTAATCCGGTAGTCTTGAGCACTACCTCAGTTCTCCCCATGACCCGATGCCCAACCTCATCCCAACACACTGGGGTCCTGCACCTCTGACCATATAACATCTTGAATGGAGCTCGGTCAATACTTGCATGATAACCATTATTGTACAAGAACTCTGGCAGTGGGAGGTATGCATCCCAACTCCCTCCAAAATCCAGCACGCACGCACAAAGCATGTCCTCCAGCGTCTGGATTGTCCTCTCACTCTGACCGTCAGTCTGAGGGTGGTACGTCGTACTGAAATGCAGCTGAGTGCCCAGTTCCTCGTGGAACTTCTTCCAAAAACTGGAAGTAAACCGGACATCCCTGTCGGAAACTACAGACACGGGCACCCCGTGTCTTGCCACCACGTCACGTACATAATTATCTGCCATATTCTCCGCGGATATACTCTCTGAAATTAGAATAAAGTGGGTACTCTTCATTTGTCTGTCTACGATCACCCATATAGCGTCCACTCCCCTCACCCTCATAGGAAACTTCGTGATGAAGTCCATGGTGATCTCTTACCACTTACACATGGGAATGGGTAGTGGCTGAACCAACCATGAGGCCGCTGATGCTCAGCCTTGACCTTCCTGCAGGTTAAGCACCGTTCCACGAACCAGGCGATCTCCCTCTTCATGCATGGCCACTAATAACTCAGCCTCAAGTCCCTATACATTTTCGTAGCTCCTAGGTGTATAGAGAACTTGGACTTTTGCGCCTCCTCTAATAGTCTCTGCCTTAACCCCCTGTCACTAGTACCCATACTCGGCCACATTACGTCAAAAGGCCGCAGTTATCCTTAACACACAAAGGATATTGTCCCCGTATTTTCTCTATCTTCTAATTCTCTTTGTTCGCCTCCTAGACCTGGGCCTTCCGTATCATATCCAACAAAGGAGAAATCACAGTCATCCTTATACAAATGTCCCTAATTAGGGACCCCGCCGTCTTGCGGAGTCAAGGGACTCCCACTTAGTCGCCTCACCTGACTTCTGAACGAAATCCTTCTCTAGAACTAGTCGCCACTACTTATCATGCCACTATGGCTCTAACAACCTTCTGATCTAAATGATCGGGCTCATGTGTCAAATCCTGCCGTCATCCAATCCAAGTCTAAAAGTATTTGCTACCTAACCAATGGTAGTCTTGCATCACAAACAACCTTAAGCAGTCCATTGCTTCCCTGCTCTCATAACTATACTGGCTTAACCAGATCTAATCCATTTGGGTAAATTCGAAATCCAATAAGTGGATTTCCATATCCTCACTACTACACCCGAACTGGTAGGTACTACTGTTCTTTCCGCGTTCTAACAACACACTCATGCCACCTACCAACCTAGTGAATGCTACGGCTACACTCGCAGTCTCACGACACGCTATCACTCTCTAACCGCTAGTGAATGCTATAGCTACCCTTGCAGTCTTACAACACTTCCCATGTTAACTAACCATTAGTGAATGCTACGGCTACCCCCGTAGTCTTACAACACTTTCCAAACTAACTGACTGCTAGTGAATGCTACGGCTACCCCCGTAGTCTTACAATACTTTCCAAACTATCTGACTGCTAGTGAATGCTATGGCTATCCCCGTAGTCTTACAACACTTCCAAACTATCTGACTGCTAGTGAATGCTACGGCTACCCAAGTAGTCTTACAACACTTCCAAACTACCTGATCGCTAGTGAATGCTACGGCTACCTCCGTAGTCTTACAACAATTTCCATACCGATCGAACACACACTTGTCCTAACACACAACTGAACTTGAATCCTAACTGGAACTCTAGCCTGGTTCCTCAAACCTGCTATCACGTGACCCCACTGTATCAGTACCATACCCATGCCTGTGATCAAAGCATGACAGTAAACCACGAAATCATCTACACCCTCTGGCAGGGTGAGAATCGGTGCCTCGCGCAACTGCTGTCTAAGAGTCTCGAAGGCTGCCTGCTGCTCAGGCCCCCAACGAAAGGCTACCGACTTCTTGGTCAGTCGGGTCAAAGGAACCACAATCTCGGAGAAGTCCCGTATAAGTCTCCGGTAATAACCTGCTAGACCCGGGAAACTCTGAATCTCAGATGGAGACTTCGGAATCTCCCACTGCATCACGATCTCTATCTTGGCCGGATCAACTAGAATACCCTTCTAGTTAACAAGGTGCCCAAGAGATTGCATCCCGTGCAACTAGAACTCACATTCGGAGAACTATATAAAAAGTCTCTCCCCCACTTAGATTCTGTAACAACGTAAATTTTCAAAACAAAATTTTCATTTTCAAAACCATCATTTTTCACAAAATAACATCAACATATTGTTTCAAATGTATTTATCACAAAACATCTCCCTAGAATCCAAAACATAAACTCCACAAGTGTGTACGGATCATGCCGGCGCCTTCTCGCGCTCATCACTGGTACCTGAAACACATCACACAACAACTGTAAGCATAAATGCTTAGTGAGTTCCCCCAAAATACCACATACAACATATACGCCACTCAAGGCTATAATACGACCCTCCGGTCGATATGTCTCAGCGGGACCCTCCAGTCCCGTAGCTCGTTGGACCCTCTGGTCCGGTCATAGCTTGTTGGGCCCTCCGGCCCGGTCTGTATCGTTGGACCCTTCGGTCCGGTCTATAACAACATGCAACATACACATAGCACATAGCACATAATCTCATACATAACACATAAGACCCTCTGGTCTACACAATATACCACTCTAGGTAAGTATAGTGAGAAGACTCACCTTGATGTCCTGGTAACTATCTGTCTCGGAATAAATGTGATCTAGCCTCCGCCTAATCACACAAAGTAATACACTCATAAATACAAATGCACTCAACCCTAAAGGTCAACGGTCAACTTTGACCGGACTCGGCGAGTACACTAGGGCGACTCGGCGAGTCTATACGTGTCCACTGACTCTCTTGGATCCTCTCTTGACACGCCGAGTACTTCTCTGACTCGACGAGTTCCGCATGGCATGAATCGTGGGGCCACCACGACTTAACTCGCCGAGTCTCAAGAACAACTCGGCAAGTTGCGGCTTGACTCAGTCCCCCTGACTCTCCTTGACTCACTGATTCGACCACTCAACTCGACAAGACCACTCGCTGAGTGGTTACGGGCAAACTTCATGCTGCTCGCCGAGTCTGTTGTTCAGACTCGGCGACTTCATGCCATGCATAAACTCAAACTCACTTTTGAGGTCAGATCTGTTCCATACAATCATAGATATGGCCTCCCCAAGCATGATAATCATGTAAAGTCCAAACCTTGGTGCTCAAACAACAACTATTTGCTCCTATTTGATGTTTTATCCCCATATCTCATAACCCTTGGTCAAAACTCCCATGAATCCTCATAAAGCTTAAGGAATAAAGCTTCTCTGGACCTCTATGGATCCCATTTCAAGCCTCATCACAAATAGGGACGAAATGGACATCAAATCTAACCAACAAAGGGGTCAAGAAACCCTAAACCCCCATGTTCAACATAATAACAGAAAAGGGAGCGAAAATATACCTCCAAAATGATGCTCTGAGCTCCAAATTCGAAGGATGTCCACCTCCCTTGCCTCCTCTTGGCTAGAAACTCCTTTGCCTTGCCAAACAAAGCTTCACAGGTCAACAATGCCCTCCACTCTCTCCCAAAACGCTCAAAATCTCTTTAGGGTTTCTCTCTGGGGTTGGTGGCCGCAAATGACAGCCATAAGCCCCTTTAAATAGGTCTCAAACCCTGGAAATTAGGGTTTCATTAAACAGCGTGGACTCGCCGAGTCTAGACGCGAACCCGCGTGAAAAACCGCGATCCTACTCGGCGAGTTTAGACTCCAACTCGCCGAGTCTCCTCACATCATTCAAAAATGAAGAGAATAAAAATAATACCTAGGAATCCGGGTGTTACAATTCTCCCCCACTAGAATCAGACTTCGCCCTCGAAGTCTCACTCTGCAAATAACTCCGGATGCTGCTCACGCATCTCACGCTCTGGCTCCCAAGTTAACTCTGACCCATTCCGATGCTGCCACTGGACCTGCACTAGTGGCACCTCTTTATTCCTCAGGACCTTGATCTTCCAATCTCTGATCGCCACTGGTCTCTCAGCGTAATTCAGGCTCGCATCCACCTGAATATCTTCTAGTGGCATTATTGCCGACTCGTCGGCTACGCACTTTCGCAACTGCGACACGTGGAAAGTGTCGTGAATCTGACCCAACTCTGTTGGCAACTACAAACGATAGGCTACCCTGCCTACCCTTGCGACCACCCTGAAAGGGCCAATATATCGGGGCCCCAACTTGCCCCTCCTCCTCAATCGAATCACTCCTCTCCAAGGAGAGACCTTCAGGAGCACAAAGTCGCCGACCTGAAACTCAAGCTTGGACCGGCGTCTGTCCGCATAACTTTTCTGACGACTCTGAGCGGTCAACAACCTCTGTCTGACCTGGTTGATTTGCTCTGTTGTCTGAAGCACGATCTCGGTACTACCCATCATGCGCTGCCCTACTTCTCCCCAGCAGATAGGGGTCCGACACCTCCTCCCATACAACAGCTCAAAGGGCGGCATGCCAATGCTCGAATGATGGCTGTTGTTGTAAGAGAACTTCGCCAAGGGCAAAAACGTGTCCCAACTTCCACCGAAATCCAACACACATGCTCGGAGCATGTCCTCGAGCGTCTGAATCGTCCGCTCACTCTACTCGTCGGTCTGGGGGTGGTACGCAGTACTAAAATGAAGTTTCGTTCCCAATTCCTCATGAAACTTCTTCCAGAATCTAGAAGTGAAACGTACATCTCGATCCGAGACAATCAAAATCGGCACTCCATGCCGTGATACCACCTCTCTCACGTACATCTCCGCCAACTTCTCTGCGGAAGAGCTCTCACTGATGGCCAGGAAATGAGCACTCTTTGTCAACCTATCCACAATCAACCATATTGCATCGAAACCCCTCGCGGTTCATGGCAATTTGGTGATGAAGTCCATGGTAATCTGTTCCCATTTCCACTCGGGAATCTCTAATGGTTGCAACTTACCATGTGGATGCTAATGCTTGGCCTTAACCCTGCGACAGGTCAAGCATCTCTCTACAAACCATGCGACATCCCTCTTCATACAGGGCCACCAATAATCCTTTTTCAGGTCCAAAAACATCTTAGTGGCCCCGGGACGGATCGAGAATTTCGATCGATGAGCCTCCTCCATCAAAATGGTACGTATCCCGCCCACGGACGGTACCCAAATCCGACCCTGAAATGTCATAAGCCCCCAGCTATTGGTAACGAACTCCGATACCAGCCCGATAACTCATTCCCTCTTCTGGCCCTCAGGCTGCACTACCTCAGCCTGGGCCCCTCGAATAGCATCCAAAACCAGGGTCATCACTGTCAATCTCAAACATACATCTCGCAATGGGGCGCTCTCCGCCCTACGGCTCAGTGCGTCGGCTACAACATTAGCCTTTCCCGGGTCGTACAAGATCTCACAATCATAATCCTTGACCACGTCCAACCACCTCTCTGTCTCATATTCAAGCTGGGCTGGTCTATCAAATGCTTCAAGCTCTTGTGGTTCGTGTATATCATACATCGAACCCCGTACAGGTAGTGTCGCCAGATCTTGAGAGCGAACACTACCGCCCCCAGCTCCAAATCATGCGTGGGATATCTAGACTCGTGAGGCTTAAGCTGCCTCGATGCATATGCTATCACATGCCATTTCTGCATAAGCACCACTCCTAATCCGGATATCGATGCGTCACAATAAACCACAAAATCCTCCATCCCTTCCGGAAGGGCTGACACTGGGGCTTTGCATAATTTCCTGCGAAGTGTCTCGAACGAGGTCTGCTGCTCCGGACCCCAAGAAAATGAAACACCCTTCCGGGTCAACCTGGTGAGGGGCATAACGATCTTGGAGAAATCCTTAATAAATCTCCGATAATAGCCGGCCAATCCCAGAAAACTCCTGATCTCGGTGGGTGATCTCGGCACCTCCCACCTCATAACCGCCTCAATCTTGGCCGGGTCGACTAAAATCCCCTTCTGGTTAACGAGATGCCCTAAGAACTGAACCTCTCGTAACCAGAACTCACATTTGGAGAACTTGGCATAAAGCCTCTCCGATCTCAAAACTCTGAGGATCTCCCTCAAATGCTCCTCATGCTGCTCTCTAGATCTCGAATACACCAGAATGTCGTCGATAAACACGATCACCGAGCGATCCAACATTGCTCTGCACACCCTATTCATGAGATCCATGAACACCGCTGGTGCGTTGGTGAGTCCGAAAGGCATCACCACGAATTCGTAATGCCCATAACGAGTCCGGAAGGCTGTCTTCTGTACGTCCTCCTCCCGCACCCTCACCTGATGATATCCAAACCTCAAATTGATCTTGGAGAACGAAGATGGTACCTGCAGCTGATCAAACAAATCATCGATCCTTGGCAACAGGTAACGGTTCTTGACCGTTAGCTTATTCAGCTCACGATAATCGATGCACATCCGGAGCAAGCCATACTTCTTCTTGACAAAAAGGATAGGCGCTCCCCAAGGCGAACTGCTCGGCCTGATAAAAACCTTCCCGAGCAGTTCTCGAAGCTGCGAGGACAACACCTGCATCTCCGGAGGCGCAAGGCGATACGGCGCCTTAGCGATAGGCGCAGCTCTTGGAACCAACTCAATACCGAACTCTACCTGCCTCTCCGGAGGCACACCCGGCAAGTCCTCTAGAAACACATCCGGAAACTCACGCACTATCGGAACCTCATCAACTGACCTTGGTTTCTCAATATCAGCCCTCGCATCCATCACGTATGCCACAAAACCCCTACAGCCCTGCTGTAGACTCTGTCTCGCTCTGGTGGCCGAACAAAATGCTGACCCTGAACGTGTACCCTCGCCGTACACCGAAAGAACTCCCCCACTAGGGTCTCGAATCGACACCAATTGACGCTTGCAGTCTATCATAGCTCCATAACGGCTCAGCCAATCCATACCCACTATCACACACACGTCCCCCATCGCGATCGAGACCAGATCTATCGGAAACTCCACAGCGAAGATCTCAAGGAAACATCCTCTAATCACATCCGAGGCATACACAGCTCGCTCATCAGCTATGGAAACTCGCAGAGGCTGATCCAATGCCTCTCGACGGGTACTAATATGCTGACTAAATGCTATGGAAACAAACGACCGACTCGCACCCGAGTCAAATAACACCAATGCAGGCACATAATTCACAAGAAAAGTACCAACGCATATGATCATATAAGCATAAAATCTCAACTCAAATAAAATATGAAAAGAAAATACATACCTGCCACAACATCAGGCGTTGCACGGACCTCCTCCGCAGTTAACTGAAACGCTCTCCCACGAGCCCTTGGGGCCTCGGCCTTCACCGGCCGAGTCTCGGTAACCCTAGCAGCAGGCGCAGATCCCTACGCTGATCCCTGTAGAAGCTGCGGGCACTCAGCCTTCCGATGGTCGGTCTGGTTGCTATAAAAGCAAACCGAGAATCCCTTGGGGCATTCCCTCGTGATATGCCCCTCCTTCCCACACTTGTAACATACTCCAGCCCTGCAAGACCCCTCATGACTCTTACCGCACTTCCCACAAGTGCGGCCCTTCGCGCCCCCAGATCTTGAATCAGCGGGTCTAGCCCGCTTGGCTGCCGGCTGAGACTGGGTCGGCCGCTGATCCATCCTCTGAGACTCGGCCTCCTCCCTAGCCTGAGTCTCCAGCTCGATCTCCCTCTTCCGGGCATTTTCCTGGAGCTCAGCAAATGTCCGGTAAGTCGAGTTCGCCACGAACTCCCGTATATCTCTCCTCAGAACACCCAAATAACGGCTCATATGAGCCTGCTCCATCGACACCTGCTCAGGGTAAAACATCGCCCTCTCATGGAACTTCCTGGTGATGACAGTCACTAAATAAGTACCCTGATTGAGGGTCAAGAACTCCTGGATCAACCATTCCCTCTCCACCGGGGGAACATACTCCTCTCGAAACATAGCAGTGAACCTCTCCCAGGTCACCTCAGAAATCTCAGCCAAAGTAAAGTTCGCCGTCACGAACTTCCACCAATCCTTCGCTCCCAGGTGGAGCTGGTTCAAGGCGAATCGAACCCTCAAATGCTCTGGACAAGAGCACGTATAGAAACATCCCTCGATGTCAGAGATCCACCTCATAGTGGCAATCAGGTCCTGCGTCCCGTCGAACTCTGGTGGCTTCGTGTTGCTGAACTCCCGGAACAACAACGAGTCACCTCCCTGAGGTCTGGCATCAGCAACAGCAGCAGTAGCTGCAGCTGTAGCAGCCTCAGTCAACGCGGCGTACCGCTCATCAAAAGTCTCGATCAACGTGGTCTTGATGTCTCCAAACATCTCAGGAATCTCAGCCCGGATGGCAGCAGCCACCTCCTCATGAATCATCCGATGGATCTCCTCGTCGCTGACACCACTGGTCTCAGGTGTGTGTCTAGTCCCAACCATGATGTCTCTGAAATACAACAAAATTTATCAGAGATCTGATCGAACATGCTCATACTCGATGACGCAACCCTACTTGTCCTCCGTCGTCCAAAAGATTCTTACATGAAATGCCCACTGCTCCGGTGTCTTCAGTAGTACGGCCCCAATACTACTGACCACACCGCACCAGCATTCACTTCAAGTCCTCCTCCTTGGATCTTGGATTACAAGTACTCTATTCTCATGAGCTCCTAACTGCTATCACTCGCTCTCAAAGCATCTCAGCAGCAGAAAACTCCTAGGCTAAGGCATCACAAATTAGGCCACTCTAGTCCTAATATGTATACTTAGCCTAATCTAGCATGCATAATATAACATATCTCATAACACATAAAGTAAGGGTACTTTTGGGGAATTCGTCGCTCGGGCGCTGGCTGATCGTACACACGACTCTTATCTGTTTGTCTCAAAACTCTGATACTCTTTTCAAAAATTTTATTTTATTATAAAAATTCTCCTCAATTCCTCAGTTTGAGTTCAGATACGCCCGAAGATGCATCTGAATCCCTTAAACCAAGGCTCTGACACCAACTTGTAACAACGTAAATTTTCAAAACAAAATTTTCATTTTCAAAACCATCATTTTTCACAAAATAACATCAACATATTGTTTCAAATGTATTTATCACAAAACATCTCCCCAGAATCCAAAACATAAACTCCACAACTGTGTACGGATCATGTCGGCGCCTTCTTGTGCTCATCACTAGTACCTGAAACACATCACACAACAACTGTAAGCATAAATGTTTAGTGAGTTCCCCCAAAATACCACATACAACATATACGCCACTCAAGGCTATAATACGACCCTTCGGTCGATGTGTCTCAGCGGGACCCTCCAGTCCCGTAGCTCGTTGGACCCTCTGGTCCGGTCATAGCTTGTTGGGCCCTCTGGCCCGGTCTGTATCGTTGGACCCTTCGGTACGGTCTATAACAACATACAACATACACATAGCACATAGCAAATAATCTCATACATAACACATAAGACCCTCTGGTCTACACAATATACCACTCTAGGTAAGTATAGTGAGAAGACTCACCTCGATGTCCCGGTAACTATTTGTCTCGGAATAAATGTGATCTAGCCTCCGCCTAATCACACAAAGTAATACACTCATAAATACAACTGCACTCAAACCTAAAGGTCAACAAGGTCAACGGTCAACTTTGATCGGACTCGGCGAGTGTGCTAGGGCGACTCGACGAGTCTATACGTGTCCACTGACTCTCTTGGATCCTCTCTTGACACGCCTAGTACTTCTCTGACTCGACGAGTTCCACCCGGCATGAATCGCGGGGCCACCACGACTCAACTCGCCGAATCTCAAGAACAACTCGGCGAGTTCCGACTTGACTCAGTCCCCCTGACTCTCCTTGACTCATTGAGTCGACCCTTCAACTCGATAAGACAACTCACTGAGTGGTTACGGGCAAACTTCATGCTACTCGCCGAGTCTGTTCTTTAGACTTGGCGAGTTCATGCCATGCATAAACTCAAATTCACTTCTGAGGTCAGATCTATTTTATACAATCATAGATCTAGCCTCCCCAAGCATGATAATCACGTAAAGTCCAAACCTTGGTGCTCAAACAACAACTATTTGCTCTTATTTGATGTTTTAGCCCCATATCTCATAACCCTTGGTCAAAACTTCCATGAATCCTGATAAAGCTTAAGGAATAAAGCTTCTCTGGACCTCTATGGATCCCATTTCAAGCCTCATCACAAATAGGGACAAAATGGACATCAAATCTAACCAACAAAGGGGTCAAGAAACCCTAAACCCCCATGTTCAACATAATAACAGAAAAGGGAGCCAAAATATACCTCCAAAATGATGCTCTGAGCTCCAAATTCGAAGGATGTCCACCTCCCTTGCCTCCTTTTCGCTAGAAACTCCTTTGCCTTGCCAAACAAAGCTTCAAAGGTCAACAATGGCCACCTCTCCCAAAATGCTCAAAATCTCTTTAGGGTTTCTCTCTGGTGTTGGTGGCCCCAAATAACGGCCATAAGCCCCTTTAAATAGGTCTCAAACCCTGGAAATTAGGGTTTCATTAAACAGCATGGACTCGCCGAGTCCAGACGCGAACCCACATGAAAAACCGCGATCCTACTCGGCGAGTTTAGATACCAACTCACCGACTCTCCTCACATCATTCAAAAATTAAGAGAATAAAAGTAAGACCTGGGAATCCGGGTGTTACAGATTCGACTAAGTCTTCACGGTACATGAGAATTGAAGGATTCCCGATCCTTATTACTTCCTAATAGTCCACTGATGATAACTTGCACTTACCAGTGCTAGCGATCCATCACTAATCAAACCTTAAGATCGCCCATCCTCTAAAACCTTGAAGAGTACTCTTGAAATCTGGTCCAAATCTAATGCCTCAATCCATCTCCCATGCTGCCAATTGAAGGTCTCAATCTTCACTCTAGTTGACGAATCCTCGTTCTCACTTCCAATCTTGCAGTACCACTGAACTCTAACCGAACACAGACCATGAGAAAAATACAAATCTCTTGAACATGCGATGACCAACCACTTATGCATCTAACACCCGCAACTGACACTACCCTTTTCATGTCATTAGCTCTGTCTTAGCAACGGTAGTGCCTTGAACTCCAGAGTTCATCCATAGACAATTACCGACCATACCTGAACAATGATAGAACCCCTGAACGCTGATTTAAATGGTGAATGTAACATCCAGGATTTCAGGTATATTAATTAATCTTTTATTTTGAGTTTTGTGAAGGGACTCGGCGAGTAGGTTCATAGACTCGCCGAGTTAGGACGCGGGTTCTCATCCGGATTAATGCTCGGACTCGGCGAGTCGCCTTAGTGGACTCGGCGAGTCTGCGACGTTTAATGAAACCCTAATTTCTCGGGTTTGCGGCCTATTTAAAGGGCCTTATGGCCGTCATTTGCGCTCATTAGTCCCCAGAGTGAAATCCTAGATCAATTGAATGATTCAAGTGAGGGAAGAAGCCATTGTTGATTCTTGGAGTTATTGTCTAGCAAGGGAAGTGAAGATCTAGCCAAGAGGAAGCAAGAGAGGGGTGGATTCTTGAAGAGCTAAGGTCCAGGACATCACATCTGAGGTACCATTCAAATTATTCTTTGTTATTGTGATGTTCACATAGATTTAGGGTTTTTGAACCCATTTGTGGTTAGATCTAGGATCATTATGGTCCCTTGGCGAGTTATGGCTCTGAATCTAGATCCATAGAGGTCCAGAGTATCTCCTTGCCCAAGCTTTATGTGCATCCATGGAGGTTTTAGATTGGGATCTATGTATTTGAGGCTAAACCTCCATTAATGAGCTATATGATGTTTAATGAGCACCAAGACTCGGACTTTACGTGGTAATTAAGCTTAAGGGGACTGGATCTATGAGTTACTAAAGTGGATCTGACCTTAGAAGGTCATTTGAGGTTGTGCATGGAGTGCACTCGCCGAGTCCAATCCCAGACTCGGCGAGTTGGTGCGGGTTGTTTAGAGACTTCGGACCAGGGACTGTGTAACCGATTCGGGTGAGTGACTCAGTGAGTTAGAAGAGATTCAGTGGGAATCGGGTTCCTGTAGGGACTCGGCGAGTCCACGTGTAACACCGAGATTTTCAAAAAAACAAAATTTTCTTTTAAACAATCAATTTAATATTAAAACACTTGTTTAAAATCTTATTCACATTCGAATTGTAAAACATAGTTTCATTTTCGTTATAATAGAAGACCAGGATCCTCCAAAACACAACTCTTTCTTCGGTGTGTACAATCGAACCGTTGCCATCCCGCGTTACTGTAACAACCTGAAACAACATAACATAAACAACGTAAGCACGAAGCTTAGTGAGTTCCCCAATATACCTTACGCACATACGCCTTCCGGCCCGGACCTTTCGGTCCACATAACATTGCCTTCCGGCCCGGACCTTTCGGTCCACATAACATTGCCTTCCGGCCCGGACCTTTCGGTCCACATAACATTGCCTTCCGGCCCATGAGATACTCGCCTTCCGGCCCATAAGATATTTGCCTTCCGGCCCATACACATATATAACACATAATACAATACTCTAACACATAAAGCATATTCACCATATATCATACCTGACCTTTCTGTCACATAATACTTAGCCTTCCGGCCCGCAATATAATCGCCTTCCGGCCCATAACATACATAGCACATATAACAAATAACTTACCACATATAGCATACATATCACATATCATATCCGACCTTCCGGTCACACAGTCAAACCCTTCCGGGTACAGTATAGTGAGAAGACTCACCTCGCGGACACTGGAAGATAGCAACTCCTAAAGTCCCTTGCACTTGATCCTCCGAGCTACAAGCTCCCTGTAACATCATATATCCCTTATTAATACTTCTATCTTCCACGTTAACTGACCCTAAGAAATCACACCAGTCAACTCTGGTCAACAGTCCATTGTCAACTCGACTGGACTCGGCGAGTTCCCTGGCGACTCGGCGAGTCTGGTCGTCCTTCAATCCTCTAAGATTCCCCTTCTACTCGTCGAGTATCCTCTTTGACTCGACGTGTCACTCCTGGAAGAATCGCGGGGCCACCCCGACTCCACTCGCCGAGTCTGAAGAACAACTCGGCGAGTCCCAGTAAATCTTCAAGCTACTCGTCGAGTCTGATCATCCGACTCGGCGAGTCCACGCCATGCAGTCGATCAAACTGCTTCCTGAGATACATATTTTCCCGAATATACAAACATAGGACCTTCTGGACCTCTAAAGAGTACTAATACAGGGTTATAAACGTTGGATAACAACACAACAATCCATCTAATCTCCAAATGGGTTTCACAAACCCTAAATCCATACACACATTCCCATAACAGAAAATAATCCGAAAGGTTACCTGAATCATGCACTCACAGTGCCCCCAAGCCTCAAAACGTGATTCCCTTGCTGTCCCATTAGCCAAAACCTTCTCCTTCTTGGTCAATAACTTCTTCAAGGTCACCAACGGCCTTCAAGCTTGCTCTAGCCGCCCCAGTCGTCTAGGGTTCTTCCCAATCGATCCAAAATCGTGAAATGACGGCAGAATAACCCTTATATACGACCCAATACGAAACGGCTAGGGTTTCTGCTGAACAGCGTCGACTCGCCGAGTCCATACCTGGACTCGTCGAGTCCAGTCGCGAACCCACGATCAAATCTGCGACCCTACTCGGCGAGTCCGGCTCCAACTTGCCGAGTCCCCCCTTTAAAACACCCTAAAATGCAATTTAGCAATACTTGAGATTTTGGGCTGTTACAATTCTCCCCCACTAGAATTAGACTTCGCCCTCGAAGTCTCGCTCTGAAAATAATTCTGGATGCTGCTCCCACATCACACGTTTCGGCTTCCCTAGACACTTCCGATCTCTTCCGAGGTTGCCACTGAATCAATACTAGAGGTATCTCCTTGTTCCTCAGAACCTTGATCTTCCGATCTCCGACGGCCACTGGCCTCTCGACGTAACACAGGCTCGCATCCACCTAATTGTTCTCTAGTAGGACCACTGCTGACTCATCCGCTATACACCTCTTCAGTTGCGACACATACAAGTGTCATGGATCCGTCCCAATTTCGTTGACAGCTCCAACGATAGGTCACCCTTCCTATCTTCGTACCTTCACGAAAAGACCCAACATACCGGGGCCCCCATTTACTCCTCCTCCTAAATCGAAACACCCCGCCAGAAATACGAAGTCGCCGACCGGAATCACATGCTCGTAACGACGTCTGCCTGCATAACTTTCCTGTTAGCTCTAGACGATCACTAACTCTCTTTAACCTGCTGATTCTGCCCTGCCAACTAAAGTACGAACTCTGAACTGCTCATCACTCCCTGCAATCGGAAATTACCCAAGATGCACTCTGCTCCAAATCTCAACGATCACTCAACCCATAAGGGTTAGGATACCCTGAACCACCGGATTCCCGACCCAAAGCCCACTTTGTCCATTCCGGACCGAATGAGAGATCCATTCTCACACTCAGATCAACTCTCACAAGTTCCCTCTTGCCATCACATACACATACTGAACTAGTCCCAACGCCCGCAGGTGAAAAGACCCGACACCCTGATGATATCCTCGAACATCTCCCAAGATGAACCACTACATCCACCCTACGCTCCGGCCAGATTCACACTGAGAATTTAAAATTCTCTCTCTCCATGCATCCCTTCTAAGCCTCAACAGACATCCCAACCGGATGGGTTTGTACTCCACTGCCGCGAACACGATGCTCAAAACCATCCTCGAAATACTCTAACTATAACTCTGCTCTGCAGCTTTCACTTTCGTGAACTTGCACCCCTTCGGAGTTACACACCTTCCTCTTTTCCTTTTTCCCAAGAAACCCTCTTGGCCATGATGCCACTCCAACCGGTGCCACGGTGCTCGCCCCAAGCGACACCACCCTTTTTGCGTAACCGCTATCCACATACTCTGGTTCTCATTGCAGGGGCTCTCAATCTCATGCACTCTCTCCACTCATCAAGATCACTGCCTCAGCTAAACAAGATCACTAACCCGGGGCCAGACCTTCCAATGCAATCACACTGCAACATACCCAATCCGCAATCTCAAACTGATCCAGCAATACCAATAGAGTCTCCAGCATGACTGGACCGACTCTCATAACACATACTAGCCACTCGAGGCTACGTCTCTGTGGGTCCGTACACCCAACTCTGCGAACCCTCAGGTTCTAACTCTGGAACCTTCCGGTTCCAGCTCTAGAAACATGCACAACATAATCCCGTGGGATTAATGCAGTACAACCCATCACGTACCTCAACATACCAATGCTCTGATCGCATAACCCCGGTTACTTACTCAAGCTTGATCCCGGCCTTCTCTCAGGCCTCCACAGTCAATTGTCCTAGGTCTGTATCCCGCCCCGCATACCCGACACTCGCTCTCGTCGGCCTATACTCTGCGCTGACAAACACTGCTGAATCCCAACAGCTAGGCACCCTCACATACTCATCGATCTCCCGGAGAATTTTCTAATTCTCCCCCACTAAAACACTGACTAACTACCACCGATCGTCATTAACGACCTTACAGAACAATCCTGTACAAAGAGAACGATTACACACTGACTGCTTCCCACAAGCACAAGCAACCCTCAGCAAAACACACCTCCTCCCTGATCAACCCACTCACAAGGATCTAGTCCTTCAATCATCCACTCCACGACTGTAGATGCTACCCGACAATCAACCCAGTGCCGCACCTCCCCTAACAACCCCCACGAACGATAACCAAAGGAATCCTCGACAATAACCCATAACCAAACCCACAATCTGCCCAAAGGATGAACACCACATCGAAAACCGCACAAGACTACTGACACTAAAACACCAATTATAACCATACCCAACCATCAGGGAACAACGAATGCCAAAGTGAAAACCTGAAGCACCAATCCATAACCATTCCAGACCCGCGAAACAACGAATACCGCATCGAAACCCATACAAGATACCAGCACAACAATACGCCAAATCAATGCAAGACAATTAAGATATCATGAAAGCATCATCCCGCAGCCGTCTCCGGCACTGCTCCGTCTCCCACTGTCGCACGCAGATAAACACGACCCTGAGCCCTCTGGGGCTCCGCTTCATCCTGTCCTCCTCAAATCCCGAATTGGCACTGACTGCCAACAATCCCGTGCACAATGCCCCTCCTTTCCGCACTTGCGGTATGCACCACCGGACCCGCAAGCTCCGATGTAACCCCTTTTACTCGATCATCGACACCTATGGTCTCATGCTTCCCTGCTGCATCTCTATACTCCACTTATTACTACTCCTGACAATTCTTGCTTTCTTACATACTGCACCCGGTTCTCCCCCACTAGGGTTCGAACCAACACCAATTAGTATACAATCAACCCACGACTATCTTTCACCAGCGAAGTCGTATTTGCTCCAGAAAAGTGCTGTGCAACACCCGATAGTCCCTCCCCTTATGAAGTCAATCAATCCCCTATACTCTGAACCTCTAGCTAACTCTCCAAGAACTTCTCATCACGGCTGCCTCTAATCGATCCAAATCCCATACTGATCTAATACTAAGCACCTGCACTGCTCGATAACATATCTGACTCGCAGACTGCACCGCAACATCATCGTTCCTCTCATCTCAACTCATCAATCCGTATCCAACGCCGGATTTGTCCCAAGAACAGGGACTTACTCTCAACATAGACGATAACTCTCCGCACTGCAAAACTCGTCTGAACTCTTCATTGCTACCACTATAATCCAACCTGCTATTCTCAATTAGGTGTGGTGTGGTTCTCGACTACCTCAGCCCCAACTGATTGTCTGTTCACGGTAAATCTCTGTCTCGAGGTACACCCGCTACCTGATGCCCTGAGGGAAGTCATTATCGATAACTACCTGCAGGGTGTGCTCCCAAATCCAGAACTGAAACACCAGACCTCTCGCGTCTTGCACACGAGCATAAATGACACTACCCACTCAAAAAGGTGACCTCTCCTCTGTTGTCTGATTGCCCGACTCAACTGGAATTCTCCCCTGTCTTTGACTCTTACCAAAATACTCTGATAGGCACTCGCCTTTCCCCTCGAGGAACGCCTCTCCGTACTCAATCATGGTCTACAGGCCTGGAACCCATAGCGTCCAATCTCTACCACATCGGTCATAACCGGATAACAAGATAGCCACAAGCATCATCCACTACGAACCATGGTACTCATCCCATGACATTCCTCCTCAACATGCTTCAGTGTATGGTACCTGAACCATAGCACCACTCCTCAATCTGCTCCAATGTATAGCACTCGGACCACAGCATCTATCCCAGTCTGTTCCGATGTATGGTGCCCGGACCATAACATCACTCTGTATCCGCTCCGATGCACGGTATCCGAACCATAACATCACCCCTCAATCCGTTCCTTAGGACCCTTAGGATGCCCCCTGTATCAAGTATGGGTCCTCTGCTTTCAGTAGTACGGGCCCATACTACCTGCCACATCTACCCATACTTTCCACACGGACCATCCCAGAGTTCCTAAGTAGCTGATAAACCTGCTCTTTCACCCATCTCATCGCGCGTGCTCGCTTTCCAGCGAAATCCTCTACTCTACCGGCGCACTCATCTGGCTAGGTTTACTCCCTAGTCCCTACCGCTGTCCTCCCACTTCTTTGCTATCAGCTGCTGAAGAGTTACTAATGGTGCCAGCCCTCTACCTCCTGAGTATCGTCATACTCACTTAGTAGCTGACTCCCATCATCGGTAACTCCACAAAGCACAAAGCAAGCAGCATTCGAGCATTGAAGCATACATAGGACTCCCCATCTGTGGTAGCTCCACCTTCTCGGCTCATCCTCGGAAGTACCTCTGTACCCCGTAACTTTACCCCTTGTGCGTTCTAACTAGATGCTCTCACTCATCACATACACACAAAAGCATAACGTACATATAACAGCAAACCCTAGACTAAGGCATCACAAATCAGGCCACTCTAGTCCTAAGATGTGAAATACCTAGCCTGTCTCTAGCATGCAATAATGTCTCATAAAGTGCATAATAGATATTTCATAATACACAAGTAAGGGTATTTTGGGAAATCACCGTTTGGCTCTGGCTGATTGTACACACTGCTCTTGCTTGCTTTCTCTTTGAACTCTTATTCACTTTTAGAAAACTATTTATTTGAAAACCTTTTTCTTACTTCCTCAGTTTGAGTCCAGATTTACCCGTAGGCGCGTCCGAATCCCTCAAACCAAGGCTCTGATACCAATTTGTAACACCGAGATTTTCAAAAAAACAAAATTTTCTTTTAATCAATCAATTTAATATTAAAACACTTGTTTAAAATCTTATTCACATTCGAATTGTAAAACATAGTTTCATTTTCGTTATAATAGAAGACCAGGATCCTCCAAAACACAACTCTTTCTTCGGTGTGTACAATCGAACCGTTGCCATCCCGCGTTACTGTAACAACCTGAAACAACATAACATAAACAACGTAAGCACGAAGCTTAGTGAGTTCCCCAATATACCTTACGCACATACGCCTTCCGGCCCGGACCTTTCGGTCCACATAACATTGCCTTCCGGCCCGGACCTTTCGGTCCACATAACATTGCCTTCCGGCCCGGACCTTTCGGTCCACATAACATTGCCTTCCGGCCCATGAGATACTCGCCTTCCGGCCCATAAGATATTTGCCTTCCGGCCCATACACATATATAACACATAATACAATACTCTAACACATAAAGCATATTCACCATATATCATACCTGACCTTTCTGTCACATAATACTTAGCCTTCCGGCCCGCAATATAATCGCCTTCCGGCCCATAACATACATAGCACATATAACAAATAACTTACCACATATAGCATACATATCACATATCATATCCGACCTTCCGGTCACACAGTCAAACCCTTCCGGGTACAGTATAGTGAGAAGACTCACCTCGCGGACACTGGAAGATAGCAACTCCTAAAGTCCCTTGCACTTGATCCTCCGAGCTACAAGCTCCCTGTAACATCATATATCCCTTATTAATACTTCTATCTTCCACGTTAACTGACCCTAAGAAATCACACCAGTCAACTCTGGTCAACAGTCCATTGTCAACTCGACTGGACTCGGCGAGTTCCCTGGCGACTCGGCGAGTCTGGTCGTCCTTCAATCCTCTAAGATTCCCCTTCTACTCGTCGAGTATCCTCTTTGACTCGACGTGTCACTCCTGGAAGAATCGCGGGGCCACCCCGACTCCACTCGCCGAGTCTGAAGAACAACTCGGCGAGTCCCAGTAAATCTTCAAGCTACTCGTCGAGTCTGATCATCCGACTCGGCGAGTCCACGCCATGCAGTCGATCAAACTGCTTCCTGAGATACATATTTTCCCGAATATACAAACATAGGACCTTCTGGACCTCTAAAGAGTACTAATACAGGGTTATAAACGTTGGATAACAACACAACAATCCATCTAATCTCCAAATGGGTTTCACAAACCCTAAATCCATACACACATTCCCATAACAGAAAATAATCCGAAAGGTTACCTGAATCATGCACTCACAGTGCCCCCAAGCCTCAAAACGTGATTCCCTTGCTGTCCCATTAGCCAAAACCTTCTCCTTCTTGGTCAATAACTTCTTCAAGGTCACCAACGGCCTTCAAGCTTGCTCTAGCCGCCCCAGTCGTCTAGGGTTCTTCCCAATCGATCCAAAATCGTGAAATGACGGCAGAATAACCCTTATATACGACCCAATACGAAACGGCTAGGGTTTCTGCTGAACAGCGTCGACTCGCCGAGTCCATACCTGGACTCGTCGAGTCCAGTCGCGAACCCACGATCAAATCTGCGACCCTACTCGGCGAGTCCGGCTCCAACTTGCCGAGTCCCCCCTTTAAAACACCCTAAAATGCAATTTAGCAATACTTGAGATTTTGGGCTGTTACAATTCTCCCCCACTAGAATTAGACTTCGCCCTCGAAGTCTCGCTCTGAAAATAATTCTGGATGCTGCTCCCGCATCACACGTTTCGGCTTCCCTAGACACTTCCGATCTCTTCCGAGGTTGCCACTGAATCAATACTAGAGGTATCTCCTTGTTCCTCAGAACCTTGATCTTCCGATCTCCGACGGCCACTGGCCTCTCGACGTAACACAGGCTCGCATCCACCTAATTGTTCTCTAGTAGGACCACTGCTGACTCATCCGCTATACACCTCTTCAGTTGCGACACATACAAGTGTCATGGATCCGTCCCAATTTCGTTGACAGCTCCAACGATAGGTCACCCTTCCTATCTTCGTACCTTCACGAAAAGACCCAACATACCGGGGCCCCCATTTACTCCTCCTCCTAAATCGAAACACCCCGCCAGAAATACGAAGTCGCCGACCGGAATCACATGCTCGTAACGACGTCTGCCTGCATAACTTTCCTGTTAGCTCTAGACGATCACTAACTCTCTTTAACCTGCTGATTCTGCCCTGCCAACTAAAGTACGAACTCTGAACTGCTCATCACTCCCTGCAATCGGAAATTACCCAAGATGCACTCTGCTCCAAATCTCAACGATCACTCAACCCATAAGGGTTAGGATACCCTGAACCACCGGATTCCCGACCCAAAGCCCACTTTGTCCATTCCGGACCGAATGAGAGATCCATTCTCACACTCAGATCAACTCTCACAAGTTCCCTCTTGCCATCACATACACATACTGAACTAGTCCCAACGCCCGCAGGTGAAAAGACCCGACACCCTGATGATATCCTCGAACATCTCCCAAGATGAACCACTACATCCACCCTACGCTCCGGCCAGATTCACACTGAGAATTTAAAATTCTCTCTCTCCATGCATCCCTTCTAAGCCTCAACAGACATCCCAACCGGATGGGTTTCTACTCCACTGCCGCGAACACGATGCTCAAAACCATCCTCGAAATACTCTAACTATAACTCTGCTCTGCAGCTTTCACTTTCGTGAACTTGCACCCCTTCGGAGTTACACACCTTCCTCTTTTCCTTTTTCCCAAGAAACCCTCGTGGCCATGATGCCACTCCAACCGGTGCCACGGTGCTCGCCCCAAGCGACACCACCCTTTTTGCGTAACCGCTATCCACATACTCTGGTTCTCATTGCAGGGGCTCTCAATCTCATGCACTCTCTCCACTCATCAAGATCACTGCCTCAGCTAAACAAGATCACTAACCCGGGGCCAGACCTTCCAATGCAATCACACTGCAACATACCCAATCCGCAATCTCAAACTGATCCAGCAATACCAACAGAGTCTCCAACATGACTGGACCGACTCTCATAACACATACTAGCCACTCGAGGCTACGTCTCTGTGGGTCCGTACACCCAACTCTGCGAACCCTCAGGTTCTAACTCTGGAACCTTCCGGTTCCAGCTCTAGAAACATGCACAACATAATCCCGTGGGATTAATGCAGTACAACCCATCACGTACCTCAACATACCAATGCTCTGATCGCATAACCCCGGTTACTTACTCAAGCTTGATCCCGGCCTTCTCTCAGGCCTCCACAGTCAATTGTCCTAGGACTGTATTCCGCCCCGCATACCCGACACTCGCTCTCGTCGGCCTATACTCTGCGCTGACAAACACTGCTGAATCCCAACAGCTAGGCACCCTCACATACTCATCGATCTCCCGGAGAATTTTCTAATTCTCCCCCACTAAAACACTGACTAACTACCACCGATCGTCATTAACGACCTTACAGAACAATCCTGTACAAAGAGAACGATTACACACTGACTGCTTCCCACAAGCACAAGCAACCCTCAGCAAAACACACCTCCTCCCTGATCAACCCACTCACAAGGATCTAGTCCTTCAATCATCCACTCCACGACTGTAGATGCTACCCGACAATCAACCCAGTGTCGCACCTCCCCTAACAACCCCCACGAACGATAACCAAAGGAATCCTCGACAATAACCCATAACCAAACCCACAATCTGCCCAAAGGATGAACACCACATCGAAAACCGCACAAGACTACTGACACTAAAACACCAATTATAACCATACCCAACCATCAGGGAACAACGAATGCCAAAGCGAAAACCTGAAGCACCAATCCATGACCATTCCAGACCCGCGAAACAACGAATACCGCATCGAAACCCATACAAGATACCAACACAACAATACGCCAAATCAATGCAAGACAATTAAGATATCATGAAAGCATCATCCCGCAGCCGTCTCCAGCACTGCTCCGTCTCCCTCTGTCGCACGCAGATAAACACGACCCTGAGCCCTCTGGGGCTCCGCTTCATCCTGTCCTCCTCAAATCCCGAATTGGCACTGACTGCCAACAATCCCGTGCACAGTGCCCCTCCTTTCCGCACTTGCGGTATGCACCACCGGACCCGCAAGCTCCGATGTAACCCCTTTTACTCGATCATCGACACCTATGGTCTCATGCTTCCCTGCTGCATCTCTATACTCCACTTATTACTACTCCTGACAATTCTTGCTTTCTTACATACTGCACCCGGTTCTCCCCCACTAGGGTTCGAACCAACACCAATTAGTATACAATCAACCCACGACTATCTTTCACCAGCGAAGTCGTATCTGCTCCAGAAAAGTGCTGTGCAACACCCGATAGTCCCTCCCCTTATGAAGTCAATCAATCCCCTATACTCTGAACCTCTAGCTAACTCTCCAAGAACTTCTCATCACGGCTGCCTCTAATCGATCCAAATCCCATACTGATCTAATACTAAGCACCTGCACTGCTCGATAACATATCTGACTCGTAGACTGCACCGCAACATCATCGTTCCTCTCATCTCAACTCATCAATCCGTTTCCAACGCCGGATTTGTCCCAAGAACAGGGACTTACTCTCAACATAGACGATAACTCTCCGCACTGCAAAACTCGTCTGAACTCTTCATTGCTACCACTATAATCCAACCTGCTATTCTCAATTAGGTGTGGTGTGGTTCTCGACTACCTCAGCCCCAACTGATTGTCTGTTCACGGTAAATCTCTGTCTCGAGGTACACCCGCTACCTGATGCCCTGAGGGAAGTCATTATCGATAACTACCTGCAGGGTGTGCTCCCAAATCCAGAACTGAAACACCAGACCTCTCGCGTCTTGCACACGAGCATAAATGACACTACCCACTCAAAAAGGTGACCTCTCCTCTGTTGTCTGATTGCCCGACTCAACTGGAATTCTCCCCTGTCTTTGACTCTTACCAAAATACTCTGATAGGCACTCGCCTTTCCCCTCGAGGAACGCCTCTCCGTACTCAATCATGGTCTACAGGCCTGGAACCCATAGCGTCCAATCTCTACCACATCGGTCATAACCGGATAACAAGATAGCCACAAGCATCATCCACTACGAACCATGGTACTCATCCCATGACATTCCTCCTCAACATGCTTCAGTGTATGGTACCTGAACCATAGCACCACTCCTCAATCTGCTCCAATGTATAGCACTCGGACCACAGCATCTATCCCAGTCTGTTCCGATGTATGGTGCCCGGACCATAACATCACTCTGTATCCGCTCCGATGCACGGTATCCGAACCATAACATCACCCCTCAATCCGTTCCTTAGGACCCTTAGGATGCCCCCTGTATCAAGTATGGGTCCTCTGCTTTCAGTAGTACGGGCCCATACTACCTGCCACATCTACCCATACTTTCCACACGGACCATCCCAGAGTTCCTAAGTAGCTGATAAACCTGCTCTTTCACCCATCTCATCGCGCGTGCTCGCTTTCCAGCGAAATCCTCTACTCTACCGGCGCACTCATCTGGCTAGGTTTACTCCCTAGTCCCTACCGCTGTCCTCCCACTTCTTTGCTATCAGCTGCTGAAGAGTTACTAATGGTGCCAGCCCTCTACCTCCTGAGTATCGTCATACTCACTTAGTAGCTGACTCCCATCATCGGTAACTCCACAAAGCACAAAGCAAGCAGCATTCGAGCATTGAAGCATACATAGGACTCCCCATCTGTGGTAGCTCCACCTTCTCGGCTCATCCTCGGAAGTACCTCTGTACCCCGTAACTTTACCCCTTGTGCGTTCTAACTAGATGCTCTCACTCATCACATACACACAAAAGCATAACGTACATATAACAGCAAACCCTAGACTAAGGCATCACAAATCAGGCCACTCTAGTCCTAAGATGTGAAATACCTAGCCTGTCTCTAGCATGCAATAATGTCTCATAAAGTGCATAATAGATATTTCATAATACACAAGTAAGGGTATTTTGGGAAATCACCGTTTGGCTCTGGCTGATTGTACACACTGCTCTTGCTTGCTTTCTCTTTGAACTCTTATTCACTTTTAGAAAACTATTTATTTGAAAACCTTTTTCTTACTTCCTCAGTTTGAGTCCAGATTTACCCGTAGGCGCGTCCGAATCCCTCAAACCAAGGCTCTGATACCAATTTGTAACACCGAGATTTTCAAAAAAACAAAATTTTCTTTTAATCAATCAATTTAATATTAAAACACTTGTTTAAAATCTTATTCACATTCGAATTGTAAAACATAGTTTCATTTTCGTTATAATAGAAGACCAGGATCCTCCAAAACACAACTCTTTCTTCGGTGTGTACAATCGAACCGTTGCCATCCCGCGTTACTGTAACAACCTGAAACAACATAACATAAACAACGTAAGCACGAAGCTTAGTGAGTTCCCCAATATACCTTACGCACATACGCCTTCCGGCCCGGACCTTTCGGTCCACATAACATTGCCTTCCGGCCCGGACCTTTCGGTCCACATAACATTGCCTTCCGGCCCGGACCTTTCGGTCCACATAACATTGCCTTCCGGCCCATGAGATACTCGCCTTCCGGCCCATAAGATATTTGCCTTCCGGCCCATACACATATATAACACATAATACAATACTCTAACACATAAAGCATATTCACCATATATCATACCTGACCTTTCTGTCACATAATACTTAGCCTTCCGGCCCGCAATATAATCGCCTTCCGGCCCATAACATACATAGCACATATAACAAATAACTTACCACATATAGCATACATATCACATATCATATCCGACCTTCCGGTCACACAGTCAAACCCTTCCGGGTACAGTATAGTGAGAAGACTCACCTCGCGGACACTGGAAGATAGCAACTCCTAAAGTCCCTTGCACTTGATCCTCCGAGCTACAAGCTCCCTGTAACATCATATATCCCTTATTAATACTTCTATCTTCCACGTTAACTGACCCTAAGAAATCACACCAGTCAACTCTGGTCAACAGTCCATTGTCAACTCGACTGGACTCGGCGAGTTCCCTGGCGACTCGGCGAGTCTGGTCGTCCTTCAATCCTCTAAGATTCCCCTTCTACTCGTCGAGTATCCTCTTTGACTCGACGTGTCACTCCTGGAAGAATCGCGGGGCCACCCCGACTCCACTCGCCGAGTCTGAAGAACAACTCGGCGAGTCCCAGTAAATCTTCAAGCTACTCGTCGAGTCTGATCATCCGACTCGGCGAGTCCACGCCATGCAATCGATCAAACTGCTTCCTGAGATACATATTTTCCCGAATATACAAACATAGGACCTTCTGGACCTCTAAAGAGTACTAATACAGGGTTATAAACGTTGGATAACAACACAACAATCCATCTAATCTCCAAATGGGTTTCACAAACCCTAAATCCATACACACATTCCCATAACAGAAAATAATCCGAAAGGTTACCTGAATCATGCACTCACAGTGCCCCCAAGCCTCAAAACGTGATTCCCTTGCTGTCCCATTAGCCAAAACCTTCTCCTTCTTGGTCAATAACTTCTTCAAGGTCACCAACGGCCTTCAAGCTTGCTCTAGCCGCCCCAGTCGTCTAGGGTTCTTCCCAATCGATCCAAAATCGTGAAATGACGGCAGAATAACCCTTATATACGACCCAATACGAAACGGCTAGGGTTTCTGCTGAACAGCGTCGACTCGCCGAGTCCATACCTGGACTCGTCGAGTCCAGTCGCGAACCCACGATCAAATCTGCGACCCTACTCGGCGAGTCCGGCTCCAACTCGCCGAGTCCCCCCTTTAAAACACCCTAAAATGCAATTTAGCAATACTTGAGATTTTGGGCTGTTACACCACGCCAGACTCGGCGAGTCGGGTTGACCATTGACCATTGACCATTAGTGACTGGTTTGACTTAGTGGTATTAGTCAGTCAGAGTCAAGAAGTATTAAGTAAAGATACACCTGTGTTGTAGGAGGACGATAGCTCGGGAGATGGAGCACTAGTGGTTGAGAGCTTTACGAGTTGACCAGAGGGTCTTATGTGTTATGTATGAGAGTATGTGCTATTTATGAGATTGTATGATATGTGTTATTATATGCTGTATGACTATATAGACCGGACCGGAGGGTCCAATGATTCAGATCGGGCCAGAGGGCCCAATAAGCTATGACTGGACCAGAGGGTTCGACGAGCTGCGGTACTGGAAGGTCCCGCTGACACATTTTGACCAGAGGGTCGGGTTAGCCTCGAGTGGCGTATTTGTAGTATGTGGTATTTTGGGGAACTCACTAAGCATTTATGCTTACAGTTGTTATGTTTGATGTCTCAGGTACCAGCGAGGACCGTGGGAAGGCGACGGCTGGACACGTACACACACACTGATGGAGATTTTATATCAGAGATCTTGGGATTTGTTTTTGAAAACAGAATTGATTATGGATTTTTATTTGTGATGTGATACATTATGTGATTTTGGAAAAATGAAAAATTGTTTTGAAAAT
The DNA here is from genome assembly GCF_051521515.1 of Lactuca serriola. Classification (NCBI taxonomy): domain Eukaryota; kingdom Viridiplantae; phylum Streptophyta; class Magnoliopsida; order Asterales; family Asteraceae; genus Lactuca; species Lactuca serriola. The sequence goes on along the minus strand of NC_136408.1, from coordinate 248,640,429 downwards.
TTACGGTGTTACAAGTTGGTATCAGAGCCTTGGTTTGAGGGATTCGGATGCACCTTCGGGCGTATTTGAACTCAAACCGAGGATTTGAGGAATTTTCAAATAAAACTAAAATTTTCTAAAAAGAAAAAGAGGTTTTTGGAAACGAGCAGAGTGGAAGGTGTGTACGGTCAGCCAGCGCCCGAACGGTGAATCCCCAAAATACCTTTACATTATATGTTATGAGTTATGATATATTATGTGGTGCATGTTAGAGAGGCTATGTATTTCTATTAGGACTAGATTGTGCCTGATTTGTGATGCCTTAGCTTAGGAGATCGCTGCTGCTAGGAGACACTTTGAGAGAGTGAGTAGGTAGCAGTGAGGAGCTCAGGGGAGGGCTATTGAGAGTAGCCAGTGCATAGCGAGAGTAGAGTGTTTTCGATTTTGGATCCTAGGAGGAGGACTTTGGTTGTATATCGACTCGGTGTGGACGATAGTATTGGGCCCGTACTATCGAAGACACCGGATTGGTACGCGGTCCAAGTAAGAATCCTTGGGAGTACCAGGAGAGAGGATGTTTGAGTTATCGAGTGTGAGTATGCTCGAGAGTATTCTTGACATTTCTTATGTTGTATTTCAGAGGTTGATCATGGTTGGGACACACCATAACCCCAAGAGCAGTGGGGTGAGCAATGAGGAGATCCGTCGGATCATCCATGAGGAGGTGGCCGCTGCCATCAGAGCTGAGATTCCGGAGATGTTTGGGTCTATTAAGACCACACTGATCGAGACATTTGACGAGCGATACGCTACTTTGACTGATGCTGCTGTTGCTGCAGCCACCGCAGCTGTTGCGGGTGCGAGACCCTAGGGTGGTGATTCGTTGCTATACCGAGAGTTCAGCAACGCGAAACCACCGGAGTTCGATGGTACACAGGATCCGATCGCCGCTATGAGGTGGATCTCAGACATAGAGGGGTGTTTCTATATGTGCTCATGCCCAGAGCACTTGAGGGTGCGATTCGCACTCAACCAGCTTCGCTTGGGGGCAAAGGACTGGTGGAAATTTGTGACTGCGAGCTATTCAACAGCTGAGCTGACTGAAGTGACCTGGGAGAGGTTTACTGCGATGTTTCGTGACGAGTATGTTCCCCAGGTGGAGAGGGAACGTTTAGCTCAGGAGTTTCTGACCCTCAAGCAGGGGACCGAATCGGTGACAGTGATTACGAGGATGTTTCATGAGCGGGCGCTGTTTTGCCTGGAGTTGGTGTCCACCGAGCAGGCTCGCATGAGCCGTTATCTGAGCATCTTGAGGAGGGACATCCGTGAGTTCGTGGCGAACTCGACTTATCGGACATTTGCCGAGCTCCAGGAAAATGTCAGGAAGAGGGAGATCGAGCTTGAGACACAGGCGAGGGAGGAGACTGAGTTGCAGAAGGGTGATCGGCGACCGGCACAGTCGCAGCCGGCCGCCAAGCGGGCAAAACCCGCTGATTCGAGGACAGGCAGTTCGAGGGGCCGCACTTGTGGGAAGTGCGGCAAGAGCCATGACGGGCCGTGCAAGACTGGGGTATGCTACAAATGCGGGAAGGAAGGACATTTTGCGAGGGACTGTCCGAAGGGGTTCTCGGTTTGCTTCCATTGCAACCAGACCGGCCATCGGAAGGCCGAGTGCCCCCAGCTTCAGAGATCAGCGCAGGGATCTGCACCTGTGGTTCGAGCTACCGAGACCCAGCCCGTAAAGGCCGAAGCACCGAGGGCTAGGGGAAGAGCCTTCCAGCTGACTGCGGAGGAGGTCCACGCAGCACCTGACGTCGTGGTGGGTATGTTATCTTTATCTATTTTATGTTGAGTTTTTGCTATTGTAATCGTTATATGTTGTGCGTATGTACTTTTCTTGTGAGTTATGTACCTGCATTGGTTTTATTTGACTCAGGTGCGAGTCGGTCTTTCATATCTTTAGCTTTTAGTCGGCACATTAGTATTCCGAGAGAGGCGTTGATTCGACCTCTGTGGGTTTCCATAGCAGATGAGCGTGAGGTATGTGCTACCGAGGTGATACATGGATTCGTGCTGGAGATTTTCGGGGTGGAGTTCCCGATTGATTTGATTCCGATTGCTATGGGGGATGTATGTGTCATAGTAGGCATGGATTGGTTGAGCCGTTTCGGGGCTATCATAGATTGCGAGCGTCAGTTGGTGACGATCCGAGATCCTAGTGGGGGACTGCTGACAGTTTATGGCGAGGGGACTCGTGGTGGTTCGGTATTCTGTTCGGCTGCCAGAGCGAAGCGGAGTTTGCAGCAGGGCTGCAAGGGATTCGTGGCCTATGTGACGGATGTACGAGAGGCCGTTGGGAGGCCAAGTTCAGTGGACGATGTACCGATAGTGCGTGAGTTCCGGGATGTGTTCCCCGAGGAGTTGCTGGGCGTACCTCCCAAGAGGCAAGTGGAGTTTCGTATCGATTTGATTCCCGGGGCTGCGCCTATCGCTAAGGCGCCATATCGGCTGGCACCGCCAGAGATGCAGGAGTTATCCTCACAGCTGCAAGAGCTGTTGGGAAAAGGGTTCATCCGTCCCAGTAGCTCTCCCTGGGGAGCGCCGATCCTTTTTGTCAAGAAAAAGGATGGTTCACACCGGATGTGCATTGATTACCGGGAGTTGAACAAGTTGATGATCAAGAACCGTTATCCGTTGCCGAGGATCGATGATCTATTCGATCAGTTGTAGGGGGCGTCGTGGTTCTCCAAGATTGACTTGAGATCGGGATATCACCAGATGAGAGTTCGAGATGAGGAGTTCGTGGTGATGCCATTCGGGCTCACCAATGCACCAGCGGCGTTCATTGATCTCGTGAACAGGGTGTGTAGGCCGATGTTGGATCGTTCAGTCATTGTATTCATTGATGATATCTTGGTGTATTCGAGGACCAGAGAGCAGCATGAGGAGCATTTGAGGGAGCTCCTCGGGGTTCTGAGGTCGGAGAGGCTATTCGCCAAATTCTCCAAGTGCGATTTTTGGTTACGAGAGGTCCAGTTCTTAGGGAATCTCATTAACCAGAATGGGATATTGGTTGACCCGGCCAAGATCGAGGCCGTGATGAGTTGGGAAGTGCCGAGGTCGCCTGCGGAGATTCAAAGTTTCTTGGGGCTGGCAGGCTACTATCGGAGATTTATCAAGGATTTCTCCAAAATTGCTGTGTCACTTACCAAGTTAACCCGGAAGGGTGTTACTTTCTCATGGGGTCCGGAGCAGCAGACCTCATTTGAGACTCTTCGCTAGAGATTGTGCGAAGCTCCCGTGCTTGCATTGCCGGAAGGGATGGAGGATTTTGTGGTGTACTGTGATGCATCGATATCGGGGTTGGGGGCGGTGTTGATGCAGAGAGGGCATGTGATCGCGTATGCATCGAGGCAGTTAAAGCCTCATGAGACGAGATATCCCACCCATGATCTGGAGTTGGGGGCTGTGGTGTTCGCCCTCAAGATCTGGCGTCACTATCTATATGGGGTTCAGTGTACGATATACACGGACCACAAGAGTTTGAAGTACCTGATGGATCAGCCAAATCTGAATATGCGGCAGAGGAGATGGTTGGATGTGGTAAAGGATTATGATTGCGAGATCCTGTACCACCCGGGCAAGGCTAATGTGGTAGCCGACGCCTTGAGTCGTAGGGGAGAGAGTGCCCCATTGCGAGATATCTGTTTGAGGTTGACGGTGACGACTCCGATTTTGGACACCATCCGAGGGGCTCAGGCTGAGGCTGCAAGATCAAAAAATCAAAAGAGGGAGCGGGTGGTTGGTCAGGTATCAGAATTCGTTACCGATGGTCGGGGGCTTATGACGTTTCAGGGTCGGATTTGGGTACCGTTTGTGGGCGGGACGCGTACAATTTTGATGGAGGAGGCACATCGATCGAAGTTCTCGATCCATCCTGGGGCTACCAAGATGTATTTGGAACTAAAAAAGGAGTATTGGTGGCCCTGTATGAAGAGGGATGTTGCTTGGTTCGTCGAAAGGTGCCTAACTTGTCGCCAAGTTAAGGCCGAGCACCAGTGTCCGCATGGTAAGCTGCAACCGTTGGAGATTCCCGAGTGGAAGTGGGAACAGATTACCATGGATTTTATCACCAAATTGTCAAGGACTGCGAGAGGAGTTGATGCGATTTGGGTGATCGTGGATAGATTGACGAAGAGCGCTCATTTTCTAGCCATCAGCGAGAGTTCTTCTGCGGAGAAATTGGCAGAATTATATGTGAGAGAGGTGGTATCGCGGCATGGAGTTCCGATGTCGATTGTTTCAGACCGAGATGTGCGTTTTACTTCCAGGTTTTGGAAGAAGTTTCATGAGGAGTTGGGTACGAGATTGCTTTTCAGTACCGCATACCACCTGCAGACGGACGGACAGAGCGAGCGAACGATTCAGACGCTTGAGGATATGCTTCGAGCAGGTGTCGCACCCCCATCTGCTGGGGAGAGGTGGGGCAGCAGGTGATGGGAAGCACGGAGATTGTACTCCAGACGACCGAGCAGACTCAGCAGGTCAGACAGAGGTTGTTGACCGCACAGAGTCGCCAGAAGAGTTATACGGACAGGCGTCGGTCCGAGCTCGAGTTTCAGGTCGGTGATCTTGTGCTTCTAAAGGTCTCTCCTTGGAAAGGGGTGATACGATTCAGGAAGAGGGGCAAGTTGGGACCCCGGTACATTGAACCCTTCAGGGTAATTGCTAGGGTGGGCAGGGTAGCCTACCGGTTGGACCTACCTGCTAAGTTGGGGCAGATCCATGATACCTTTCATGTCTCGCAGTTGAGGAAATGTATTGCCGACGAGTTGGCAGTGGTGCCGTTGGAGGATATTCAGGTGGATGCGAGCCTGAACTACGCAGAGAGACCAGTTGTGATTGTGGATCGAAAGATCAAGGTTCTGAGGAACAAGGAAGTGCCTCTGGTACAGGTTCAGTGGTAGCATCGGAGAGGATCCGAGTTGATCTGGGAACCGGAGCGGGAGATGCGGGAGCAGCATCCAAAGTTATTTCAGGAATGAGACTTCGAGGGCGAAGTCAGATTCTAGTGGGGGAGAATTGTAACATCCTGGATTTTAGGTATATTAATTAATCTTTTATTTTGAGTTTTGTGAAGGGACTCGGCGAGTTGGTGCATAGACTCGCTGAGTTAGGACGCGAGTTCTCATCCGGATTGATGCTCGGACTCGGCGAGTCGCCTTAGTGGACTCGACGAGTCTGTGACGTTTAATGAAACCCTAATTTCTCGGGTTTGCGGCCTATTTAAAGGGCCTTATGGCCGTCATTTGTGCCCATTAGTCCCCAGAGTGAAACCCTAGATCAAATGAGTGATTTAAGTGAGGGAAGAAGCCATTGTTGATTCTTGGAGTTATTGTCTAGCAAGGGAAGTGAAGATCTAGCCAAGAGGAAGCAAGAGAGGGGTGGATTCTTGAAGAGCTAAGGTCCAGGACATCACATCTGAGGTACCATTCGAATTCTTCTTTGTTATTGTGATGTTCACATAGATTTAGGGTTTTTGAACCCATTTGTGGTTAGATCTAGCATCATTATGGTCCCTTGGCGAGTAATGGCTCTAAATCTAGACCCATAGAGGTCCAGAGCATCTCCTTGCCCAAGCTTTATGTGCATCCATGGAGGTTTTAGATTGGGATCTATGTATTTGAGGCTAAACCTCCATTAATGAGCTATATGATGTTTAATGAGCACCAAGACTCGGACTTTACGTAGTAATTAAGCTTAAGGGGACTAGATCTATGAGTTACTAAAGTGGATCCGACCTTAGAAGCTCGTTTGAGGTTGTGCATGGAGTGCACTCGCCGAGTCCAATCCCAGACTCGGCGAGTTGGTGCGGGTTGTTCAGAGACTTCGGACCAGGGACTGTGTAACCGAGTCGGGTGAGTGACTCGGTGAGTTGGAAGAGATTCAGTGGGAACCGGGTTCCAGTAGGGACTCGGCGAGTCCATGCCAGACTCGGCGAGTCGGGTTGACCGTTGACCGTTGACCAGTAGTGACTGGTTTGACTTAGTGGTATTAGTCAGTCAGAGTCAAGAAGTATTAAGTAAAGATACACCTGTGTTGTAGGAGGACGACAACTCGGGAGATCGAGCACTAGTGGTTGAGAGCTTTACGAGTTACCGAGACACGCGAGGTGAGTCTTCTCACTATACGTTACCTTGAGTGGTATTATGATTTGACCAGAGGGTCTTATGTGTTATGTATGAGATTATGTGCTATTTATGAGATTGTATGCTATGTGTTATTGTATGCTGTATGACTATATAGACCGGACCGGAGGGTCCAACGATTCAGATCGGGCCAGAGGGCCCAATGAGCTATGACTGGACCAGAGGGTCCGACGAGCTGCAGGACTGGAAGGTCCCGCTGAGACATTTTGACCAGAGGGTCGGGTTAGGCTCGAGTGGCGTATTTGTAGTATGTGGTATTTTGGGGAACTCACTAAGCATTGATGCTTACAGTTGTTATGTTTGATGTCTCAGGTACCAGCGAGGACCGTGGGAAGGCGACGGCTTGACACTTACACACACACTGATGGAGATTTTATATCAGTGATCTTGGGATATGTTTTTGAAAATAGAATTGATTATGGATTTTGATTTGTGATGTGATACATTATGTGATTTTGGAAAAATGAAAAATTGTTTTGAAAATTTACGGTGTTACAGTGAACTATCACTCTAACCCTGACTGAGGATCTTCCAAACAGTACTCCTGCACAGATCTCGACAAAGATCCGGAATGATCGGTACACACGGAACCCGCTCCGCAAGATGCATCCCTTTGTGGGTTCATCAAGGAAATTTCAGCATGCAGGATGGCATATATGATCCTTGATAACTCCAAACACTAGCAAGAAACCGACCCGAGATCTAACTTATCCAAACTTACTCATAACTCCAATGCGATACGTATGCCCAACATCCATCTAATAGCATTAAAAGATGACATACCCGGAACTCCTGGAGGAATACTAATCACCTTCTACTGACATGACCAACCCCGCTACCCTGTAGTAGCCTAAACCATCGGAGCGACAAACACCCTTGTGCACTGTCCTATACGTGTTGCACTGACTTTGGCCCTGCTGGCCCTTCACTCGATGATCAGAAGTCATGGGTCTCTTCCTGGGACCCTCTACTATACTCACTTAGCATGAAACTTTTCTCAAAGTGCTCCAAATCGATCCCGTATCTATAAACTCTTGGAAGTCATATCCTTTAGGGTCTGACACCCTATCACACTCGCTAGCTCACTTGCCAATGGCCAAGCTGCAACACTGGAACATCCTATGTCCCCAAACCGGGTCACTAACTCTTGCCCGAAGCTTCTCAGATTCTCCAAGACTCTCACTGATTCGAGTATGGATCCTGTGCTTTAAGTAGTATAGGCCCAATACTACCTTCCACACCTATCCATAATTTCCTCAGCAATCCTCCCGAATCCTCTAAGTCACTTCCTCAAACTGGTACACCCAAGTCTCACTGAGCCTCACTATTAACCCACCAGAACATATCCTATGCTTTCCTAGGTTCCCAAACCCACCCAGTCCTCTACTGCTGAAAGATTCCCAGTAATGTCAACTAGCTACCTCATGAATATAGCCACATGCAACAGAGATTAGATAATCCTTCGAGTAAAAGACTCATCCCTAGAGTGGTTAGACTCAAATGAGAGTTGCACAACAGGGTCAAATCTATCATTCTGAGATTATCCAGCCTGTGCCACATGTGACTTAGCATATTCACTTAATAGCTAGCTCATAATACTAAGAGTACTACAAAGCACAAAGCAAGCTGCATTCAGACAATGGAAAATCTAACCATCATACTCCAATCAAACCTTTCTATCCTCTAATTAGGAATCTGTACATGCAATTCAAAGGCTCATAAAATCAGGCATAACCTAAACAGGCTATCCTATCACTAACTGATCAGTACTAGCATGCATGTCTACAAGCACATACAGTAGGCATATAAGGTATCCTCCTAGATCCTCAGCCCTAATCTAGCATGTAGTTCTCATAATCATATCAGATCATAACATAACACATATGGGTATCTTGGGGAAAACTTACTTGAGCTCGGCTGATTGCACGCATCACTCACCTTGTTCTTTTCTCTTTTCACATTCTTTTCAAACTTCTTTTATAAAAAGGTTTTACTTTTGAAAATTTTCATACCAAGTCCTTAGTTTGAGTTCAGACACACCCGAGAGTGTGCCCAAATCCCTCAAACCAAGGCTCTGATACCAACTTGTAACATCCCAAAAATACAGGCCAAAAATTTCATTTTTAAATACATTATTATAAAACCAACAGTATAAGAAAACATCCATAATATCATGTCATGTCAAAACCCAAGTAAAAATAACCAAAACATGTTATCATAAAACAATATCATAGTGTAATCCTAAAAATCTCCTGTGCGGAAAACCATAGTGTGATGCGCTGTTATCAAGCCGATTCCTTTCCTTCAAAAAAAAGTTCCTGAAACCAAAACTGACAGCTATAAGCACAAAGCTTAGTGAGTTCCCCCATCATACCACATACCATACAATCACATAGCATACATACTGTCGGACAATTCTAGGGTGCCCGACCTACCCCGTACGACCATCCTGGGGTGCCGACCTACCCGGTACGGCCATTCTGGGGTGCCGACCTACCCGTGTCTAGCCATTTTGGGGTACTAACCTACCCATGTCAAGCCATTATAGGGTGCTGATCTACCCGTCGGTCCTAACAACCGACCCTCGGGGACTATTCCACCCCCTATTGCTACTAACACATATATCATAACATAAACATACTATCTCACATATCTGGGGTGTGCGAACTACCCTTCGGTCCTAACAACCGAACTTGTGGACTATTCCCCTCTTACTACCACTATCACATATAACATATCATACCAGCATATACACATATCATCACATACTGTCAGACATGTATGGGGTGTCTGACCTACCCTTTGGTCCTAACAACCGAACTCTACTACTATCATATATAACATATCATGCCAACATATAACATATCAGGTAGTAGCAAACCTAGATGATATCACAAAGACAATCATCTAACATACAACTCCTACTGGTGGGTCGGCATTGTGGCCGTAGACCCACCGCTACTGGAAGGTAACTCACCTCGCACTGCTGAAGTCCCGTAGACAGAATCCCACGCTGCTAAAGTCCCATAGACTCAACCCCAACTGATGGATGACAGATTCCCGAACTGTCAACACCAAAATAACACCCAATTAATAATTGGGTTCCACTACATAACCATAAATACGTACTTGGGGTCATTACTACATTATCCCATGCTTGGCTTTATTCAAGCCCAAGGCCCAATCCATAGGCCCAAGAGTAAACTATGAGTCAAAGCCCATCATATGGCCTAGTTTTCCAAATTGGGCCCAAATCCTTTCAAGGTCTTACCATAAGGCCCAACCATTTAGATCAGTCCAACACTCAACATTCAAATGGCCCAATATCACATAATCAAAAGACCCAAACTCTAGCCCATCTATGGCCCAATTTTCCAAATTGGGCCCAAACCCCTTACATGGGCCTTACTCTAGGCCCATTAAATTATTTGAGTCCACTTGCTTGACTTTGGATGGCCCATTAACAACCCAATCATCAAGGCCCACTAAAAAGGCCCAACTTAAGGCCCAAGTGAAATTAGGGTTTTACGTAAAATGATGATTAGGGTTAAGTTTCCTACTTAAATATTTTCCGTGTGTCCCGATTAATTCCCCAAATTAGGCTTTTATTGGCATTAGGGTTTTCCAATCCAAATACTAGCCCATTTATCAATTTGTTGGGCTTGTAGGTCAATTAGGGCTTTATTGGGCCTATTAGGCCCACAAGAATATCATTAAGTCCATTAGGGTTTGCATTGGGTCAATTTGAGTCCATTAGACCCGTTAGGGTTTTCACTAAGCCCATTAGGCTTCATTGGGCCCATTAGGGTTTCTAGCACCCCAAACAAATCACAATGAGGCAAAGCACACCGCCACCCGACACGGCGACCGGTGGCGGCAGGAGGCGACAGCCACCACCCTACGGTGGTGGTTTAAGTTTCTTTTCATTATTTTTCTTTCCGGTTACATTTTACAATGCTAAAACCACTAATAATCACACACACACACACACACACTAATACAAGCACATATACAACAACCTAATGGCGACTGGCGGTGACACGTAGTGGCATCTACCATGGTTGGCGGCCATGGTGGTCGTCTTTTCCGTCTTCTAGCCAACTAACACCCCTACAACGCCCTACACACACATTCCTTAACTGCACCAGGACCCAGCCACCCTTCTGTGGTGGTTGGCGATGGCAGCAACCCGGAGAGGTGGCAGCAACGACTTGACAACGACATCTTGTGGTGGCGTGTCGCGACTGACAACGAGACTAAAGAGGAGGCGAAAAGGTGGCGGCAGGTGCAACCCTTGATGGAAGGAACTAGCAGCGACGCGGATACGACGACAAAACCCTCCCCTGACGATAACATTGGCGGCAGGACAGAGAGAAGATGCATGCTTGCATCCTTGTCGGCAACTGGGGTAGCAATGGTGGTGGGAGGCCGCCGACACACTCCGATAGCAATGTGGTTAGCTGGGAAAGGAAGTCACACCAACCCCGACGTCGATATTTCATTTCCTCGGTTTACCAGTGACGACTTGTGGTGGCGTTGGACTGTGGATAAAGGAAGCAACATATTCGTGGAGGTAGCTTCGGTGGTTCACGATTTCAACAATGGCGGTGCATTGCCGGAAATGAAGATGGAGATGAATGATGGCGGTTAGAGGGATGTGGGGTGATGGTTGCACATAAGGGGAGGTTTAGGGTTTACTAACCGGTGAAGCAAGGTTTTATACCAAGGGTTACTAAATATTACGCCATAACGACATAAACAGTCCTCCTTCTCAATCTCTTTTCAAACTCGGTCCTTATTTTACCGTTTCAACCCCAATCCTAGAAATCCCTTACAAGTTAGGTACAAAAAGTTACCAAACAGCCCCCAATATCTTAATTATGACATATTCTACCTTCTCGCCTCTTTTCTTTTTAATTTAAATCCAAATAATTACCACGGATCCCCTGACTTCATAAATATTTAAAAACTAAGTCCGGAACTTACACTTTTGACCCCCGACTACTAAAATTGTGACAATTAGCTCTTCGAGATCATCCTTTTATATATAATTATTTATTTTAGGCTACCATTCGTTCATTAATTTATTTATTTAACTAATAAATAAATGGGTGTTACACCGCATCACAACCTCAACCTTGGTTGGATCAACCGAAATACCCTCCTGATTGATGATATGCCCCAAAAACTGTACTTCCCATAGCCAGAAATCACACTTGGAGAACTTTGCATATAGTTTCTTCGCCCTCAGGGTCTCCAGTACCTCCCTCAAATGTTTCTACCTGGTCTTAGAATATACCAGGATGTCATCAATAAATACGATCACCGACCGATCCAACATCGGCCCACACACTCTGTTCATGAGGTCCTTGAATGTTGATGGGGCATTGGTGAGCCCAAACAACATCACCACAAACTCATAGTGCCCATACCGAGTCCTAAAAGTCATCTTTGGTACATCCTCATCCCGAATCCTCATCTGATGATTCCCCAACCGAAAATCAATCTTGGAAAACCAAGACGCACCCTGTAGCTGATCAAACAAGTCATTGATCTTCGGCAACAGATAACGGTTCTTCACCATTAGTTTGTTAAGCTCCTTATAATTGATGCACATCCTATGGGATCTTTCCTTCTTTCTCACGAAAATGATCGACGCTCCCCACGGGGAACTACTCGGACGTATGAACCCTCGGTTTAGCAGCTCCTGAAGCTATGTAGATATCTCCTGTGCCAACCGATTTGGTGCCTTTGCTATCAGAGCGACACCCAACACCAAGTCAATGCGAAACTCCACCTACCTCTCCGGAGGCACTCCTGGTAACTCTTCGGGGAAAACGTGCCAAAAATCTTGTATCATTGGCACACTGCCCACATCCGTCATGGTCTCTACTCTCGTATCCGAGACATAAGCTAGAAATCCCGTGCAACCCTACTGTAAAAACCTCCTAGGCCTCGCAACCAAACAAAGGGTCGGTCCCTGCTAGGCCCTCTCACCATGAATAACGAATTCTCCCCCACTTAGGATTCAAACCCTGACCAACTGGCGCTCGCAATCAATCATGGCCCCATTGGCCCCCAACCAAACATCCAGACAATCACTTTCAACACTCGTAACGGTATTGGAACTAGATCAACCCGGAACCTCTCGCCCAACACATTCAAGACACAGCCCTAGTATACCCTCGCAGCACTAACGGTGCGGTCGTTTGCAATTTCCTCTTCGAGCGGGGAATCCAAGGTCCCCGGTGCATCCCCGAACTTCTTGCTAAATGCAAGTGACACAAATGATCGGGTAGCACCCAAATCAAACACGACATGAGCAGACATACCATTGACCGAAAAGGTCCCTATACAAGCATAAAGTACACATAAGTCATACAAAATAATAAGAGTATAGGGTAATAGACACGTACTAGACACAATGTTTGGCGTGGCCCGAGCCTCCTCGGTAGTCAGTTGAAACGCGTAGCTCCTTACCGTTGGGGCATCCGCCTTAGCAGGGCGGCCATCAGTGATCCTCAGTGTGGCAGTTGCAGGTACCGCCGCTGCTCCTCCCCCTCCCTACAACCTCAGACAGTCAACCTTTTTATGACGAGTCTCGTTGTAGTGGAAACATATCAAGCCCTTCTTGGGGCAATCCCTGCTTACGTGGCTCTGTTGACCACAAGAGTAACATGCCGATATCCCAGCTGTCTGAAACGCCCCTACCTGAAGAATCATAGGTCTTAGGTTTCTTAGCCTGACCCCTTGCTGCCTACGCCTTCTCGATCTTCCGCTTCGTGCAGGTATCCAACTCCATTTCCATCTCATAGGTTTTCTCCACAATCTCATTTAGGGTTTTGCACCCTGCAAAGCTCAAAAATTCCTGAATATCATCCCTCAGCATGGAATGATATCGGGTCCATCTTATCGGTAGCATATTGTAGGATCAACAAAGCTCGTTCCTGAAATTTGGCGGTGATCTCCGCCACAATCTCGGTGGTCTGCTGCAAATCATGAAACTCTCTCACTAGCCATTACACCTCAATAGGTGGTGCAAACTCCGAATCAAACCACCAAACAAACTCGGCCCATGTCATCTCAGCCACCCCACCTGGCTAGTAACCTCTCCCCACCAATCCCGGGACCTGTCTCTTATCATTCAAGAAGCAAACCCAACCTTCATCGCATCTAGAAAAGAACTCGTGCGCTGGGCGTTCTTGATGTCCACCACCCAGCGTTGGCTGATAATGGGTTCCTTGACCCCAAATAACTCCAGCGCCCCACACGCCTTGAACTCCTGGAACGAGGTAGTTTGGGCCCCAATCTGACCTGCCGCCATCTCAACCCTGAAGGATCTGAGTCTCTCCTCCATAATCTCCATAATGCCCTCCTTGACCGTCCCAAAAATGACGGAGGTAGTGTCAAGGATGCCCCTGGTGACCTCGGCTTCAATAAGATCGCGCAGCCTCTCATCAATGACCTTAGTAGTGTCGCCTGATCCTGCCCCGGATCCAGATCCCGATGCTGATCCTCCTACTCCAAATCATTTCATCACCTTGCTGAACTGATATATCATAAATCACAACGATCCGGATTTCCATATAAGGGATGTTCCCACACCGGTCCTCCTTGAAGTCGTCAGATCTAATAGTGGTTCGGGTACATGTCCTGTGCTTCCAATAGTACAGTCCCAATACTACCTTCCACACCTACCTGTACCTTTCCCCACTGCTCCACTTGATAACTCCAATTTTTCCCACAACTAAACCATATTCCACATCTACCACGTACATCAATCTCAGGCTGTCCTAAGATTTACTCTACTCATAACAATCGAACCAATCATAACAGGTTGCCTTCATGCATGAAAATTATACACAGAAAAAGTATCAAATAGACTTGTAACACCCCGATTCTTAGGTATTGATTTTTATAAAAGATTTTTCTTAACTTCAAGGTCTATTCGAGAGAGTTGGTTGCCCTACTCGTCGATTAGTAGCGCGTTGGTCCACGTGTTCTAGTGACCTACTCGCTGAGTACAAGAAGGGACTCGACGAGTGGGAGCTGGCAGAGGAAAACCCTAAATTATGGGGTTTTGCACCCTATTTAAAGGATCGTTGGCCTCCCCCAGCCTCCCCTTTACATCCCCTTGACACTCTAAACTCTAATTCATGTGGGTGTGCTTATTTGGTGTGTTTAAGCTTGGAAGAAGAATCTTTATGAGGATGAACTTGGGGAAAACAAGTGGATTGAAGCAAGGAAATCGTGGGGATCAAAGATTTACTTCAGTTAACACTCTATTGAAGGTATTAGGTTGTTACCTTGTCTCATTTCATGTTAAATCTCTTTTGGGTGGGTTTTAGGAAGGGTTTCTTGTGTTTGATCCAAGATATGAAGTTGCAACTTCAGATCTAGACTCTCTTTGGCTTCTAGGTCCATAAAGTTATCATCTTTGACAAGCATGAGCCTTCACTCAGGTATGAGTGTAAGTCCCCAAATTGCTTGTGTATCAATTAGATCCAATTGATGGTGCGGAATCCCAATCAATTGGATGATGTCAGATCAATATAGAAGAGAATGAGAAGAAGAAGAAGATGAATCTATGATATCTTGAATTAAATTGAGTGATGCTCCATATACATAGATTCTCTCTCACACACACTCTTCTCTATAACTTTCTCTCTCTTCTCTTCTAGCCTACTAACCATACACTCCCACATGCACTCCTCAATTTATATGAGACATGGGCCACCAGCAGCACACCAGTATACAGCTGCACACGCGTGTGCGGCTGTACACAGGGTGTGCGGCCGCACACACAAGTGCAGCTGAACACAGCCACAATATTACATATTATATTATAGAAAAAATATATTTTCCTAAAAAATCAAAGTATAAACCATATTTTTGACCCAACAATCTCCCCCTTGGTTTATAGCTTTCTTTTCTAATTGACCCAACAAGCTCCCCCTAAAAAGTAGCTGGCTTTTTCTTGTTAATCTTCATTGGGAGCTTGGCTTCAGCATTAATCTTCAAATTTCTTCGCAGCATCAAGATGAACATATGAATCTTCAATAAATGACTTCATCTTGAGCAGTTGGGATTTCTTCGGTACCCATATGTAGTTGGGTTTAACCCATTTCTTTTTCGAGCGGATGGGTGCCTCGGCACTTGATTTTGAATTTGATGTCGGCCGTTGATATGACTTTGATTTTGACTACATGGGGGCATCTCTTGGATTTGGCTTCTTGGCCGACATTCCCTTCTTGCCCTTGGGATTTTGATTCTTGGCCTTGTGGGATGGATTATTGGCCTTCTGCGCGTTCCAGTCATCATGGTCTGAACGCGACCTTGAGGGGTTTCTTTTGAAATATCTCCCTCTTGGCGCGTTTTGCCACCCTTGTGCGTAGTAGGGAACATATGCGCGATTTGGACAATTTCGGGCAATGTGTCCAGGTGTTCCACAGTGAAAACATGCCTTTTTCTTCACTGTGAAGTTGTTTCTTCCTGCCCCTGGTGGCGTGTACTTCTCAACAGCTGATTGATCAGAAGCAACTGAGTTCGAAGCAATAGATTCAGAGTTCAAGGAATCATTGGTTTGTTCAATAGTTTTCTCCTTGTTCTCATCATCTACTACTTTACCTGCACAAGGAGTAGAATCATTAATATCTTCAACTTGAATACCTTCTGACATAAATCCAGCTGGTTTGCCATATCGAAGATGTGTCTCCCTGTCAATTTCGTCCTGTGTCATAGGGATGGATGTGTAGTTATGATTGAAAGGTGGAGGAACACTATCATACCCTAGACCCTTGTTTTGATTTTCTTTGAATTTTAATTGGGTTTCATATAAGGACTCGACTGTCTTACTTGACGCAGTGTAATTTTTGAAACTAACATCTGTTTTTCCACACTTTATTTTCAAAGCGTCAAGTTCTTCAGTTACAGCAGCAAGTTTGCGTTTAATGTGATCGTAATTTTCACACTTGTTGTTGTACTCTTCCTGAAGCTTTCTAAAGTCTTTGGTTTTTGCTTCTAGTTGTGCCTTTAACGGTTTCTGACATTTCCTTAGAGTATAGCCTTCGTATTTGAGGTCCTCATTTTCTCTTTTTAATAAATCGATTTGATCTCGGAGAAATTTAATAGTAGTTTCACAAGATGGAGTACATAAAACTTTATTTACCAGAATTGATGTGGAACTCATTTTTTTATTTTATTTTATTTATTTTTATTTTTTTTTGTTTTGTTTTTTTTTTGTTTTTTTTTTGTTTTTTTGTTTTTTTTTTGTTTTTTTTTTGTTTTTTTGTTTTTTTTTTGTTTTTTTTAATGGATGAAAATGGAATTTAAAAATAAAAAGAAATAGATTTTGGGGTTAAAAGTGTCAAATTGGGAAATAAGGAACCGAAAGGTGCACTTTATGAATTAATTTCGGAAGGAGTATAACATCAACCAAGTTGGTCGAGATGGTAAGGCGCCGGTTGTGTAGGGGGAAGAGCCTGGTTCGAATCCTGGCAGCTTCAATCCGTTTCCCTTTTTTTTAAATGTGAAGGCTTCTGTGCGAGGATGGCTGCGAAGCGAGGACGAAGTCGCGAAGCCGAGACCGATGCTACTGAGCCGTGAACCAGATGCGAGACCGAGGCGAAGGAGCTGGACTGTACACGAGATTAAGCCGCACACACCAAGCCGGCCGCACACCGAACCGAGCCGTATACCGAGGCCACACACGGAGCCGCACACCGAAACCCTAACCGCACACCGAGGCGCACACTGCTGAGCCGCACACCGACTGTACACGAGATTAAGCCGCACACACCAAGCCGGCTGCACACCGAACCGAGCCGTATACCGAGGCCACACACGGAGCCGCACACCGAAACCCTAACCGCACACCGAGGCGCACACTGCTGAGCCGCACACCGAGCCGGCCGCACACACTGAACCGCACACGTCTGACTCGCACACACTGAGTCGCACACCGAGGCTGCTGAGCCGCACACACCGAGGCCGCACACACCGAGCCGCACTCCTTCAACCAGCAGCACACCTTCAACCGGGCCGCACACCTTCAACAGATTCGTGAAAAAAACGACGTTTTTCACCCTTTTTGCTCCAAAAATCGATCAAAAACTCGTTTTTATGAAAGAATCAAAGAAGTAACCCCCCTTATTTTTGCGAGATCTATCGAAAAACGTTATTCTCTTTTCAAAATAAGATCAAATAAGCTCCAGATCTAACAAAATTGATTGATACAACCAAGCTCTGATACCAATTGTAAGTCCCCAAATTGCTTGTGTATCAATCAGATCCAATTGATGGTGTGGAATCTCAATCAATTGGATGATGTCAGATCAATATAGAAGAGAATGAGAAGAAGAAGAAGATGAATCTATGATATCTTGAATTAAATTGAGTGATGCTCCATATAAATAGATTCTCTCACACACACACACTCTTCTCTATAACTTTCTCTCTCTTCTCTTCTAGCCTACTAACCGTACACTCCCACATGCACTCCTCAATTTATATGAGACATGGGCCACCAGCAGCACACCAGTATACAGTTGCACACGCGTGTGCAGCCGTACACAGGGTGTGCGGCCGCACACACAAGTGCAGCCGAACACAACCACAATATTACATATTATATTATAGAAAAAATATATTTTCCTAGAAAAGCAAAGTATAAACCATATTTTTGACCCAACAATGAGACTCCCTTACAAGCTTAGTTGTGACATCCCCATTTTCACCGGCGAGAAAAGACCGATTTTGTTTATGCTTTATAAAAATCAGAGTATCTCTTTTAATAAAAATGTTGCGGAATATGTTCCTAGAAAAATATGATAATTTCATTATCAAAGAATTTCTAAAGAAATGTATTTTTTATTCATTTTAAAACAATTGGGATGTCATCGTCAATACAGTAACATAAGCATAAACATAACTTACATTCATTTACACTAGTGATCTACATCTCCTTAATCTCTCAGTGTAATGTAACTTCACCTCGTCACTTGTGATACAAGTAAACTGAGAGGGTTAGGTTGGGAAACCTGGTAAGTACATAGGGTTTTCAATCCATAATAATATAATTATTATGTTTAATCATCAAACAATTAACCCAATTACCCATCCCCATTATCTTCTTTATTACTAAGTACCTTCCCTAAGGATTTATCCTAAGGATCGTCCCCTATATCATATTTACCTCTCATCTCCTTACATCGCATTTCCTTATATGTTTGTTCCTAATGACTCTCCCTAAGGATCATCGCCTACATCGCATAGACAATATTGATTCAGGGATTACTCCGTCAATACGTGCCCAACAAGGGTTAGGGATCATCGCATGAATACGTAGTTACAACATCGCCTGAACTCGTAATTTATCACCTACAGGTTATAGGTCTGCTGGTGTTTCCACGGGGTTGTCTAGAATAGTCTGTGGTCACCATCTATACTCTGGTAGATGACTACATCACCACATTGTCGGTTAAGGTTATGGTATCTCTTTTCATGCTACATCACCTATTCATCATCATCTATTTACCTAATTATCATCACCTATCTCTCATCATTCTATTTCATCACACACCAACTATTTCATCTACCCATGTTTCATCCGTAACATATTTGTAGATATAAAATAAATATACCATTTAAATCTTTTAAAACATGTATAAAATCGTTCATCTAGCGTAGACAACAAGTATTCAAATAATATGCACACATAGCATGTAATTTACATAAGATACTTCATATCTATGTGTAAGATGAAAGTAACTATGCACTCACTTGAAAAGGTGGTGATTATGAACTCAGACAGCGCTTCGCTTCTTAAAAATAATTTCCTTCGATGAAACCTAGTATTATTACCACTAGAGTTTAGTCTATTATTCTCTGAGACAAATAAATAGTCTAGCTATTATTACTATTATATAAGCGTTAAACAATACTTATATAACCCATAATAATAGCCCAACTACTTATTATATGTTCCTAATAACGTTACTATAATTAAATAAAAGTTATATTAAAAATAGTGTAGGCGTAGCTCACTTACAGCGGGTTTTATAGAAAACTGGGCTTTGCTTGGAGAAGCATTCCTGAGCCAAAAAGCTCTTCTTCTCGGAGCCGTCGAGCACTCTGGGGCTTCCGCCTTATGCTAGGGAGGTTCCCTAGGCTAATAGGGCGGTTTCGAGGCTAGAGAGAGGTTCTAGAGAGTAAAGAGAAGAAAGAATGGGAAAGGTGTGAAGAAAATGAGGGTGGGAAAGGTTCTATTTATAGGGTGAAATATGGCTGAACTTGGTGCCACATGTCACCATCTGGTGGCAAGACTTGGGGAGAAAGCAATGGCCAAGATTGTGCCACGTCACCCATTTTAGCACAACACACTTCCGACTTCTAAAATCTGTAACGTTCACATACGAGCTTCATTTTTGACATTCTTTATATTTACACATAGGTAAAAATAGGATCTAAAACTTTCATTTTGACTCCGTCGGCTAATTCTCAATCGATCTTAAATTTAACAGTATGAGAAGATTAGACTGTTAAATGACCGCGAAAAATTCGTAACTCCTTCATACAGACTCCGTTTCTGTCTGTCTTTTTACCGTTGAGTTCCTATTAATGAGATTTTCAACTCTCATTTAGGTCGAGTAAGCCAAAAACCGCTCGAACTAAAATTAGAGTTTCGGGTCGTGTACTGCTAAGCCAAATCTTAGAAAAATCATAACTTCCTCATACGAAGTCAGATTTGGGCATTCTTTTTATGGACACTCTTAGCTTAACATATTCTATGAATTTCATTTAGATCACTAGGGCTAAAAGTTGCTCTATCATAAATTTACTATTTATGTCTCCCCAGTGCCGTGCCGGTTCCGTCGTGAAACTTCGACGAGTCATAACTTCTTCGTTATAACTCGGATTTCGGTGCTCTTTATATGTATGGAACCCTTGAGACATATTCTAAAACTTGCTTAAGATTATTTATTCTAAATAATCTTTTGTCGAAAAGTCGTTTTCGACCCCTATTATCTCTAAATTGACTAGCCCGGATCTACGAGCGTTACATTAGTTTTGTCATTTTAAGACTTTAAGGCGTTGTATGCACGTAAAGATTGCAACTTTACACGATAAACATGCCTTGGGAAGCTGGATCTATAATTTGGAGCCTTAGCATGGCTTAAAAAGCCTCTTTATAGATAAATGACTAAAGGGACTCGGCGAGTCCGATGAAGATTGTCGTGGGCTCGACGACTCAGATGAGTTACTCGGCGAGTCGGCTAGAGTTTTCCCAACCTTTGGACACGTATGAAATCGATGAGTTGTAAGGGGAAAAATCGACGAGTTGGCCAAGGAGTTTACGACCACTAAACTCGACGAGTCACTCAGGTGACTCGACGAGTTGGCGAGTTATGCCAGGAACTCGGTGAGTAGTTGATGGTACTTGACGAGTTGAGGTCAAAATGGACCATTGACCTTGATAGTTGACTTTGAATTTGACCAAGGGTTGAATTTTGGACGTTTGAGACATTTTGGGAAATTGGAAATTTACAAGCCTGGTTCTATGGTACATTTAGGTAGTGGAGTTTGTACCAGGAATCCGAGAGCTTGAGTTATCTTTGAGTCGACAGTGGGAGGTGAGTTATCCTCACTATAATCAAGGGTCTAAGGCACCATGTCCGACCCTTTGGATTGTTATCTGGTTATGTGATATGTATTATGATCTGTTATATCGGTATCCTAGAGGGTAGGATGATATTATATGATATGTGGTATGACATTTTAGTTCGGTATCCTAGAGGGTAGGATTATATTATGTAGTATATGGTATGATCCATTAGATCAGTTGTTGTCTATAGACTGTTATGTGATTATTTATTATATGTGCACATGTTTGTTTGGCGGTTGAGTCTTGTATGCTTTGTGCGAAAGCCAATAGACCTGGGCATTCCATCGTGTTGGTTGTGGGCTGTGAGTATTCCATCCCGGGGATGACTGGACTCATAATATATGGGCATTCCAACCTGTTGGTTGAGGGCCTAGGGTATTCCATCCTGAGGATGATTGGACCCATAGTATGTTGGCATTCCAAGTGATTGGTTGAGGGCTTGGGGTATTCCAACCCGATGGTTGACTGGACCCATAGTATGTTGTTTATGGTTATATGTGTATTATTATGGGTATAGGTATTTTGGGGGAACTCAGTAAGCTTTCGGGCTTACAGTTTCAGTTTATTGTTTCAGGTACATCAAGGGATCGTGGCAAGGCAAAGGCGTGATCGTACAACTCCTCACTTTTTATGACTTTGTTTATGGGATACTCTGATATGATACATTTTGAGAACAAGTTTTGCAATGGTTAACAGATTTGAAATGTTTTTAAAAGTTTAAATTTGGCATGATTTTTTTGTTGGATTAGGTGTTTAAGTTCATAACTATTTGTGGAATGTACTTGACCCGATTAGCATGGTCCATTTAGGTTGCATGGCATTGCAACACTTGGATAGATTAAATGAGAGAAACGACACTTAAGGTTTATTAATATATTATAAGTTCTAATATATTAATAGTATTATTTAATTAGTATTGATCAAAGAATTAATTTGGAATTAATTAAGTGATCAAAAAGAGACTAATTAAATATATGGGGTTGATTGTGTAAATCATCTATTCTTGTATAGTGGGCTAATGATCCATGGTTTTTATGAATTGGGTTAAACCCATAAGGTGCTCCATGGATAGTCCATGGAGGTTACAAACCCATGGATCATGGAACATGGAAATCCATGCACATTAGGGTTTACATGGAATAACTCTACTTGTGACACAACTATATAAAGACCCCATGGCAAGAAAAATTGGCACACTAAGAAGATAATAGGAGGGCTAGCCGATTTTGAGTGATAAGTGTCTTCTCTCAAGGTTATTCCAAGTGTTGTGGTGTTGTGTGAGACATTTGAGGCATCACACTTGAGGTTCTACGCTCACAAGGTTCTCAAGGAATCCAAGCAACAAGAAAGGTATGTTTTTCTTACTACCTTTATGATTCAAGTACCAATGCTATGCTAAATAGTTGAAGAACCTTGGAAAATCAAATTTGCAGGTATCTTAGTAAAACATAGATTCAAGGCTTCTAGGGTTGCATGTACACCTTAGGAGTGTTAGAATGCTAAAACCCTTCATTTTTATGGGTGTTATAAGTTGGTATCAGAGCTTGTGTTTGAGTGAATTGAAGGAACATTCGTGTGAATCCAATCTCAAATCAAGGAAAAGATTTTAAAATGCTTTCAAAATAAGTAAAGAAGGATGCAGGGTGTACGATCAGCCGGAGCCAGTAAGTAGACCCCAAAATACCATACATTATTTGAGTATGTGATATGTTAGAACAACATGCTGGTGCTAGGCTAGGGATCATCAGGAATTTCATGATAGAATTGCATGATTACATGATTCCTGCTAGCCTAGGGTTTCCTTTATATGAGATTGACATCATTATTGTAGTTGCTTAGTGTATGCATCACGGTTATACATAACTAAGATCTTATAGCCTAAGAATGTTTGATTTGGCCTTATGTTATGTTCTTGTTTGATTGGGAGCTTAGGGTACCATTTGATATTCGAAAGTCTACGGGGTCAAGCATTATGTATGACTAGCATACACTAGTGTTGCAGGGTCGGTGGAAGTTTCATGGATGGGTGGGTTGTGTGAGGTCGGAAGGTCAGTTGTGAGACAGTTAGCCTTCCTCTAGGAGTGAGGTTGAGTGACCACCATGTGTATGTATATTGTTAGGGTGTTGTGGTGATACTTGAGACATATATGGGTAGGTGTGGAAGGTAGTATGCGCCTGTACTACCAAAAGCACTAGACCCATATGTGTAGAAAGGAAGTCACAACCCCTAGGGTTTAGTGGGGAGTTGACTCCCAGTTAATTATGCAGATTGTCTGATATCTTCCTGATATATTTTCAGTATGGCGGTTACGAGGCGTTTCATGACAAGATCCGGATCGGGAACAGGACAGGGCGATCAGGAGGCCCCCGCAACGCCTGAGGGTATCGGCCAGGAGGGGCCAGTGTTGACAGAGGACCGTGTCAGGGAGATCATCCGCGAGGAGGTGGTCGAGATTGTTTAGAGTCAGATTCCGAAGTTGTTTGGGACTATCAAGTCCGCTACGATGGAGTACTTTGATAACAGATACGCAACCCTTGCTGAGACAGCTGTCGCTGCAGTTATCGCGACTGTAACAGCGGTAGGGGAGGAGTGGGCCGAGTTTTTTAGTATCGGGACATCGATAACACAAAGCCCCCGACTTTTGATGGTACTCAAGATCCCATTATAGCCATGAGGCGGCTGTCAGACGTAGAGGGGTGTTTCATTACATGTTCATGTCCTACTAACCAGAAGGTTAGATGTGCCCTGAACCTGCTAAGGTCTGGGGCAAAGGATGATGGGTTTTAGCTATAAGAACATCCTATGTGCTCATACAAACCCTAATGCTTGGATCTAGGTTTCTCTATTGTACATGCAAGTTATCCAAGACTATAAACCCTAGATCTAGAATATGATAATCAATATAACATATGAATTAGGGTTTAGATCATACCTTGATTGTTATGTAGCAATAACAATCTCTATTCACCTTGTAATGACTTTAGAAAGCTTAGAGTCACAAATGTCACTCCTCTAATGGTTCACAAACACCAAGAGCAAGAGGATGAATAGGAGAAGAGAAGAAACACCCAAAAACGTATAGAAACCCTAAGGAATTAGTTCCCCACGTTTTTGGTGCCCAAGGGGTCCTTAAATAGCGAGGCTATTAGGGTTATCAAACAAGGAAACCCTAATTTGGATGCTTAAGCCCTAAGCAACCCATGGACTCCTTTCCTTAAAGGCCTAGGACGATTTCTAATGGGTTTCCCATAGAATTCATCCACCCCATTAATATAGAGTCCATTAGCTCAATATTCAACTATCATACAATTGACAGTTCAAGTCACTTAAGTTTAATTAATCTCTTTTAGCCACAAAACTAATTACCAATTAATTCTTGACTAATATTAATTAAACAATATGATTTCTCCTTTAATATGTTATTCTCATAATATATTAATAAATCATATTTAATCCTTTCTCTCCATAATTCATCCTATCAAGTTTCTTTGGTGAAGGCAACCCAAAAGGACCATGCACCATCGGGTCAAGTACATACCAAAATATTTATGGACTTAGACACTAATCCAACAATCTCCCACTTGGATAAGTCTAATAACTATTCTGCGTATAACTTCAGATCCTGATCTGCAATCATAGCTTTCTAAAGCCGCTTTCAACTCTGATCTTATCAGATACGCGTGTCCTTTAGATAAGGGATCGTATATTCCTCCATTCTAGATATCGTATAGACTGAGACATGGATCTAAATCATTCTCTCTGTCTATGTGCTGTTTCCCGAATTCAGATTTATGACGACTGACAACAGACTACAATTGAACACATCAATTTAGTCCCGACTTGGCCAAGAACTTAGGTGCCAGCACTAAATCATCGAGGGGCCCACAGATATCGCTTTTATCCTACTTTGGATAAAAGGAACGGATAAACTTTGACTCAATGCTTGCTTGCACTCACTCACCAAATCAAACACAACAATATGTTTTATAACATGTAACGCCCGTGTTTCTAGGCTAGGCATTAATATTGACATAATGGTCTAGGTTAACCTTTGTAACTCATTTAGAAGAAATGAAAAGGAATTATGTGAATTTTATGTGAATTATGTGTTTTATGCTTAATTATTAGGGTTTAATTAATTAAAAATAAAAATAAGCGTCAAAATTAAAGTGTGAGATAAGCCCGATATCTTTACATAAAGTTATAGTGGTCGAAACAAGGATTTTGGGGATATAAAGAATACCAAAATCCGAGTTATAACGAAGAAGTTATGACCTGTTGAAGTTTCGCGACAAAACCGACACGGTGCTGAATGTCGTAAAAAGTGAGTTTTTGATAAACTACTTTTTAGCCTTAGTAATCTAAACGAAAGTCGTAGTATTCGTTAAACTGAGAAGTTCGATAAAAAGAACGCCCAAATCTGACTTCGTATGAGGAAGTTATGATTTTTCGAAGTTTCAGCGTAGCAGTAGACAGCTAAAAACTCGAATTTTAGATCGAGTGATTTTTAGCCGACACAACCTAAACGAGAATTGAAGGTCTCGTCATTAGGAGCACAACGGTAAAAAGTCTGACGAAAACGGACGTCGGATGAAGAAGTTATGAATTTTTAACGGATTTCCTATCCCGGTCTGTTAAAAATAATAATATAAAATTTAAAGTCAAAATTAGCTAACGAAGTCTAAATGGAAGTTGTAGATCGTAATTTTAGCTACGCGTGCATATAAAGAACGTCAAAAATGGAGCTCGTATGCGAAAGTTATGAATTTTAGAAGTTTTGGCACGAAAACCGAGAAATTTCGCATAGTCACACAATTGCCACGTCACCCTCGATTAGAATGTGACACGCGTCCTGTTGAGTCACCTGGCTGCTGAGTCATTAGGCTGCTGAGTCACCGAGGCTGCTGAGTCATGCGAGCCACGTGTCCTCATCTGATTCGACCGAGGAGGAGGCCCAATCCGAAGCAGCCAGCTCCCCAGCCGAAGCTTCGCCCAGCTTCCGCGTGTGTCCGAGCCTCGCATAGCCTAGCTCCGAGTCTCGCAGGTGCGCCAGCAAGCCGCGGTCCACTTAGAAGCCGCTAGCGAGCCCTCGCATGTGCGAGCCAGGTGCGAGCCATGCGAGCCATGTGCAAAAGCCACCCCCTGCGAGCCGTCGGATCTCCGAAGCGTGCCATCTTCTCAGCCGTTGGATCAAACTTCGGACCCTATAAATAGAAGGGTACCTGCGAGGGTTTCCGGTTACTTTTGGAATTTTGCCACTTTTAGCCCCTTTCTCCATATTTTCTTCATCTTAACATCCCGCAAAGCCCCGGTATCGATTGTAAAGCCCGGAATACCCCACGAAGTGCCCGAGAAGCCCGAAAAATTTATCTTTTCGGTTTCAAAGCCCGACCTTTCGCAGAGCCCGGTTTCTCAATAAAACTCCCGGTTTTATTAGAAACGATCGTTTTAGGAAACAAATTGCTGCCCGATTTTCACCAAAATAAGTGAGTGTGCAGTTACTTTCAATTTACACATAGATATGAAGTATTTACCTTGAAATACGTGTTATGTGTAAATATATTAATTGTTTGACTGAGGTGACTATTGAATTGATGTTTTATACAAGTTTTAAACTGTATATGCTTTTTATCTACAAAATATGTTGGGTAGAACATGGGTAGATGAAATAGTGGGTATGATGAAAGGTGAGTTGGATAAAGGAGATGATCAATAATATTGATCATGAGTTGAAGGTGAGTGGTGAAAATTTGAGAGAATCACTTACCCAAATTGTTGGCCCCCGTCATTCAGCAGAGTATGGATGACAACCACGGACTATTCTAGACAGTCTATGGACCACTAGCAGGCCCGCAACCTGTAGGTGTAATGAACTATATGTTCATTTGTTGTACTCTAAAACCCATTGACATGTATTGCAGGAGAGAACACCTGTAAATAATACTGTCGATAAATGAGAGCTATGGACTTAGTACATGTTGAATAAACTTTGGCAACTATGGAATTAGTGCCCGTTGTATAAACCCCGCTCACGAGGTGACTTTGTGTCTATTCCTTAGGATGAATCCTTAGGAAGGAGTGATAGTTGATTGTTAGGGTAAACCCTTAAGAAATAAATAAAATAATGGGGTTTGGGGTAGTTAGGTTGATTGATTGATGTATAAACATAATAAATTTATGTATTGTGGGTTGAAAACCCTATATGCTCACCAGGCTTCCAAGCCTGACACACTCAGCTGTTTATATTACAGGTAGAGGACCCCGGGCATAGTCGGATGATGATGATGAGTGAACTTTGGATTATAGGCCAGTAGTTACAAATAATGGTCGTAAGGCTTATAATGTCTTGTTTATGCTTTTGATCTGTATTGGAACATGACATCCCGAGGTTTTGATATAAAAAGAAATGATATATTTCTTAAAGAAAGGATTTGACAAACTTTTATCATATTTTGTTTTGGGGACCAACTCCGCAACATCTTTTATAAAGATTTCTCTGATTTGATTTTTAAAAAGCATAAATTAAATCGGTCTTTTTTGGCCGAGAAATTTAGGGATGTCACATAACACCAAGTTACTGGTGCGTTTACATATTACCAATGTGCAACCGACTCGCAAGATACAACTCACACATCTCGGTTTCAAGAATATAAGATATTATCGTCTCACCAATCACTCGTGATAAAATCCATGAAGTTATCCAACTGAATGTGGGTTTAATCCAATGCTCAAATCATATTCATAAGCACTCATGAACGTTGCAGTAAACATTTGCTTATGTCTAATGCTCTTTAGACAATCCACACACCAATTCACGACAGTCTTCATTCATATCTACTTCCAACATATGAACGACTGTGGCCTGTTTGAATAATTTGACTGTTCTAAACCAATTAAATTATTCAGGAAGTCAAAACACTCAAAGTGAAACACAAGAATAATACTAATCCCATATGGCCTCAAACCTTGAGTATAAATAAAATACCTTTTATTTATCACCATATCGATTACTCATTATTTGTTGTTTCGGGTAATCAACTTCTTACTTGAATTATTACAACACTTGTCGCATGTTCTCAGCATGCACACAATGTTTACCTACGGTTCTTACTTTGTGAAATAGATCAAATGAACACATTTCCAATCATACTCATTTCACAACTCCTAATCCTTTTCACAAGTGAAAGAATATAAAATTCTTGCCACTTATGGAATATGTTAGATTCTAACATTTTATGCAATGATCCTTTCATAATGTCACTGCACTAAAGCCACAATGACTATTGCCAATGAAATTACAAAGTCCACTATCGGAGATTGTTACAAGACAATTCCATAGATGTGATGTCTCTCACTCAAAGTACATTCCTTTGAACATCCTTTTGCATAAAATTTCTAATCTAGACATAGACTTTCAATATCCAACTCCCAATACGAAAACCTTTTCATACTCGCCATATGACAACTCATTCTCAATAGAATCTTATCTATTCATAAAATGTCGATATAGTCCATCCAATACTATACTTCCAACTACTCACAAGCGACCAATCGTCGGCGAACTTTGGATTGTCCTTTGATAGTTGTTTAATTATGTTAGTCAAAACCGATTCTTGTCCTTTTCCCTCTAAATGCGCTAGACATTTGGAAAATTTTAGAATGGTCAAATATTATAGCATTTGCAATCGATCCTATACCCGAAGCGTATGGGACACGATGCATAATGTCTTACATAAAGATTTGATACTTTATCAATCTTCTGCCATAATATTTTATGTGCTACGTTCTCACAATTCGAATTATGAAGAGGAATGCCGTAATCATAATCGAAATTTAAGAACGCACTTTCTGTCATTGACTAATTTATTAACATTCCACAACCTAAGCCTTTAGATTTGAATTGAAGCATAATATTCTCTCCCTTAATTATAGCAAAACAACTATTCAACCCTTACAAATTTGCAAAGTATGACTCTTGTTTTTCTATAATTAATATTGCTAACTTGCAATACTTGCCTTAATAATCATGCAATCATAACATTTATGCTCCCACTATCACGATGATTATTACAAACATAACACTTATGCTCCCACTAGCTTTGACATGTATTCAGAAACAGCTTAACTTTCAGAAAAACAATGCCTATTGAATTTCTTTAAGTTCATATTTCTAATAACCAATGCTTTGATTGTAACATCCGGATATCCAGATATGGGAATTTGAGTATTTTATATTGGGGAATGAGGAGACTCGGCGAGTTGACGCCTCAACTCGTCGAGTAGGATCGTGTTTTGGGGACCAATTTAATGATGGGACTCGACGAGTTGGGTATTTGGACTCGCCGAGTCGACGCTGTCAAGGAAAACCCTAATTATCTGGGTTTGGGACCTATTTAAAGGCCCTTATGGCTTTCAGTGGCGGCCACCTACACCTTTGGGAGACTCCTAACGAACCAGAGAGCTGAGAGAGTGAAGAAGAGCCATTTTGGAGCATTCTTAAGGTGGTTGTGCAATGGAGTAGTCATTTCCAGCAAAGGGAGGTCAAGGGGGGTGTCGATTCAGAGCTTCTGAGCTTGCATCTTCACCATTGAGGTATCAAATCATTTAGGGTTTTCTAGCTTCTTTTATGGCTTGATTTGTGGAGTATAGTGTCCCATTGAGTGTGAAGCCATAGATCTGGACCCAAAGAGGTCCAGAGAGTCCCTTCCATCCTGCTTTATGCATTCTATTTGGAGTTTTGAGCTAGGGTTGTTATGTAATGGAGGGTTTCACCCAAATGAGCTTGTAGAACCTTGCATGAGTGCCCAAGGTTCGACCTTTTCGTGGTTGTTGGCTTTGAGGGAGTTAGATCTATGGTTTGGTGAAGCAGATCTGACCTCAGAAGGTCAGATGAGGGTTGTCATGGGAGCAACTCGCCGAGTCCATAGGCAAACTCGACGAGTCGAGTCGGGGTTGCCCCGCGTTTCGTTGCCGAGTAACTCGACGAGTGGAGAGGGAACTCGTCGTGTCTAAGAGGTTTAAAAAGGATTTAGAGAACTCGCATGGACTCGCCGAGTCACTCTTGTGTACTCGCCGAGTCTGGTCAGTGTTGACCGTTGACTTGAGTTGTCTTATGTTGACTTTGGGAGTTTTGGTCAACAGAGGTAATAGAGGTCAGGGAGGGGTAAAATGGTCTTTTACTCATTACCTGACTAGAGAGGGAAAGAGTAATCGCCGGTTAATTAGAGTTGGGACTTCGAGTACTAATTAGAGATATTTGCCTTATGTGTTAGGCGGTGGCAAGTCCGAGGTTCGCATGTGCAGATAATTGCTTTCTGATTCCCAGGTGAGTCTTCTCACTATACTCTACCTTGAGTAGGTAACCAGAGTTATGTGACAGAGTATTTGTATGCTATGTATGTTAAGTGTTGTACTGCATTATTTCTATGTGATTTATGTTGTGCATGTTTACAGAGTCAGAACCGGAAGGTTCCCAGAGTTAGAACTAGAAGGTTCACAGAGTAGGGTCCACGGACCCACAGAGTTATAGCCTCGAGTGGCTAATATGTGTTATGTGTGGTATTTTGGGGAACTCACTAAGCTTCGTGCTTACAGTGTTTTGTGTTATGTGTTTCAGGTTTCTCTCAGGATCACGGGACGACACCGGCTCGATTGTACACACCAGAGAAAGAATCATGTTTTGAGGATCCTAGTTTATTATGCAAGTGAAAATGGAATTATGTTTTGTAATTCGATTATGAATGAGATTTTAAGCAAAGTGTTTTTAAGAATTAAACGATTATTTTTAAATGAAAAATTGTTTTGAAATTTTCGGTGTTACAAGTTGGTATTAGAGCCTTGGTTTGAGGGATTCGGAAGCGCCTTCGGGTAAATCTGGACTCAAACTGAGGAAGTAAGAAACGTTTTCAAAGAAATAATTTTCTAAAGCGAATAAGAGTTCAAAGAGAAAGCGAGAAAGAGCAGTGTGTACAATCAGCCAGAGCCCGAACGGTGATTTCCCAAAATACCCTTACTTTTGTGTTATGAGATATTTATGATGCACTTTATGAGATATTATTGCATGCTAGAGACAGGCTAGGTATTCCATATCTTAGGACTAGAGTGGCTTGATTTGTGATGCCTTAGCCTAGGAATTGCTGTTATATGCGATGTGCTTTTGAGTATGTGATGAGTGAGAATATTTAGTTGGAATCCTATAGGGGATTTGAGTAGAGGAGTAATCTAGGGGAGATACCTAGATAAGTACCGTGGTACTTAGAGAAAGAATAGTTAGAACCTGCGAGGGGAAGAGTTGCAGAGTTCGGTGGTTCTTTCGAGGATGAGCAGAGCAAGCGGAGTTATCACCCAGAGTGAGTCATATATATTCTTCGATGCTCGAATGCTGCTTGCTTCGTGCTTTGTGGAACTCTTGATGATGGGAGTCAGCTAACAAGCGAATATGACGATATTCAGGAGGTAGATGGCCGACATCATTAGGAGCTCTTCAGCAGCTAATGGCAGAGAAGTGTGGGAATCTAGGAAGAGCCTAGGGAGTAACTTTAGCCAGATGAGTGCGCTGGCAGAGTAGAGAATTTCGCTGGGGAGCGAGCGCGTGACGGAATTGGTGAACGAGAAGGTCGAGCAGCTACTTAGGAGCTCCTGGATAGTCCGTGTGGAAAGTATGGGTAGATGTGGCAGGTAGTATGGGCCCATACTACTGAAAGCAAAGGACCCATACTTGATATAGGGAGTATTCTGAAGGTTCTAATGAGCGGATTGAGGAGTGATGTTATGGTTCGAGTACCATACATCGGAGGGTATTGAGGAGTGATGTTATGGTTCGAGTACCATACATCGGAGCATATTGAGGAGTGATGTTATGGTTCGAGTACCATACATCGGAGCGTATTGAGGAGTGATGTTATGGTTCGAGTGCCATACATCGGAGCGGATTGAGGAGTGATGTTATGGTTCAAGTACCATACATTGGAGCGGATTGAGAAGTGATGTTATGGTTCGAGTACCATACATCGGAGCAGATTGAGGAGTGATGTTATGGTTCGAGTACCATACATCGGAGCGGATTGAGGAGTGATGTTATGGTTCGAGTACCATACATTGGAGCGGATTGAGGAGTGATGTTATGGTTCGAGTACCATACATCAGAGCGGATTGAGAAGTGATGTTATGGTTCGAGTACCATACATTGGAGCGGATTGAGGAGTGATGTTATGGTTCGAGTACCATACATCGGAGCGGATTGAGAAGTGATGTTATGGTTCGAGTACCATACATCGGAGCGGATTGAGGAGTGAAGTTATGGTTCGAGTACCATAAATCGGAGCGGATGAAGGAATGATGTTATGGTTCGAGTACCATACATCGGAACAAATGGAGGAGGTATGTTATGGTTCGAGTACCATACACCGGAGCATATTGAGAAGAGATGTCATGGGATGAGTACCATGGTTCGTAGTGAATGATGCTTGTGGTTCTCCGGTTATTCGGTCACAATTGATGAGGTAGAGATTGGACACTATGGGTTTTAGGCCTGTGGGCCATGATTGAGTTCGAAGAGGCGTCCCTTGAGAGGGAGGTCGAGAGCCTATCAGAGTATTTTTGGTAAGGAGTTAGAGGGAGGGGAGAATTTCGATCTTAGTTGAGCAATCAGTCGATAGAGGAGATGTCACCTTCTATGACCTGAGTGGTGCTATTTATGTTCGTGTGCGGAACATGAGAGGCCTGATGTTTAAGTTTCGGGTTTGGGGGTAAAACCCTACAGGTTGTCATTGATGATGATTTTCCATCAGAGTATCAGGTAGCATGTGTGCTGCGAGACAGTGATTTACCATGAGCAGATAGTCAGTTGGGACTGAGATAGTCGAGGACCACGTTGCACCTATTTGAGTATAGTAGGGCGTATTGTAGAGGTATCAGTGGGGAGTCCAGTCGAGTTAATTAGTGCAGTGGTTTTTCTATTCATGTTGGGTATTGAATATGGGAGTGGGTCCCTGTTCTTGGGATGATCCATGTGTTGGAACGTCGGTTGATGAGTCGAGGTGGGGGAGTATGATGATTTTGTGGTCCAGTCTATGAGTCAGTGATGTTATTGGACAGTTGAGTTGTTTGGTATTGGATTGGTACGAGACTTGGAACGACTAGAGGCAGTCGTGACGAGAAGTTCTTGAGGATTTCATCTGAGGTTCAGAGTTATGAGATCGATTGATTTCCTTCAAGGGGATTATCGGGCGTTGCGTAGTACTTTCCAGGGGCAGGTGCGTTATTGCTGGTGAAAATAGTTCGTGAGGTTGTTGATGTGTCAGATAGTGATGGTTCAAACCCTAAGTGGGGGAGAACCGGGTAGTTTATTGAGAGAACCAGAGATTTGTGCAAGAGCGGTTAGGGGTTGGATACAGAAACCTGCGGCTTGAATTCATGAGATCAGGGTCATTGGTGATCAAGGAAAGGTGCAGGGCGAGATAATGCATGTGGTATATGTCTGAGAGAAGGATGGGTATCCCCACGGCGGGTGGTCAATGATCAAAATCTGGTGGTGGTCAGAGTCGTTTCAAGTGGAAGACTCGTAATGATGGTATGGGCAGTCGAGAACTTATGGGTTGAAATATGGGTAGAAGATTGTCGAGTAGCCAACTCCCGGGATGGGATGTGTATTCTTGCTTGGATTTTGAGCAGTAGTGGAAAGGGTTTCGGAGGATCGTCAGTATGTTCTGAAGGGTTAGCGCCTTCCTTGTATTCCAATTGAGTGTTTGGATGCACTGAAGTTGCGCATTGAGTGAAATAGGAAATTATTATCGGATTCAGAGGAAATGTATTGTTGTATGTGTATGGTGCTGGGAGTAAGGGAATCAGTGGTAGAGGCAGGACATTGTGATGCTCTGTTAGGGTGTTCCGTGGTTTCCGCGTATAGCGTCCCGATTTCAGAGTTATTTAGAGTCTTGGGTTTAAGATGACTAGTGATGTATCATGTATCCACGGTTCCAATGGGAGCCCTTCGTGTGTTATCACAAGAGAGATTATTTAAGGAAGTGGATCTCCGTAGTGGTAGGTTCTGTGTTATGGCGGTTGCCGCCAGAGTCTGTAATGCATATCGAGGCAAGTGTGTGTGTAACTATCTATGATAGTCTTCGGTTCATGAGTTAGTGAACATAGTGTGGCGTTGTAATGAGAATGAGAGTATAGGGTGAAGCTACGGGGAGCCGTAGTATTCACCAGTCAGAGGGTGTTATGATGCTACGGGGAGCCGTAGTACTCACAAGTCAGAGAGAGAGAGAGAGAGAGAGAGAGAGAGTTGTGATGCTACGGGGAGCTGTAGTATTCGCCAGTCAGAGGGTGTTGTGATGCTACGGGGAGCCGTAGTACTCACAAGTCAGAGAGAGAGTGTGTCTTGATGCTATGGGGAGCCGTAGTATTTGCCAGTCAGAGGGTGTTGTGATGCAACGAGGAGCCATAGTACTCACAAGTCAGAGGGAGGGAGTTGTGGTACTACGGGGAGCCGTAGTACTCACTAGTTAGTTAGCGTTGTGATACTACGGGGAGCCGTAGTACTCACTAGTCAGAGGCTATCGTAATGTTGTGGGAAGCCATAGAACCCACTAGACGGCAAGAGAGTGTGATGATGGAGTGTTCTCCGATAAGTGCATGATGCAGAAGAGTTTTAGGCTTGAGTAGCCCTAGTGTTGAGTTTTTGGAGCCTAGTGGTTAAACCGGGGTGAGACTAGGGTCTCCGTCTCTGTCGGGAGGGTCAGCGAGGCGTGCGGGAGAATATGCGCAGCAGACGCCAGAGGTTAGAGCTGATTTGATCTTCGATTGGATTGTATTTTCTTTTTATGAGGAAAAAGGGAATTTCGTGACTTGCATGTCACTGGGCCATGATAGTGGTCACGGGGAGGAAGTTAGTGAGATGTTTTGGATCATGTAATGTGTGACCTTTGGGGGTTCAACTGTGGGGCCAAAAGCTGACCTGGTGCTCGGTGTTGAAGATGAATATGAGAAATGCGCTCGAGTTTACCATGGTGATGTCTGCGGACACTTTAGAGCGAGCGAACAATTCAGATGCTCGAGGATATGTTTCGGGCATGTGTATTAGATTTCGGGGGGGGGGGGGGATTGTGGCCCGTATTTGCCCTTGGCAGAGTTTTCCTACAACAACAGCCATCATTAGTGCATCAGTATGCCACCCTTTGAGTTGTTGTAGGGAAGGGAGTATCGAACCCCATTTGCGGGGGAGAGGTAGAGCAACGTGTGATGGGAAGTACAGAGATCGTGCTTCAGACGTCAGAGCAGATACAACAGGTCAGGCAGAGGTTGTTGACCGCTCAATGTCGCCAGAAGAGTTATGTGGACAGGCGCCGGTCCAAGCTCGAATTTTTGGTCGGTGACTTTGTACTCTTGAAGGTCTCTCCTTGGAAAGGAGTGATCCGATTTAGGAAGAGGGGCAAGCTGGGGCCCCGATATATCGGTCCTTTTCGGGTGATTACGAGGGTAGGCAGGGTAGCCTACCGGTTGGAGCTACCTGCAGAGCTAGGTCAGATCCATGACATTTTCCATGTGTCGCAGCTGCGAAAGTATATAGCCGAGGAGTCGGCAGTAGTGCCATTAGAGGATATTCAGGTGGATTTGGGCCTGAACTACGTGGAGAGATCGGTGGCTATTCAGGATCGAAAGATCAAGGTTCTGAGGAACAAAGAGGTGCCTCTGGTGCAGGTCCAGTGGCAACACCGGAAGGGTCAGAGCTTACTTGGGAGCCGAAGCGCGAGATGCATGAGCAGCATCCGGAGTTGTTTCCAGAGTGAGACTTCGAGGGCAAAGTCTGATTCTAGTGGGGGAGAATTGTAACATCCGGATATCCAGATATGGGAATTTGAGTATTTTATATTGGGGAATGAGGAGACTCGGCGAGTTGACGCTTCAACTCGTCGAGTAGGATCGCGTTTTGGGGACCAGTTTAATGAAGGGACTCGACGAGTCGGGTATTTGGACTCGCCAAGTCCACGCTGTCAAGGAAAACCCTAATTGTCCAGGTTTGGGACCTATTTAAAGGCCCTTATGGATTTCAGTGGCGGCCACCTACACCTTTGGGAGACTCCTATCGAACCAGAGAGCTGAGAGAGTGAAGAAGAGCCATTTTGGAGCATTCTTGAGGTGGTTGTGCAATGGAGTAGTCATTTCCAGGAAAGGGAGGTCAAGGGGGGTATCGATTCAGAGCTTCTGAGCTTGCATCTTCACCATTGAGGTATCAAATCGTTCTCCCTTTTCTCTTTTGGGTAAGATTGGTGATTTTAGGGTTTTCTAGCTTCTTTTATGGCTTAATTTGTGGAGTATAGTGTCCCATTGAGTGTGAAGCCATAGATCTGGACCCAAAGAGGTCCAGAGAGTCCCTTCCATCCAGCTTTATGCATTCTATTTGGAGTTTTGAGCTAGGGTTGTTATGTAATGGAGGGTTTCACCCAAATGAGCTTGTAAAACCTTGCATGAGTGCCCAAGGTTCGACCTTTTCGTGGTTGTTGGCTTTGAGGGAGTTAGATCTATGGTTTGGTGAAGCAGATCTGACCTCAGAAGGTCAGATGAGGGTTGTCATGGGAGCAACTCGCCGAGTCCATAGGCAAACTCGACGAGTCGAGTCGGGGTTGCCCCGCGTTTCGTTGCCGAGTAACTCGACGAGTGGAGAGGGAACTCGTCGTGTCTAAGAGGTTTAAAAAGGATTTAGAGAACCCGCATGGACTCGCCAAGTCACTCTTGTGTACTCGCCGAGTCTGGTCAGTGTTGACCGTTGAATTGAGTTGTCTTATGTTGACTTTGGGAGTTTTGGTCAACAGAGGTAATAAAGGTCAGGGAGGGGTAAAATGGTCTTTTACCCATTACTTGACTAGAGAGGGAAAGAGGAATCGCTGGTTAATTAGAGTTGGGACTTCGAGTACTAATTAGAGATATGTGCCTTATGTGTTAGGCGGTGGCAAGTCCGAGGTTCGCATGTGCAGATAATTGCTTTCTGATTCCCAGGTGAGTCTTCTCATTATACTCTACCTTGAGTAGGTAACCATAGTTATGTGACAAAGTATTTGTATGTTGTGTATGTTACGTGTTGTACTGCATTATTTCTATGTGATTTATGTTGTGCATGTTTACAGAGCCAGAACCGGAAGGTTCCCAGAGTTAGATCCGTAAGGTTCATAGAGTAGGGTCCACGGACCCACAGAGTTATAGCCTCGAGTGTCTAATATGTGTTATGTGTGGTATTTTGGGGAACTCGCTAAGCTTCGTGCTTACAGTGTTTTGTGTTATGTGTTTCAGGTTTCTCTCAGGATCACGGGACGACACCGGCTCAATTGTACACACCAGAGAAAGAATCATGTTTTGAGGATCCTGGTTTATTATGCAAGTGAAAATGGAATTATGTTTTGTAATTCGATTATGAATGAGATTTTAAGCAAAGTGTTCCTATCCATGTGAATTTGTTAAAACCAAAGTTTGCGACAAATCCAAACTCATATGGACCGAACCTTCTTAATCTTGATTTCTTGCCTTATGGTAACACGGCTGCCCACAATGTCTTCCAAGTAGTTAACAGCTCACCCTTTCCAATCAATGTACTTTCAGTTGATCAAGGTCCTTGCCTTTTATGAGAACTCATAGTGCTCACATGCATAATTAACTCAATTGGAACAGCACAGAAACAAGGTAATGTCAACACGATAGGTTGTAAACCTCTACTCGTGTGCTAGTGATGATCGATAAGATTTATTCTTGATTTGTTCTTGAAACCTTTCAAGACCATTAAGACTCCCACTGACTCCTTAGCATATAATATTCTCTTGTCAATAAACATTTCTTTACAACCAAATATTCAAGAGTTAGTGTAGCTTTTATCAAGACTAAACACTTCATAAAATTGGTTGTAGTTGGTCTTTGTCTTATCCAAGACATCACAACTTTCCAATTTCAAATGTGCAAGAATAAGAAAAACCCTTTTCTAAACTCTACATTTGATGAATGTTATAAACCTTTTTAGTACTTGTCACTTAATATAACAATCTTAACTTTAAGACTTTTTTTTGGAACGAAGTCTGATTGACTTCTTGATTTAACCATTTCTTTAATTCTTGATTCTTGTTCTTATACATACACTTGTACTAAGACTTATTTAGAGGATCAATTGAAATATGGTTCTTAATCATTAAGACACATCATACAGCATAAAAGTACTCTCCCTTCTTCTTAGAATAGAGAAACTTTTATCTTTCTGCCTACTTTATTCTTCTTATTCGTTCTGCTATTGATTTAAACCTTTTTGAATCAATTCAGAACTACACTTAATCTTATAAGTATAATCATATTTACTAATCCTTTATTAAATCATGACGAATATCTTTGTTACCCTTGTGGTGGACTTGATCAACACACAACTTTGTGTACTCGATCTCCTAGTCCTTCACTTGACACTTTGTCAACGAATTAGTCTAATTTCCAAATATGAAATTTCTCATTCATCGTGCAACCAAGTTGCATGATTCCAAGTTTCTATCCAATTGAAACTTGGGTGATGAGAAACTTTCCCTATTTAGTAAATTCTCGACATTTCCACAAACAACATAATTAAGAATCACATCCACTCGTTGTAGAAATATACAAACATCAATTTTTCATAATGATTTCATTGTAAGGAAATAAATAAATAAATAAATGAGTCAAAACAAAATTTATTTTATTCATAAAAGCAGCGGAAAACATTTGTCCTTACAATGCGAAATCAACTGAAAAACTATGTAATCAAATATTCCTAACAATTCTCTCATAAATTTCTAAGCTCAAAATCTAATCTTTAATTCCATGAGATCGATATCCATTTCTTTGAGATTAGACTCATCTTGCTTTTCCATCAAGCTTCCTCTCTTTTCACTGATCCTGAAGCATAGCCATACTCTGTGACTCTCTCATCTTCTGGACTCTTCAGGCTCTTAGGGCAGACTTGTATCCAACGCCCTTTCTCTTGGCAGCAAACGTAGGTCGATTCTCCTAGAACATCCTCGGAAGCATGGTTGGTTGGTTGACTTGACCCGACCCGACATGGTCCATTTGGGTTGCATGGCACCATGCAATTGGATAGACTAAATGAGAGAAATAACACTTGGAGATTATTAATATATTATAAGTTCTAATATATTAATAATATTATTTAATTAGTTTGATCAAGAATTAATTTAGAATTAATTAAGTGATCAAAAGATAACTAATTAAGTATATGGGTTGATTATGTAAATCATTCATATCTTGTATAGTGGGCTAAGAGGCTCCATGGATTATCAAGTTGGGTTCCACCCATAGGATGCTCCATGGGAGTTACAAACCCATGGGTCATGGAAATGAAGAGTCATGACACATTAGGGTTTACATGGTGTAACCCAAGATGTGTCAACACTATATAAGAATCCCATTCTCCACCAAAATCGGCTACACATATATGAAACAAGAGGGCTAGGCCGATTTCAAGAAGTGTGTATTCTCTCAAAAGTCTTTGCAAGAGCATTTGGTGTGGTTTGAAGCATTTGAGGCATCACACTTGGGGTGCTAGGCTCACAAGGTTTCAAGGAACATAAGCAACAACAAGGTAAGTTATTCTATCTTTCATTCAAGTTAAAAAATGTTCCCCATGTATGTTAGATAGGAATATAACCTTGGAATTCAACTTTACATGATAATTAGACAAACATAGAACCAAGGTTATTAGGGTTGCATGTACACTTAGGAAGTGTTAGAATGCTCAAAACCCATCAGTGGTATCAGAGCCTAGGCTTGTTTGTTTGTTATTTGTGCTTAAAAGTTGAAAAAGGTCGAAAAGCTTGCTGTCTGCCTGATGAACTCACCGAGTCCATGGGGAGACTCGCCGAGTTCACTTGTATCTTCAACCTACTCACCGAGTAGGTTCGTGCACTCGGCAAGTAGGAGCCACAGAGTGTAGAGTTTCGACTTTAGTTGCTGGAAATGGACTAGAAACATTACCCTAAACTGTTTTGGTAATTGAAAACTGATTTTAGATGGAGTAATGTCTTTCCTAATCCATTTACAACAACTAATAATCAAAGTTACAAAGTTTTATGTGTAATTTTGATTCATGATAGTGTTCATGTTCATGTTATTGATCTTATGATGTTTAGATGATCATAGGAATTATTTGTAACCTATGTGGTAGTTTAATTCTTGATCATAATGTGTTTTAATGGAGTCCATAATTTGTCCTCCAGTTATGGAAAACCAAAAGTCACTTGAATTAAAACCATTAAAAGAACACAAGAGTTAGAAAAATGAAGAGTCTTCATTTTTATTACTCTATTAAACTCATAAGTTACAAGCAATGAAAAGTTTTGAAAGTTTACAAAACTTGCCCTCAAGTTTTGGAACAAGTAAAGTCTTGATTAAAACTTTAGTTCCAACCCTTAGAATTTTAAAAGTTAAAATTCAACCCTTATACTTATAATATTATAAGTTAATATATATATATATATATATATATATATATATATATATATATATATATATATATATATATATAAGATTAAAGTCGTCTTACCGCTAGTACGCCTCATTCACGAAGCCGGTCTATAAGGTGGGTATAAGGTTGTTGCCTATAAAATGGCAACTTAATGGGTGTCCACTCTCACCCACCGCTCGCTTGATTGGTGGAGGGTCGTGAGCCGAACGGGTAGGAAAAGGACTTATAAATGTGAATAAGGTGCTAATCCATGAAATTACACTTTACACTTTGTTTAAGTGGTTGGTGGAGCGTGTGTGGTTAACCGGCACACTAACTTGGACTTAACAAGGTAGGTAAAGGGTGACTTAAGG
The DNA here is from genome assembly GCF_051521515.1 of Lactuca serriola. Lineage (NCBI taxonomy): Eukaryota > Viridiplantae > Streptophyta > Magnoliopsida > Asterales > Asteraceae > Lactuca > Lactuca serriola. The sequence goes on along the minus strand of NC_136408.1, from coordinate 248,599,739 downwards.
TTTATTATAGTATCGGTGGAGCGTGTGTGGTTTATCGGCACATCGATTGAGTGATAAACTTTAAGGGTACCAAGTGATTTGCATGGGTACTTCACACCTCGTTTTGTGGTCCTCGGTATCCCAGTCACAAAACTTGGATGGCACACTCGAGATTGAAACATGCCTTTGAAAAAGTTCATTGAATCTCAAAGAATCTAGGAATTTATAAGAACCAATCAAAACCTAATATTTAATATTTCGGTTTTCATGGTGGAAATTGGTGAATCGTCATTCACCTACCATTCAAATATGTTATAACTTGGATTACGGCATACCTCTTCTAAGTTATAATATATTGTGATTGGATCCTAGCCTTAATATTATATTTGGGTGTTTTATTAAGGACTCTCTTAATATCTAAACTAATATTGTCCTCTTCCTTTAGATGTCTTCAAACAATGCTGCTTCTGGCTCTAATCCTAATGGCTCCTTTACCCTTATGAACTTGTGTGGGAAAGTCACTTTTGATGGATCCAACTTCAATGAGTGGATCAGAAACATCAGGATGATTATCCGCTACGAGGACAAAGAATATGTCCTTGACAAGGAGCTTAAGGAGATTGATGAGACCACTGCAACTCCTTAGGAGATCGCCGACTTTCAGGCACATGAAAGGGATGCTACCAAAGTGGCATGCATTATGATGGCCACAATGACAGCGGAACTCCAAAAGTCCTATGATGATTTCTACCCTTATGAAATGCACCAAGATCTAATGGAAAGATACCATCAAAGTGCACGAAAAGAGAGGTATGAAATCATATGCTCCATGATAACAACCATGATGAAGGACGCGGAATCCGTCACAAGCCACATGCAGAAAATGCAAAGGTATGTGGATCGATTGCTGAAGCTTAATGTGAACTTCCCTGAGGAGCTTGCAATAGATAACATTTTGCACTCCTTACCATCGTGCTATGATCAATTCCGCATGACATATCACATGAATAAGGAAGAGGTCACACTCAACAAACTTCAGGGACTTCTCAAGACCGTTGAAATAGGTCTTAAGGGGAAGTCGGTTGTTAACACTCCTACTCCAAACTCCACTCCGGTTTTGGCAATCGGGAAAAGTCGAGGGAAGAAGAGAAAGAGCTCTTCAAAGGGTACCAAGGCTCGGACCCTTGATGGCTCTTCTTCAAGTGGAACCAAGAAAGGTTTCGTCACTCCTTCTTCTGACCCAAAAGAGGCTGAGTGCTTCTATTGCCATGAAAAATCACATTGGAAGCGGAACTGCCCAAAATATCAGCAAGATGTGAAGGATGGGAAAGTTAAGCCCAACCATGCAGGTATTTACACTATCATTTCTAATAACTCACCCCATTCTAAATCTTGGGTCCTTGATACCGGTTGTGGTATTCATATTTGTTGTGACTTGCAGGGACTAAGAAGAAGTGAGAATGTGGAGCAAGGAAGAATAAACTTAATCATGGGGAATAGGAAAGTTACACCTGTCACCAAGATTGGATTTTATACTTTGTCGCTAAGTAGTGGGTTAAATTTAGATTTGAATAAATGTTGTTATTCGCCAGAAATGGCAAGAAACATTATTTCCTTTCATGCATTGTACAAACAAGGGTTTACCTTTTCATTTAATAATGAAGTTGGTTCTATTGATGCTTTCTTTAATAATTTTCTTTATTTTAAAGCATTACCTTGTGATGGTGTGTATGAAGCTGTGTCTGTTGTTGATAACTTTGGAAATAATGTGATGTGTATTGATTCTATTAACAATAATAACTTGGATAAAGCATCATTATGGCATTGTCGTCTTGGACATATAAGCAAGAAACACATAGGCCAACTCCAAAAGGATGGGGTCTTGGAGTCGTTTGACCTAAAGTCAGATGATAGTTGTGAATCATGCTTACTTGGAAAAATGACAAACTCACCCTTCACAGGCTCGTGTGAGAGGGGTGAAGGTTTGTTGGACCTTGTACACACGGATGTGTGTGGACCATTCAAACATGCCACAAGGGATGTTAATCGTTATTATTTGACTTTTATTGATGATTACAGTAGATATGGATATGTCTACTTGATCAAGCATAAGTCAGAGACTTTCGAAAGGTTTAAGGAGTTTAAACAGGAAGTCAAGAATCAATTGGGCAGGAACATTAAGATGCTTCGATCCGATCGTGGTGGTGAGTATCTTAGTTCAGAGTTCCTTGACTATCTAAGGGAATGTGGGATTGTCTCACAATTGACACCTCCAGGACACCACAGTTGAATGGTGTGGCTGAGAGGCGTAATCTAACCTTGTTGGATATGGTTCGTTCCATGATGAGTTCAGCTTCGCTACTAATCTCATTTTAGGGGTATGCCTTAGAGACTGCCGCCCATATCCTTAATCTAGTCCCTAGAAAGAAAGTTGCCAAAACTCCTCACGAGATGTGGACTGGTAAAGTACCTAAACTAGACCACATCAAGATTTGGGGTTGCAAGGCTTTTGTGAGATGCGAGACTCATGATAAGCTCGAACCTCGAAGCGAGAGGTGTTTTTTCATCGGCTACCCACAACAATCCTTTGGTTACCTTTGATGGGTTTTGAGCATTCTAACACTTCCTAAGTGTACATGCAACCGTAATAACCTTGGATCTATGTTTGTCTAATTATCATGCAAAGTTGAATTTCCAAGGTTATATTCCTATCTAGCATACATGGGGAACAATTTTAACTAGAATAATAGATAGAATAACTTACCTTATTGTTGCTTGTGTTCCTTGAAACCTTGTGAGCCTAGCACCCCAAGTGTGATGCCTCAAATGCTTCACACAACACCAAATGCTCTTGGAAAGACTCTTGAGATAACACACACTTCTTAAAATCGGCCAAGCCCTCTAGTTTCTTAGTGTATCTGATTTTGATGGAGAATATGATTCTTATATAGTGTTGACACATCTAGGGTTACACCATGTAAACCCTAATGTGTCATGACTCTTCATTTCCATGACCAATGGGTTTGTAACTCCCATGGAGCATCCATGGAGCATCCTATGGGTAGAACCCAACTTGATAATCCATGGAGCCTCTTAGCCCACTATACAAGATATGGATGATTTACATAATCAACCCATATATTTAATTAGTTCTCTTTTGACCACTTAATTAATTCTAAATTAATTATTGATCAAACTAATCAAATAATATTATTAATATATTAGAACTTATAATATATTAATAATCTCCAAGTGTTATTTCTCTCATTTAGTCTATCCAATTGCATGGTGCCATGCAACCCAAATGGACCATGCCGGGTCGGGTCAAGTACACGCCCGAAATAGTTATGGACTTAGACACCTTATCCAACAACCTCTTCTACAGACCTAGTGAAAATGTGGTCTTTGTAGCTAGGAGGGCTTTCTTTAGAGAGAGAGAGAGAGTTCATAACCCAAGGAAACAGTGGGAGGCAAGTTGATCTTGAAGAAATTCAAGAGTCAAGCGCTGAAGGAACTTCAAACCCTAGCACTCAACTTGAGGAGGAAACTCCTGTTGAGCATATTGACAAGTCTGTACCTCTGAGGCAGTCCATAAGGGTTAGGAATGCTCCTGAGCATTACTATGGATTCTATGTTACTACAGAAGGTGATACACTAATCAGTGATGAGACACTGATAGGTATGGATGAACCTAACAGTTACGTGGAAGCCATGGCAGGCCCGGAGTCAGCCAAGTGGAAAGAGGTAATGGACAGCGAAATACAGTCCATGTATGACAATCAAGTTTGGAACTTGGTTGAGAATGTACCAAGTCGTAAGACAGTAGGGTGCAAATGGATCTTCAAGAAGAAGACCAACATGGATGGTAAAGTACACACTTATAAGGCTCGACTGGTTGCAAAGGGCTTCTCTCAAATTCCTGGAGTGGACTATGATGAGACCTTTTCTCCAGTAGCCAAGATTAAGTCTATTAGGGTTCTGTTAGGCATAGCTGCATTTCATGATTATGAAATATGGCAAATGGATGTCAAAACCGCTTTCCTGAATGGAAAGTTGGCTGAAGATGTTTACATGAGTCAGCCAGAAGGTTTTGTCAGCAACGAGTACCCTAATAGAGTGTGTATGCTTGAGAAATCCATTTATGGATTGAAGCAAGCACCTCGCAGATGGAATCTTTGCTTTGATGAAAAGGTCAAGGATTTGGCTTTTCTAAGAGTGAAGATGAGTCTTGCGTGTATGTCAAGGCTAGTGGGAGTATAGTTAGCTTTTTGGTATTATATGTGGATGACATACTACTCATAGGAAATGACATCCCAACTCTGCAGGAAGTTAAGTTCTGGCTTGGGAAGTGTTTCTCTATGAAGGACCTAGGAGAACCTGCCTATATTCTAGGGATAAGAATCTTGAGAGATCGGAGTAAATGACTAATTGGACTTAGTCAGAGTACCTACTTGGATAAGGTGCTGAAGAGATTCAGCATGCAGGACTCCAAGAAAGGAGAGTTACCCATCCAGAGTAACGCCAGATTGAGTAAGACACAAAGCCCTAACACTGAGGCTGAGATAGCATAAATGAGTCGAATACCTTATGCTTCGGTTGTAGGATCGATCATGTATGCAATGACGTGTACTCGACCTGATGTAGCCTTTGCCTTGAGCATGGTTAGCAGGTATCAGGGGAACCCTGGCAAGGCACACTTGACTACGGTAAAGAATATCCTCAAGTACCTACGGAGGACTAAGGACTGGGTCCTTACCCTCGGTGGGAGTGATGACTTGAGAGTTGTAGGGTATAGTGATGCTAGCTTCCAGACTGATAGGGATAATTTCCGCTCTCAGTCGGGCTGGGTCTTTACCCTAAATGGAGGAGCAATTTCTTGGAAGAGTTCCAAGCAAGAGACAGTGGCTGATTCAACTTGTGAATCAGAGTATATTGCAGCTAGCGAGGCGGCAAAGGAGGCGATATGGCTGAAGAACTTCATTGGAGACCTTGGAGTTGTACCAGCTATTAAAGAGCCAATGGAAATTTTCTGTGATAGTGAAAGCACTGTTGCCTTAGCCAAGGAACCAAGGGATCACGGGAGATCCAGACACATCACCAGAAAATACCATTTTATCAGACATCGGATAGAAAAAGGACTCTTCGTGGCAAAGAGGGTATCATCGGATGAGAACCCAGCAGATCCCCTCACGAAGGGACTGACTCGGTTTAAGCATCTCCAGCATGCTCGGAGCATAGGGCTGAAGGATGATATTAGATTTAGTAGTTAGATAACCTAGAAATTTGTAAAGTGTAATTGACATTAGATGATGAATAAAAGGTGTTTTATTTATGAGTAAAGTGTTGCTATCTCTTGTCGTTCGTTTACTATATTTCTTTTTCATGTTTTGACTTCCAGAATAATTTTGTTTGGTATAACATATTATTCAAACCTCCACAGTCGGTCATATGTCGGAAGTAGGTATGAATCAAGACTGTCATGATTGGTTGCAGAGGTCTACGGTGTTGGACAAGGCTAAAACAATCATGAGTGCTCATAAGTTCTGAGCATTGGACTCAACCCACGCTCACTGGAATCACTTCATGGAATTTATCTCGAGTGATTGTGAGACGGTAATATCATATAAGTCTTCAAACCTAGATATATGATTTGTTACTTACTAGTTGGTTATGCATTGATTGTACGAAAACACATTGGTAACTCGATGTTATAAAACGTGCTTTTGTGTATAATTCAATGAGTGGTAAAACAAACATATGAGTCGAAGTTTATCTGTTCCTTCTTGGATTAGAAGCTGATATCTGGGCCCCTCGATGATTTTGTTTTGACCTATGTATCGGGCCCGGTCAGAACTAAGTTGATGTGTTCAATTAAGTTCTTTGTCAAACAAATCAAAAATCGGGAAACAAACTGCTGGACAATAAGTAAGACATTGTTCCATGTATTTTCCGGCTGATATCTAGAACAGAGGATTATATGATCACTTATCTTAAATGGCGTATCAACATCTTCTCAGTTCCAAGAGACCTTGAAAGAACTACGATTGTTGGTCGGCTCCTGAAGTACTGGAGTTATAGTTATTAGACTTATCCAAGTGGGAGACTGTTGGATAAGGTGTCTAAGTCCATAACTATTTCTGGCCAGTACTTGACCTGACCCGGCATGGTCCATTTGGGTTGCATGGCACCATGCAATTGGATAGACTAAATGAGAGAAATAACACTTGGAGATTATTAATATATCATAAGTTCTAATATATTAAAAATATTATTTAATTAGTTTGATCAAGAATTAATTTAGAATTAATTAAGTGATCAAAAGATAACTAATTAAGTATATGGGTTGATTATGTAAATCATTCATATCTTGTATAGTGGGCTAAGAGGCTCCATGAATTATCAAGTTGGGTTCCACCCATAGGATGCTCCATGGATGTTCCATGGGAGTTACATACCCATGGGTCATGGAAATGAAGAGTCATGACACATTTGGGTTTACATGGTGTAACCCTAGATGTGTCAACACTATATAAGAATCCCATTCTCCACCAAAATCGGCTACACATATATGAAACAAGAGGGCTAGGCCGATTTCAAGAAGTGTGTATTCTCTCAAAAGTCTTTCCAAGAGCATTTGGTGTTGTGTGAAGCATTTGAGGCATCACACTTGGGGTGCTAGGCTCATAAGGTTTCAAGGAACATAAGCAACATGCAACAAGGTAAGTTATTCTATCTTTCATTCAAGTTAAAAAATGTTCCCCATGTATGCTAGATAGGAATATAACCTTGGAATTCAACTTTGCATGATAATTAGACAAACATAGATCCAAGGTTATTAGGGTTGCATGTACACTTAGGAAGTGTTAGAATGCTCAAAAGCCATCATATATGACTCAGGGAGTGACTGTAGAACCCAGTTCACAACCAACTTATCAGGGAATGACGCACCCAACATTATCAACCTATCGATGTGTGATTTCATTCCTAGAACGTGAGCACAAACGGGTTTACCATCTTCATGTTTCATTTCCAATAGGGCTTTAGTGACATTGAACCTTTCAATTCTTCGATCTTGTGGGTTAGGGAGAATGATTAGAGGAGGTGGAGGAAGTGAAGCATGATATCTTGTTCCTCGATTGAATCTTGGAACATCATCTTCATGTGGAAAGCTTTTCCACGGGATTTGGGAAAACCATAGTTGTCGTACTTTGACATCTAGAAAACGGGAGAAAATAAATTCAAGTTAGTTGATAGATTGAGTCCTTAATAAATCACCCAAATGAGATATTAAGGCTAGGACCCAACACAATATGCTACAACCTAGAAAACGGATGCCGTAATCTAGTTGCAGAATATTTGAAGGTAAGTGAATGACGATTCACTAATTTCCACCAACGAAAAAACGAAAAAGAAATTTAAGTTTAAAAATCTATGAAAGCTCCTAGATACTTTGAGATTCATTGAACATTTCAATGGCATGTTAAAATCTCGATATGCCCCTCTAGTTTGTGACTGGGATGCCGAGGATCACAAAGCGGGTGTGAATAACCATGCAAACTTACATGGTGCCCCCTCATGTTACAGTCACCTATTCGATGTACCGGTAAACCACACACGCTCCACCGAACTATGACAAACATTGAGTCACCCTTTGCTACCTTTGCTTAGAACCATTTAGTGTGCCGGTAAACCACACACACTCCACTAACTTCTTCGCAAGGGCACAAAGTGTAATTTCATAGAATTGCATCAATTCACTTTTGCCTAAGTAACTAAGATTGGGAATTTATAAAATATTTAGTTACTTTTGTACTTCATTATACTTATAATGGAAGGTTTTGTCCTATCCTACTCGTTCGGCTAACGACCCTCCACTAGTCAAGAGTGCGGTGGGTAAGAGTGGATAACCATTCAATCGCCATTTTATAGGCAATTTCCTTAAACACCCCTTATAGACCAGCTTCATGAATGAGGCCTACTAACGGTAAGACCGACTTCTACTCATACATATATATAATGTTAGACTTTTAATGTTATATATAGTATTGGGTGTATTTTACACTTTTAAAATACTAGGTGGTCAAATTTAACAATTATACTTTTAATTCAATTAAATTGTAAACCAAAACTTTATGGATTTATTAAACCTCTTTTAATTATACACCTTAATTAATTAATAAAACCATAAGGGTGTTCTTTGAACTTTTCAAAACAATACTAGGGTTTTAGAATTTAACATTCCTAAATTAAACTTTTAATCAACTTTTAAATTCCAAAACTTGAGGGCAAGTTTTTGAAACATTCCAAAACATTAGGGTTTAGAATTTAAATATACATCAAAATTAAACTTTTAAGCAAAATTTAAATTCCAAAACTTGAGGGCAAGTTTTGAAACCTTTTCAAAACATTAGAGTTTTAAGTATTTAAATTTCAAAACAATACTTTTAAGTTCAAATTTAAACTATAAAACCTAAAGGGGAAAATTGAAACTTTTCATACAAGATAATTCAAATCTAAATTAAAAATAATCAAATTTATCTAATAAAAAAAATGATTATATAAATTTTGACAATTATCTTCTATTTAGGTAAGGATAATCACCAAATATTGATAAAATTCGGATTTTAAAACAAAAACATGTTTATGGTAATTATCCAAAGCTAAAACAGGAAGAAAATCGCAAAAACGAGTTGTCAGACCTTTTGACTCGTCAAGTCAGGACCTGGACTCGTCGAGTACAACTGACTCGGTGAGTCAAACACTTAGAAGCCAAAAAATTTGATTTTCAGTGTTGATTTCGATCAAATATGCATCAATACAATAGAAACCAATTAACACGCTCTGATACCACTGATGGGTTTTAGCTATAAGAACATCCTATGTGCTCATACAAACCCTAATGCTTCGATCTAGGTTTCTCTATTGTACATGCAAGTTATCCAAGACTATCAATCCTAGATCTAGAATATGATAATCAATATAACATATGAATTAGGGTTTAGATCATACCTTGATTGTTATGTAGCAATAACAATCTCAATTCTCCTTGTAATTACTTTAGAAAGCTTAGACTCACAAATGTCACTCCTCTAATGGTTCACAAACACCAAGAGCAAGAGGATGAATAGGAGAAGAGAAGAAACACCCAAAAATGTGTAGAACCCTAAGGATTCAGTTCCCCACGTTTTTGGTGCCCAAGGGGTCCTTAAATAGTGAGGCTATTAGGGTTATCAAACAAGGAAACCCTAATTTGGATGCTTAAGCCCTAAGCAACCCATGGACTCCTTTCCTTAAAGGCCTAGGACGATTTCTAATGGGTTTCCCATAGAATTCGTCCACCTCTTTAATATAGAGTCCACTAGCTCAATATTCAACTATCATGCAATTGACAGTTCAAGTCCCTTAAGTTTAATTAATCTCTTTTAGCCACAAAACTAATTACCAATTAATTCTTGACTAATATTAATTAAATAATATGATTTCTCCTTTAATATATTATTCTCATAATATATTAATAAATCATATTTAATCCTTTCTCTCTATAATTCATCTTATCAAGTTGCTTTGGTGAAGGAAACCCAAAAGGACCATGCACCATCGGGTCAAGTACATACCAAAATAGTTATGGACTTAGACACTAATCCAACAAAGGATTGGAGGAGATTGATGACTGGGTCGTATATGGATGACCAGAGAGCTGCTGTTACTTGGGAGCAGTTCAGGGACATGTTCCGTGCTTGCTACATTCTGAGTGTCGAGCGTGATCGTTTATCTCAGGAGTTCTTGGACCTTAAGCGAGGTACTGAGTCGGTGACGAAGATCACCTGTATGTTTACTGAGATGGCGATGTTTTTCCTGGAGTTTGCCTCGGATCAGGCTTAGATTACATGCTATCTGAGCATGCTCAAGACTGACATCTGTTAGTTTGTTTCCACTCATAGATGCGATACTCTGCTAGAGTTGCAGAAGGTCATCAGGCGGCATGAGTTAGAGATTGAGCTATAGTTGAGGGAGTAGTGGCAAGCCCTATCACAGTCGCAGCCAGCGCTGAAGCGGTCCAAGACCACTGATACCTGGACTGGGGGACAGCCAGGCCGCACTTGTGGGAAGTGCGGAAAGGATCATTCAAGGACGTGTCGGGCAGGGAGTGGGTGCCATTGATGTGGCAAGTAGGGCCATCTGGCTAGGGATTGCACGCATCCGACTCCGACTTCTGGAGTCAGGCTTTGGTATCATTGTGAGCACGTGGGCCATATGAAGGCCCAATTTCCCTTACTAGCTACCAAGCCGGCGCAGGCTCCAGCGCCAACTACATTGAGGATCACGGATGGGAGACCAGTTAGGGCGGAGCCTCCAAAGGCTCAGGGTCGTGCCTTCCAGCTTACAGTCGAGGAGGCCAGGGCAGCACCAGATGTGGTTGCTGGTATGTTTCTATCCTTATTCTCATTTTTTATATTCGTTATATGCTTATCTATTGTACCTGTGATTAGGTACGTTTTTAATGAAGTCCTTGCATGCATTGGTGTTATTTGACTCAGGGGCGAGTCGATCGTTTGTATCTTAGACTTTCAGTAGGGAGTTCAGTGTGCTAGTAGGTGAGCTAGAGTGTCCGTTGTGAATCTCCATCACCAACGAACACAAGATTTCTGCTTCTTCGGTCTACCGAGGATGTGAGTTGGAGATTTTCGGAGTATCCGTTTCGATAGACTTGATACCGATTCCCATGGGGGAGGTGTACGTGATTGTTGGGATGGATTGGCTTAGTCGGTTCAGTTCCATGATTGATTGTGAGGGTCAGAAGGTGGTAGTTCGAACCCCAAGCGGGGAGAACTGATATTATATGGCGAGGGCACCAGAGTGGGATCAGGGTTTTGTTCTGCTGCCAGGGATCGGTAGTATAGTCAACACGAGTGTGTGGGTTACCTGGCATATGTGGTGGATATGTGAGACAGAGGTCAGATTTTAGTTTCAGAGGTTCCAGTTGTCAGGGAGTTTGCTGACGTGTTCTCGGAGGAGTTACCAAGAGTACCTTTAGAGAGGCAGGTCGAGTTCCGGATCGACCTGGTATCGGGTGCGGCTCCTATCGCCAAGGCGTCATACCGGTTGGTGTCATCCGAGATGCAAGCGTTGTCATCACAACTGCAGGAACTGTTAGGCAAGCAGTTGATTCGACCTAGCAGTTCTCCATGGGGAGCACCTATCCACTTCGTCAAGAAGAAGGACGGTTCACACCGGATGTGCATTGATTATAGGGAGCTGAACAATTTGACGGTGAAGAACTATTATCCACTCCCTAGGATAGATGATTTCTTTGATCAGTTACAGGGTGCATCTTGGTTCTCCAAGATTGATTTGAGGTCGGGATATCATCAGGTCTGGGTCAGAGAGGAGGACGTGGAGAAGACCGTGTTTCGCACTCGTTATGGTCATTACGAGTTCGTGGTGATGCCATTTGGGCTCACCAACGCGCCAGCGGTATTCATGGACCTGATGAATCGGGTCTGCAGACCGATGCTTGATCGCTCGGTCATCATGTTGATAGATGATTTCTTGGTGTATTCCAAGACCCGAGTGCAACATGAGGAGCACCTCAGGGAGTTGTTGGGAGTTCTGAGACGAGAACGACTTTATGCCAAGTTCTTGAAGTGCGAGTTTTGGTTACGAGAGGTCCAGTTCCTTAGACATCTCGTTAACCAAATGGGGATTTTAGTTGACCCTGCCAAAATCAACACAGTCATGCATTGGGAAGTGTCGAGGTCTCCTTCGGATATCAGGAGTTTTCCGGGATTAGCAGGGTCCTACCGGAGATTCATTCGGGATTTCTCTAAGATAGAAGTACCCCTCACTCATCTGACGAGGAAGGGGGTGGATTTCCGATGGGGCCCTGAGTAGCAGAGGGCATTTGAGACTCTCCGTTAGTTTTTGTGCGAGGCTCTAGTCTTAACACTTCTGGAGGGAGTGGAAGATCTTATGGTGTTCTGTGATGCATCCATCACAGGTCTGGGGGCGGTCCTCATGCAAAGAGGACAGTTCATAACCTACACGTCGCGGTAACTGAAGCCGCATGAGACGAGATATCCTACACACGATTTGGAGCTGGGAGCGGTGGTGTTCGCTCTCAATATATGGACACATTACCTGTATGGGGTCCGTTGTATCATATACACGAATCATAAGAGCTTGAGACACATCATGGATTAGCCAAACCTGAACATGAGGCAGCGCAGGTGGCTGGATGTAGTCAACAAATATGATTGCGAGATTCTTTACCACCCCGGCAAAACGAATGTGGTGGCGGACGCCTTGAGGAGCAAGTGAGTTGGGTCTTCCACCCCGGCGATGTGTATGAGGATAGCAGTGGATTCTCCGCTTGTGAGCTTGATCATGGATGCCCAGGTTCAGGGCATGCGACTGGAGAACTAGAAGTTGGAAAGGATCAAGGGTGAGAAACACCAAGTTTGTGCAGGATAGCTGGGGATTATTGACCCGATGCGGTCGGGTATGGGTTCCGATGTCTGGTGGAGTCAAACAGACAGTCATGAAGGAGGGTCATAAGTCTCACTTCTCTATTCACCCAGGAGCCACCAAGATGTACAGAGACCTGAGTTTGAGTTACTGGTGGCCATGTATGTAGTGAGAAATCCCTTGGTATGTCGAGAGGTGCTTGACCTGCAGGATGGTCAAGGCCGAGCACCAGAGGCCGCATGGTATGCTGCAGCCTCTAGAGATTCCCATGTGGAAATGGGAACAAATCACGATGGACTTTGTTACCAAGTTGCCAAAGACGGCAAAAGGATTTGATGCTATATGGGTCATTGTGGATCGATTGACCAAGAGTGCCCATATCTTGGCGATACGGGAGAGTTCGTCGGCCGAGAAGTTGGCCGACATATATGTCCGCGAGATCGTTGCTCGACATGGGGTTCCGGTCTCCGTTGTCTCTGAACGAGATGTTAGATTTACCTCCCATTTTTGACAGAAGTTCCAAGAGGAACTGGGCACGCGGTTGCACTTCAGCACAACATTCCATCCACAGACAAAGGTCAGAGCAAGCGGACCATTCAGACCCTCGAGGATATGTTGAGGGCATGTGTCATTGACTTTGGTGGGAGCTAGGATTCCCACATACTGCTTGTAGAGTTCGCCTACAACAACAACTATCATTCCAGCATTGGCGCCCCGCCTTTCGAGCTATTGTATGGGCGGAGATGTTGGCAGAAGAGTTACATCGACAGACGCTGATCTGAGTTAGAATTTCAAGTGGGTGATATGGTACTCCTGAAGGTCTAACCCTGAAAGGGTGTGATTTGCTTCAGGAAGAGTGGGAAATTGGGTCTCGTTACATTGGACCGTTCAGGATCATTTCCAGGGTTGACAAGGTGGCATACATGCTAGAGCTACGAGAGGAGCTTAGTCGTATCCACAACACTTTCCACGTTTCGTAGTTGCGAAAGTGCATCAGGAGGCAGTGGTGTTATTGGATGATATTCAAGTCGATGTGCACCTGAATTACGTGGAGAGGCCTGTAGCCATGCTGGAGAGGAAGATGAAAGTTCTTCAGAACAAGGAGATACCTTTGTTGAAGGTACAGTGGGAGCATTGGAGAGGTCCGAATGGACGTGGGAGCCGGAGGCAGAGATGTGGGAGTACTATCCGGAGCTGTTCACCGCGGCAGAATTCGAGGACAAAGTCTAGTTCAAGTGGGGGAGAATTGTAACACCCTGATTCTCAGATATTGATTTTTATAAAATATCTTTCTTAACTTCAAGGTCTACTCGACGAGTTGGTTGCCCTATGTAGGGTCCTTGATGGAAGGATCCTTATCAATGATCAATCAAGCAAATGAAAAAAAGAAGAAGATGAGTAGAAGAATGATTGAAATTGAGCTTGCATACGATTATAGCTATAAACTGTCTGATACAATTCAATGGACCAAAAACCTCACAGTAAACAACTACTTCACAATTGACAATCTGATAACCTATTTATACCAACATTGACCGAAAAGAGGTTTTCGGTCACACCCTAACCGAGAACCTTCCTAGACCGAAAACACCAAAAATACCAAAAAGACTCAAAATAACAATCTCAAATGCCCTGACTCATCTATACATGTATTGCCTAGCGCAAACCATATACTTTGACCTTTCGATCTCCCCCTTGGTTTGTCGCTAGCATGATTTAGTCTTTATCAACCAGCATCACATCGGTCCCCTCCATCGATCCACTCCACATTCCCTTTTGGATAATGACTGCCACCATCGAAGTGAACTACTTTGCAGTATGCTCGAAGATATCCTCAACGACTTAATTTAATGCAGAGACAAGTGATGGATATCCCACTTTCCAAACTGAAGCAGGTCATTTTTTTTCATAGAGACTGAAATTGCCATTTGGAAGTGTGATGATAGCGGTAGCTGTTGTTTCATCATAAATCTAGAAGAGCATGTTTTCAAGTGACATGTCTTTGAAGTTTTGTAGCATAGGAACTTGCCTCACTTGGTTAGTGGGAGGCCAAATCACTGTTCTGAAAGGTTTATCTGTCTTTGGATCGATAACATTTATGTATAGCTTGATGATAGATTCGGCAGTCTTCATGACAAGAAATCCCTTTTTTGTCTGATCTTCCAAAAATAACCTGAAGTGAGTTGCTTTATGATTGCCTGACGGATTTGCAAACGGAGCGTTAATGAGTTCAGTGAGATCAACTCTTGTCCAATATTCGAAATGATGAAAATTCTTGTAGTATTCAACATTATTGCTATTCCATCTCACGACTTACATGTCTAATCGGTCGTGGAAACCCCATGATCTGATTCCAGATCGGTCACCATAAGTATGAACAAATCTCTTCTTTTTAAGGTCAGTACAAGTGATTTTTGGTTGACCTGGAGGCGCGTTGTCATCTGAATTTCACTTGAACATGATTTGCTTTTTCTTGGAGGATTCTTTCAGCTTTGATTTCTTGATGGCAATTATATGTGGAGCGTAGACAAGATCTGTGGGAAATTTATCATAAATCTTAGTTTTCTTGGATGTGGAGGAGTCACCAGGATGGGTTCCAGATGGTGGGTCAATTCGAAGGATTTCCACTGAGGACCTGAATTTGTCACCAAGTTCCTCTGTCAGCTTTTGTTTCATGTCAAAGAAGCATGCTGATAGAGCTCCAAGGTGAGTCTCAAGAGCTGAAAGTTTCTCAGTCTTCAGTGACTTATCTGCCTCAAGATCATCGATACGAACAATGATTTGCGCATTGGTGGTCTCAAGATCAGAAATTCGGGACGAATGCTGACTGATCACAAGGTCTTTCTCGATAAGCTTCTGGTTTAACACACCAATCTCTTTTCTCAGCTCAGTCACCAAGGAATAATCATCTCCAGACAAACATCCTTCAAAAGGTATTCCTTTTCCGTAAGAGGAATGAGTTGGACTTAATTGCTGGGCCATATGCATAGCTAGCCTCTCAGAGACAACATCATGATATGACCTTGGAGGAGATGATCCCTGGCCAGCAGACGAACCACCAGCTTCATGGATTGAGCTGGGACCTTCTTGAGTGGGTACAAATAAGGAAGGGGCAAATCTTGTAGATGGAGGAGTCACGGTAGTTTGAGTCAGGTCAGGAAAAAGTACTCCCAGCCTTGGATCATTTCTGTGTTTCTTCAAAGGAGGCTGGGAGGTTAGAGTTGTCTGGGAATCACTTATAATGGGCTCGGATGTCAGAACAACATTCTCAAGGGGAGGAATCCCTGATGATGTGTCCATTGGATTTGATGAATCAGCTATTTGAACGGTAGATGCAGGCATAGTCTCTTGAACATCAACTTTATCCCTTATCTCCGGTGTTGGATGAGCACCATCGCGAATACAGTTGAAGAGGTCATCAAGGTCTTCATTTGACAAAAGGTTCTCATTTACACCAAAATTCACCGCTACATCATCTTTGTCGTAACCGAATAGGTCAAGATCCTCATAATCATCATCTTCTCCTCCTTCGGTTTCTGTCATCTCTTCCGTTGTTCCATCATTGACATCACTTTGAACTACCACATTCGTAAGATCATGCTCTTCAGCGACAATGGTAGACGGAGCAACAGCTTCATTCTCATGGTCTGAAATGGTGATGACATCATCATTTACATTTGCATGATTTGACGATGCTTGATCTCTAGACATTTGTTCCGAGGACCCATGAGATTCTGATTAGTCAGTCAGTTCCACAAACTTTCCAAATTTCACCAATGGATACTTTCCCTGAAACATGATTTTCCCTTTTCGATTTTGCTAGATGAGGCATACAGTGTTGGGACCAAATGCTTTCATATCTAGTATCTCTCCTATCTTGACCATCTCGGGATATTGCTTGTTGATAAAGATTTGAATGAATCTTGGGTACAGTAGGAATTGATCTTTTGACTTCTTGCTGGCATTTGTAGTCATCTCCTCCAAAATGAATTTTAAAAAATCGAAGTCAATCCCCGCAGCCAGTGCAACAATTGCCTGAGTATTCCTTGAAGATATCTCATGTAAGCCACCCTTCCTCCCATATATGCAATTCACAAACACGTGAGCTAGAAACCTCCAGTAAGGATGTAACAGCTTCTTCAAGGTAGGTGAAAAAACTCCTTCGTATCCTATCTTCTCGAGATACTTCTCAACTAGATCCAGATCTATATCAGTCGGGTAAGTTGCCTTATCACCAATCTTTAAAACATCCCTGATAAATTTCTCAGTGATGACAATTTTACATCCTTTGACAGTAGATTCAATGATTACTAAACCATCTTCTCCTTTCTTAGTGTTAACCGACTTCCAAAATTCATTGATTAGGTTCAGATAGATGATTGGGTTCCAGGTCAGTGCAGTGGAGATGCAACATTCCCTTAATCCATACATCATTGACTTGAATTCATTGTGTTCCACTGGAGGATCATCTAGGAGAATTGACACGTTATGACTTTCAGCAACCTTATGACTTGCCATTTCTGCCTGCACAAACCTAGCCAAGTGAGAAAAACTTTTGATTATAACAATTAAAATTATTTTCTCAATTAAATCAATTTAATTGGCCATTTGATTTAAAATTTATTAGACAAAATTAGGTTCTCGGCCAACAAGTTCAAGACCGAAAGCAACTTAGCCAATTTGACCGAAAGCAAATGGTCTTGATGTCGATTGAGTTGTGAGTCGTTGGACCAAAAACGGCTTGACCGAAAGCCGGTTAGCCGATGGACCGAAAACTCAGGACCGAGAACGGTTGGAACGAAAGCCTGCCAACTGTTCATTTTTGACAATTAAGCCTCAATTACATGTCGATTTGTTGCGAAAACTGCTTCTCTATGGTCGTAATCTGCATACCTTTGAAGATTTTGGATCAATTTCAAGAAATTATAGAAACATTTTCAAGGGTAAAGAGAGAAAACAGAGGTTTTTGGTCAGGATGAAGGAAATGAGGGGAAGAGCATATTTTGGTGATGCCTTTCACTTATATACCAGATCCATAACCGGTGGGTTGCATCCCATTTTAAAATTATGAGGCCCAATACCCAAAATATTTCAAAAATAAAACTCTTTGAGGATTAATTACAAATAAGAATAATAAAAATAAAATAAAATAAAATAAAAATGAAAATAAAAATAAAATAAAACTAAAATTTGAATTTTAACCTAAATTTCACCTCTATCTGAAATTAATAACCTTTTGAGAAGTGTGATCAAAGTTGTTGGACAATCATTTTCCATTTGTCAATAACTCTCCTTTCATGAACAGATCTGGTCGATCGCCGGTATTGTGATCCACTTAAACATTAAAAAATGTGACAAATTTTAGACATGCTATCAGTGACTAGACATATTGATCCTAAGTTACTAGATAAAATTCCTAAGGACCATTTATCTGGCGATGACCATGGATATTGATATCTACCTAAATTGAGCAGCGAGATCTACAGACAATCTATAAATCGTTCAATTTTAGTTATACTTGAAGGTGTTTCCCGCTTCCTGATATACCCCAATAATCAAGGACTTCTGAAATACTCCTTACTTTAGGTGAGCATACAATTATTAGGAGAGAGAATTGATTTAGAGTGCATATGTTGTACACCCAGGTCGGATCTCTTCCAATCACGTAGAGGGTAAAACATATGACTAACTAGAGTTTTAGAGGGATTGAGAAGTAGAAGTTTGCATATACTATGTACCAGGTCAGATTATTAATTATGCAAAGAAGACAACATATGGCTAACAGACAAAAAGAATAGCATAGATAGAAGATGAAGAGAGACAGAGTTGCATATGTTGCATTCCAGGTCGGATCTTTCGATCACACAGAGGAGGCAACATATGACTAATAGTAAGTAAGAAAGAAAATAATTTTCTACAGACCTACTATATCGAAATTTCCCAGTCGCCCCGTCAATACTGGAATTAAGGATAGAATCCGTACATCGAGGAAAAGTTAATCCACAATTCTAGATATAGGTTTCTTTAATGTGACTGGTGGATTCTCGTGTATATCTCCCTGCTCAACCTATCCAAGCGTTGTATTGTCAAGCTAAATGGAACTATCTAGGTCAGAATTTTGTCAAATCTCTAGAGTCCTTAAGTTCATCTACACCTAGTCAAGACCATTACATATTTCGTGCCTACCAGCGTATCGAACACAAAGCCTAGACAATTCAGCTTTGGTACTTTACACAAACTCAGATTGTCTATTATCACAAGTTTTATATCACTTCCCATATATTTCTTACACAAAAGAATTATCTCAGTAATATTTTTGAGTTTTCTGATTTTCTAGTGTTTTGGATTTTCTGATTTTCTAATGTTTTTTTGGATTTTCTTATTTTCTAATTATTTTTTAGTTTTTATTTATTTCTCCCCCTAAATTTGTGCATGGGTGAGAATGAAATATAAATGCGCAAATCTAAACTAACCTAAACAAGAATTAATCCTCAAAACAAATCATTTTCAAAAAATTTACCAGCACATCGAATCGAGCTTTGTTTAACGGCTTTGTGAACAAATCCGCCACATTATTAGCATTGGGAACCTGTTCTAGCCAAATGAGCGAGCGCTCATAACAATCTCTGATAAAATGAACTTTTATGTCGATGTGCTTGGTTTTTGAGTGCTGGACCGGATTGTTAGCAATTTGGATCACAGCCTCATTATCACAGAAGATAGGCGTTTCTTGAAAATTCAAACCGTAATCCAACATCTGATGTTGGATCCATATGAATTGAGAGCAACAAGCAGACGCAGCCACGTATTCTGCTTTTGCTGTTGAGGTTGAGACAGTATTCTGTTTCTTTCCATGCCATGACACCAGCCGATCACCTAGAAATTGATGTCCGCCTGAAGTCGATTTCCTGTCAAGCTCGCAGCCTCCATAATTGTTGTCAGCAAAAGAATACAGATCTAATTCAAAAAATTTCGGATACCAAAGACCCAGTTTTCGGCTGCCTTTGAGGTACCAAAAAATTCTTTTGACAACAATAAGATGAGAAAGTTTAGGATTAGCCTGATAACGCACGCATTAACAAACCACAAACATAATGTCTGGGTTACTTGCAGTTAGATACATCAGCGAACAGATCATCGATCTGTATTATGCTTGATCTACGGATTCGCCTTCAATATTAGGAGTCGGCAGGGGTCTCTCCGCCATGGGTGTCAAGGCAGGTTTGGCGTCTCTGAACCCGAACTTCTCAAGCATATCCTCCACATATTTGGCTTGATGGAGCAGGATTCCGGATGAACGTTGTTGGATCTGAAGCCCCAAAAACATGGTCATCTCGCCCAACAAACTCATCTCGAACCTCTTTTTCATGATGTCCTCAAACTCCTTGCATAGTTGTGGACTCGTTGACCCGAAAATGATGTCGTCTACATAGATTTGTACAAGAATTTGATCCGCACCGACATGATTTATGAATAGGGTTTGATCGATAGTGTCGTGTAAGTAGCCATGATCGAGCAAGTGATGTGTGAGAGTAGCATATCAGGCTCTAGGAGCTTGATGCAGCCCATACAGAGCCTTGTCTAACTTGTAGACATGGTTGGGAAATTTTGAGTTGACAAACCCAGGAGGTTGATCAACATAGATCTCTTCCTTCACCTTGTCGTACAAAAAATCCATCTTGACGTCCATTTGATAGACAATGAAGTTCATGTCGGAGGCATAAGCTAGGAAGATACGAATAGCCTCCAAGCGCGCCATCGGAGCATATACTTCTGTATAATCAAGACCCTCTATCTATCTGAACCCACAGACAACCAATCTCGCCTTATTTCAGACAATTACACCCGAATCGTCTGGCTTATTCCGAAATACCCATCTTGTGTCGAGAGACTTCTTTCCTGTAGGCAATTCCACCAACGTCTAAACCCCAAGCTTTTTGAACTGATTCAACTCGTCATGCATTTCATCCACCTAGTTGGGCTCATTCAAAGCCATTTCTATGTTCTTGGGCTCTATTTGAGAGATAAAACAAGAATAGAGACATGTGTTGATGTCTCCACTATGGATTCTAGTTCTAACACCGTCGCCCAGCTGGTCAATGACATTCTCGATCGGATGATCGCATTGTATACGAGAGGGTATATCTTGACTGATGTTATTAAGTGAAACAGGAAGATTATGAATATTAATAGCTTCGTCATTTGCTGAAGAATCCACGGTAGATGAAACAGTTTCGTTTGTTGGATTTGCTACAAACTCATCAGCGATTCGTTCGGGAAAGAGAAGTTCCATCAAATTTTGAGTGATAGCAGAAGCATCTTTGTTCATGAACTCTCTTTCAACTGGAGTTAGAGGAGTAGCATCAGCATCTGGAGCAGATTGTTGTGTTGAGGACTCTAGAGAAGCGATTGGAACAGATGACTTCACCAGGATATCAGTAGCAGAAACTAATGGCGGTCTGTAAACAACCTCTTCATCATCGTCTTCAATGATATTCTTCGAGCCAGAGGTAGACCCAACTTGGTTATATGACTACACACTAAAAGATTTAAATAGTGATGTGTAGTCAAATAGCCAATTAGGACCTACCCTAACATCCATTTCATTCTCTTCCAGCCAGCATACATCAAAAGATTCCACGATTTGCTTTGTCTTCTTATTGTATACCATGTAAGCAGTATGAGTAGCGTATCTGACGAAATAGCAGTCATCAGCTTTTGCATTGAACTTTGGGTTGGACTCCAAGTGAAGAAGGGTGCAAGGGCAACCAAATACTATGAAATGGTTGACAGGTAGCTTGTGTCCACATAGAATCACATACGGAGTTTTCATTTGGGATTTGTTGATCAGGACACCATTTTGAACGTAGCAAGCAGTGTTGATCACCTCTGCCCAAAAGAAAACTGGAAGTTTAGAATCACATAGCATCGTCCTTGCTGCGTCTTGTAACGTTCGATTCGTCCGCTTAGAAACACCATTTTGTTGAGGTGTCCGAACAGAACTAAACTGACGCACAATACCCTTCTCAGAGCAAAAATGATCAAGAACAACATTCTTGAATTTTTTTCCATTATATGTGCGTAGCGCTTTCACTCGGTGGTTGGTTTGGTTCTCGATCATTACAATGAACTTCTTGATAAGGTCAACGATCCCAACTTTGTTGGATAGAAAGAAGACCCACGTGAAGCGACAGAAGTCATCTATCACAACAAGACAATACGAATTTCGGTTGATGCTGAGGTCGTTGATCGGACCAAACAAGTCCATGTGTAACAATTGTAGCACCTGACTAAAGGAGTTGACCTGCTTTGACAGATGTGGCTTTCGATGATGTTTTCCTTGAGCACATGACACACATTTTTCAAAAGTGATGAAGTCTCTGACGAGTAGACCATGGACTATTTCGTTTTCGGCAAGACGACATTCCTCTGCAAATGTCCCTGCACGATGAGCGGAATCATTTAGATTTGGGGACCCAGGGCATTACAGTCCTGAGTTGACCCTTAACGTTCACAAATTTATCCTTTGATTTTCCTGAATTTGAACTCTCATTTACAACAAATACAGAGGATGATGATGACTTATTAGACTTTAATTTTGGCACCTATTGATATTTAGGTTTTGAAACAATTTTCTCTTCAGTTTTCTTTGAACAGGTGGATTTTCTACTTGAAGAAGTTGAAGAACCAGACCTACATTTTGACGAAATCGACTTTGGCTTAGCTTTGGTTAATTTTGGCAAACTGTTTGTGATTTTGTTAAAAACTTGTTTGTTCTTATGAAAAACTGCCATTTTCTTGTTTTGATTTGCTTTCCAGTCATCATCTCGAGAGCGAGTTCTTGTGGACTTTCTAATTAAAGACCATCCTCTAGACTCATTCTCTCCTCTTTGTGACAAGTAATGCACAAACATCCGATTAAGACAGTTTCAGGAAATACGACCAACAGTACCACAATTGAAGCAAATTTGTTTATTATCATTGGACTTGGTACTGCTTTTGTTAGATTTCTGGCTTTTATTATCTTTGCTATCATTTTCACATTTGCAAGAACAATTACTAGATTGTGTAGAAAACGTAAAAGATATAGAAGCACTCAAATCAGATTTAGCAACTTTATCAGAAACAACATCATTATTTTCAAAATTATCAGTTTTAAACAACACACCACCAGAAACAAAGACATCAGTTTTTGAGTTTAACACAAACTCATCACAAAATTCAACACCAAATTTAGACAAAGAATTACTTCACTTAGACTTTTCAGCTTCTTGCTCCCCCTGAGCTACTAACACATCTGCACTTAAGGTAGAAATGTTAGTATCCAAAATTTTATCATTAGACCGTGTTGCTTGTTCAGAGGTTGGCTTCCCATAAACTAAGAAAGGTTCTCTGTCAATTTCTTCTTGAGATAGAGGAATAGCAATGTAATTATGATTGAAGGGAGGAGGGACACTCTCATATCCTAATCCTACTTTTCTCTGGTTACCACAAGTAATGTCCTTCCACTGCATTTGTTCCTCGATCATTTTTGCAACAATTTCACTTGACCCATCGATTTTTTTTCAAATTAAATTCAGCATTTTCAAATCGGTTTTTCAATGTGTCAAGTTTAGCGGTTACAGTAGAATGTTTTCTTTTGAGATGATCGTAATTCTCACACTTGTTGCTGTAATCCTCTTGCAATTTCTTAAAATCTTTTTTTTGCTCTCTAATTGAGTTTTCAAAGACTTTTGATTTTTCCTAAGTGTATAGCCTTCATACTTAAGGTCCCCATTCTCTCTATTAATTAATTCAATTTGGTCACGTAAGAATTTAATAGTTTCAAACAAGATTAAGAGCAACTATTTTCACTGACCTTAGGTTTGGCAGGCTCTGGAGTGGTTTGCACCATGAATGCAAATTAAAGATTCATCATTTCCTCTTCAGGATCCTTCTCTGCTTCTTCTTCGACACCATCCTTGATTTGGGCAAGATGTGCATTTTTAGGTCCTAAAATATTTAGAGCCTGAATCTAGTCTTCCCAATCAAAGGATTGAGCCACCATAGCCAAGTTCGCAGTCTAATTGTTTACAGTGGATCCCCTGTTGTTGTTCACCGGCATCATAGCTCGCTCATAATTCTCTCTTCGGTCTGATTTTGGACATTCTAGGGCAAAGTGTCCAGGTTCATGGCAGTTATAACACCTCAAATTTCCTTTGTTGAATCCCACTTTCTTGTCAGAGTTCACACTCCAGTTGTTCTTCCCAGTTTTCTTGGAGAATTGTTTTGCCCTAAAAACAGCCATCGCCATTTGCCATGTGATGTCCATCTCCTCCACATCCTCTGGATGGATTTCATCTAGGTCAGCAAATGATAATTGTGGGGAAAGTTCTCCGGCCCCAAAATGAAACACCGTAAAAATTAAAACAATTTTTCACTTTTGAAAACACGTTTTTAATTAAACCATTCATTCACAAAATGTCATAACATCAAGTTTTCAAATCACAAATGTCTCCCAAGATCAAATACATCCAATCCCATAGATGTGTACGAGTCAAGCCGGCGCCTTCCCGCGGTCATCACTGGTACCTGAAACACATAATACTGAACACTGTAAGCATAATCTTATTGAGTTTCCCCAAAATACCACACTAATCACATAATAGCCACTCGAGGCTGTAACTCTGTTGACCCTCTGGTCAATGTGTCTCAGTGGGGCCATCCAGCCCCAACTCTCTGTGGGCCCTCTGGCCCTAACTCTAGGGACCTGAAAGTCCCAACTCTGTAACTCTATAATCATGCATATCACATATAACAACAATAACAACACATAATAACATGCAATCACACTGGCATATAACTCTACAATACTCTGTCTCTGAACTCTATTACCACACTAGGTAAAGTATAGTGAGAAGACTCACCTCGGGTATCTCGGTAAATATCTGTCTCGAAATAAATGTGATCTAGCCTCCGCCTAATCACACAAAGTAATACACCCATAAATACAACTGAACTCAACCCTATAGGTCAACAAGGTCAACGGTCAACTTTGACCGGACTCGGCGAGTGCACTAGGGCGACTCGGCGAGTCTATATGTTTCCACTGACTCCCTTGGATCCTCTCTTGACACGTCGAGTACTTCCCTAACTCGATGAGTTCCACCTGGCATGAATCGCGGGGCCACCACGACTCAACTCGCCGAGTCTCAAGAACGACTCGGCGAGTTCCGACTTGACTCAACCCCCCCCCCCCTTGACTCTCCCTGACTCACTCAGTTGACCCCTCAACTCGGCAAGACCACTCGTTGAGTGGTTACGGGCAAACTTCATGCTACTCGCCGAGTCTGTTCTTCAGACTCGGCGAGTCCATGCCATGCATAAACTCAAACTCACTTCTGAGGTCAGATCTGTTCCATACAATCATAGATCTTGCCTCCCCAGACATGATAATCACGTAAAGTCCAAACCTTGGTGCTCAAACAACAACTATTTGCTCATATATGATGTTTTAGCCCCATATCTCATAACTCTAGGCCAATACTCTCATGAACCCTCATAAAGCTTAAGGAATAAAGCTTCTCTGGACCTCTATGGATCTCATCTCAAACCTTATCACAAATAGGGACGAAATGGACATCAAATCTAACCAACAAAGGGGTCAAGAAACCCTAAACCCCCATGTTCAACATAACAACAGAAAAAGGGAGCCAAAATATACCTCCAAGATGATGCTCTGAGCTCCAAAATCGAAAGATGTCCACCTCCCTTGACTTCTCTTAGCTAGAATCTCCTTTGCCTTCCCAAACAAAGCTTCAAAGGTCAACAATGGCCTCTTCTCTCTCCCAAAACGCTCAAATCTCTTTAGGGTTTCTCTCTAGTGGTTGGTGGCCGCAAATGACGGCTATAAGCCCCTTTAAATAGGTCTCAAACCCTGGAAACTAGGGTTTCATTAAACAGCATGGACTCGCCGAGTCCAGACGCGAACCCGCGCCCAAAACCACGATCCTACTCGGCGAGTTTGGACTCCAACTCGCTGAGTCTCCTCACAATTCACCCAAAAATACAAGAATAAATCATACCTGGGAATCCGGGGTGTTATAATTCTCCCACTAGAACTAGACTTTGCCCTCGAAGTCTCGCTCTGCAAATAACTCCGGATGCTGCAAATGCATCTCACTCTACGGCTCCCAAGTCATCTCGGACCCCTTCCGATGTTGCCACTGAACCAAAACCAAAGGTACCTCCTTGTTCCTCAAAACCTTTATTTTTCGATCTCTGATTGCCACCGGCCTCTCAGCATAATTCAGGCTCGCATCCACCTGAATATCCTCTAATGGTACCACTGCCGACTCATCGGCTATACACTTCTGTAATTGCGACACGTGGAAAGTGTCGTGAATCCGACCCAACTCTGCTGGCAACTCCAAACGATAGGCTACCATGCCTACCCTCGCGACCACCCTGAATGGACCAATATATTGGGGCCCCAACTTGCCCCTCTTCCTAAATCGAATCACTCCTTTCCAAGGAGAGACCTTCAGGAGCACAAAGTCGCGGACCTGAAACTCAAGCTCGGACCGACATCTGTCCGCATAATTCTTCTAACGACTCTGAGCGGTCAACAACCTCTGTCTGACCTGTTGGATCTACTCTGTCGTCTGAAGCACAATCTCAGTACTACCCATAACACGCTGCCCGACCTCTCCCCAGCAAATGGGAGTCCGACACCTCCTCCCATACAACAGCTCAAAGGGTGGCATACCAATGCTCGAATGTTGGTTGTTGTTGTAGGAAAACTCTGCCAAGGGCAAATACTGTTGGGTTATGAGCATTCTAACACTTCCTAAGTGTACATGCAACCCTAAATACCTTGGATCTATGTTTTCTATATTATACATGCAAATAAGAACTTTCCAAGGCTTTAATCCTAACTAGCATATTATGATGTTCTTAATCTACAAAGTACTAGTTAGAGGACATACCTTTTGATGTAGCTTGATGTCTTCAAGCTTTAAGAGCTTAGCCCCAATAGTGTGGAAGCCTCAAGTGGAATCACAAATCACCAAGACACCTTGGAAGACTTTAGAGAATATGAATACTTGGTTCTCTCTTAGTAAAATCGGCTAGCCCTCTTAGTGTATCCACTCTATTGCCAATTTCACCAACCAAAGACATCTTTATATAGTATGGAGGATTAGGGTTAAACCCTAACACCCATGACCTTTCATTTCCTAGGATCCATGGGTTAAACACTCCATGGACTATCCATGAAAGCTTAGCCCAACCTAAATGAACTTGGCCCATTCCATATATATAAGAGTCCATATTTAATTAGTTCCTTTTGATCACTTAATTAATTATAAATTAATTCTTGATCAATACTAATTAAATAATATGATTCCATATTAATATATTAGAACTTATAATATATTAATATTAATCATAAACATACTATTCTCAAAAGATTATCCATATAAATTGTGTCGGTGAAGTGCAACCCAAATGGACCATGCCGGGTCGGGTCAAGTACATACCAAATATAGTTATGGACTTAGACATTAATCCAACAGTCTCCCACTTGGATAAGTCTAAAACTATTATTGCGTATGACTTCAAACCTAACTGGCAATCGTAGCTCTTAAAGCTGCTGTCGAACTCTGATCTTGTCAACGAACTTGTCCATTAGATAAGGGATCATATATTCCTCCATTCTAGATATCATATGGACTGAGACATGGATTATAATCATTCTCTCTGTCCATTTGTTGTTTCCCGATTTCCGATTTATGACGACTGACTAATTGAACAAATCAAATCAGTCCTGGCCCGGCCGAGCACTTCCATTTGTCATCATCAAATCATCGAGGGGCCCACAGATATCGCTTTTATCCCGAAGGTAAAAGGAACGGATAAACTTCGACTCATATGGCTTGTTCTACTACTTGTTGAATCATACACAAAGGCACGTTTTATAGCACCGAGTTACCAAATGCGTTTTCGTGCAATCAATGTACTATCAACTCATAGTAACAACTCATATCTCTAGGTTTGAAGAATATAAGATATTATCATCTCATGATCACTCGTGATAAAATCCATGAAGTGATTCCAATGAGCGCGGGTTGAATCCAATACTCAGAACTTATAAGCACTCATGAGTGTTGTAGCCCTTTGTCCAACACCTTAGACCTCTACAAGCCAACCCATGACAGTCTTAATTCATATCTACTTCCAACATATGACCGACTGTGGATGGTTTGAATAACTTAGTCATTCCGGAAGAATAACCTAGTTTATTCGGGAAGTCAAAACATGCAAAGTGAAACACAATAATAATTGAATCCAATATGGTATCAACTCTTTGAACATAAATAAAACACCTTTTATTTATCACCATATGATTACACATTATTCATTGTATACTGTTTCAGCTATCAACTTTATTCTTGAATTTAAAACAATAGTTGTCCCATGCTCCAAGCATGTACACTATGTTTTCTTAAACACTAGTCATGCCACACACCAAGTATGCATACTATGTTTGTCTATGATCCTTACTTTGTGAACTAGATCAATTGAACATCACTTCAATGATTCTCTTTTCACACTCCCAAATCCTTACCGCAAATGCAAGAATTCCAAATTCATGCCATTTACTGAAATCTGTTAGATTCTAAACTTATATGCATTGATCCTCTCGTAATGATTATGCACAAAGTCATAAAGACTTGGCAAAAATCATTATAGAGTATTCCAAAGGAGATCAACTCCTTGGAAATATTCTTCTTGCATTAAGTTTCCTTAATCTTACACAGATTGAAAATTCTAACTTTGAAACATTTCCAGATTCCATTTTGACTATCACTTTTGAACAAGAGTTGCCTCCTTACAGATTATGTCAATATGGTCCTTCCAGAATTATCACTATACTTCCAATTGTCCTTGAGTAACCAATCTTTGGTAAACCTTAGATTGTCCTCGACAATTGTTTAATCCTTTTAGTCATATCCAGTTCTAAACCTTTTCCCTTCTTAATGCCCCAGGCATTTGGAAAATTTTAGAAAGGATGAATATAGCACATGTAATCGATCCTATATCCGAAGTATATGGGAATCGATTCATGATGTCTCACATAAAGACTAAACCAGTCTTTTGCTATAATATTTCCATTTCAATTTGCCAAGTTCTCATAATTCAGATTATGAAAAGGGATGCCGTAATCATAATCGAATTTTAGAACACAAATAATGGACCCATATACAGAATTTCCTTATGTTGAGCCACTCCAACATGAAATTCATATATATCCTTGACTAAATGATTAAAACCGCATGATCTAAACTTATAGATTTGAGATGAAGTATAATTTCCTCTCCCTTAATTATAGCAAAACAACTTTTTCCCAATTGAGACTTTTGTTTTCTATAATTAACATTGCTAGCTTGCAATACTTAACATAATTATCATTGCTCCCACTAACATGATGATTATTAGCATAACACTTATGCTCCCACTAGCTTTGACATGTTCTCAGAAATCAGCTGGACTTCTAGAAATCAATACTTCATTGACTTTCTTACCAAAGTTCAGATTTCTGATACTAGATTGTTTTGATAAGTCTTTATCAAAATCATACACCTTCCCTTAGATAGCACACTTGTGTATCTAAACAATTATGAAGAGGGATGCCGTAATCATAATGTTTAGACCTTTTTGCCACTTCTCACAAGTCCAGGTTAGTGTGCCGGTTAACCACACGCGCTCCACTAACGACTTTGAGAATGCAAATATCACAATTGCTATCTAGCTAAAATCTACTTAGTGAAAGTGTTTCCTCACCATCATTTTCATGAATCGGAGAGAAACCTTATGACACTTAGATTTACTGGTGTATGTGTTCTTATCCATGTGAATTGTCAAAATCATAGACACAAGACAAGGATAATGACAAATCCAAACTCATATGGACTGAACTCAATCTTAATTTCTTGCCACCTGGCAGCTCAAGGGCCTGCCATTGCTTCCAAGTTGTTATGCAACTAATTGAGAACTCTAAGAACTCATATGCAAAGCCAACTTTAACTGGAATGGGCACAGAATAAGTCAACACGATAGGTTATAAACCTCAAGTCGTGTGCTAGTGAAGAACTTCAGGTTTTATTCTTGATTAGTTCTTGAGACTTTCAAGACCTTTAAGACTCCCACTGTCCTCTTGACCTATAAGACTCCCTTATCAAATATCCAAGAGATAGTGCGGATTCTAATCAAGACAAACACTTCACACAATTGGCCTAAGTTGGTCTTTGTTTTATCCAAAACATCACAACTTACCAATTTCAAATGTACAAGAGTAGAAAACTTTTACTCTTACATTTGACAAGTGTTTTAACCTTCTTTAAGACATGTCACTCAAAATACAATCTTAGAGTATGACTCTTAAGACTTGTATTGGAACGAAGTATGACTCATCTTCTTGATTTAACCATTTCAACAATTCAAGTTCCTCTTCTTAGTCATAAGAATGCACTAAGACTTCCTTAGAGAACTAATTGTGCTATGGTTTCTTAATCATTAAGATGATCACAAAACTGATACTAAAGTACTCTCCCATCTTTTCAGATATGAGAAACTTTTATCCTTCTGCCTAATTTGATTCTTCTTATTCGCCCTTTTGTGGTGGACTTAATCAGTGCACAAGAATGTGTACTCGATCCCTAAGTCCTTTACTTGACTCACACATCCATGTGAACAAGTAATTAGTCTTAATTTTCCAAAACTTGAAAATTCTCATTCATCATGCTATACAACTTGCATGATTCCAAGTTCCGGTCCAATTGAAACTTGGGTGATGAGAATCTTTCCTTATTTGGTAAATCTAGACATTACCACAAATGAAAGACTCAATTTCATATTTCCACTCTTGCTCTTAATGGAATTATATAAGCAACAATTTTTCCTCAAATGCCATTGTAAGGATATTTTAAAATAAATAAAATCAAAAATTTTCCTTTTATTTTAAAACTTTGCGGAAAAACTTATCCTTACAATCCATATGAAAAACTTGTTGTTATCTATTCCTTAAGCAATATCTCATAACTCCTAAGAAGTAGCTCAAGAATCCGATCTTCAAACTATGCGATAGAAATCCATCTACGCCATCAGATTCAGCATATTCTTTCTTTAAGTTTCTTCACTTTTTCTTTGATTCTTAAAACATCACCATGTGACCCAGTCACATCATGTATCAAGAATCTCAGAATAGAAACTTAACAGAGTTAGATAGTGGAATTTACCTGAAGTAGAGTCAAACTTATTGACTTTAACATCCTTAGGTAAATTTGGCAGCTTCGTGACCAATGCCCTTTCTTTGGCAATACAAACATATGGACCCTTTGATAATGGTACACAGGACTATCACAGACTTAGCTTTTCTCTTTACCATTTGGTCAACCGAGTTGACTATAGCCGATCCCTTTCCATTGGGAAGAGAATGCTTTACTGGATATCCAATGTCATCATTGTCAATGTCCATAAAGTTTTAGGAAGTTGATCTTAGCAAATAGATAAGATCATTAAGGGTCTTGTCATAGTCTGTTTCATAGGTGTCCCAAAGGAACTCACTATGTGACTTAGAAAGTGATTGAACCACCAACTTTCTCAAGACTTTGACACCCAACTCTCCCGGCTTGTCAATATGTGACTACATCTCCAAGATGTGATCACACCTAGACCTTGCCTTGCCAATAGGGCTTGAGTGACCTTAAACTTTTCAAGAACTTGTGGGTTAGGGAGAATAGTTGGAGGAGGAGAAAGAAGTATGATATCCATGGGACATCATCTTCATTAGGAAACCTTGTTTCAAGAGATTTGGGAAGATCATAGGTGTCTAAACCAGACATCTTTTGGGAGATATTCAAGATAGTTGATTTAAAGTCCTTAATATAACACCCAATATGAAATATTAAGGCTAGAACCCAACAAACTATTTTATAACTTAGAAGAGGTATGCTGTAATCCAAGCTATAGAATATTTGAATGTAGGTGAATGACGATTCACCAATTTCCACCAAGATAAACGAAATGTATAATTAGGTTTTAATTGGTTTTGAAACTCCTAGATCTTTGAGATTCATTGAACTTTTCAAAGGCATGTTTCAATCTCGAGTGTGCCCTTCAGGTTTTGTGACTGGGATGCCGAGGATCACAAAACAAGGTGTGAAGTAACCATGCAAACCACTTGGTACCCTTAATAAATTACCCCTCAATCGATGTGCCGGTTAACCACACACGCTCCATCGATACTATGATAAATATTAAGTCACCCTTTACCTACCTTGTTAAGTCCAAGTTAGTGTGCCGGTTAACCACACACGCTCCACTAACGACTTAGACAAAGTGTAAAGTGTAATTTCATGGATTAGCACCTTATTCACATTTTTCCTAAGTAACTAAGATTGGGTATTATTAAAAGTTTAGTTACTTAGTATTTTCATTAATACTTTTAATGAAGGGAGAATTATAGTCCTGTCAAACCCGTTCGGCTAACGACCCTCCACCGGTCAAGCAAGCGGTGGGTGAGAGTGGACACCCATTAAGTTGCCATTTTATAGGCAACAACCTTATACCCACCTTATAGACCGGCTTCGTGAATGAGGCGTACTAGCGGTAAGACTGACTTTACTCTTATACATATATATATTATTAACTTATAATATTATAAAGTATAAGGGTTGAATTTTAACTTTTAAAATTCTAAGGGCTAACTTGGAATTAAAGTATTCACTAGAGAAAACTTTACAAATTCCAAAACTTGAGGGCAAGTTTTGAAACTATTCAAAACTAATTAATTCCATAACTTATGTGTTTAAAGTAGTTTTAATCCAAAAACTCTTCAAGTTCCATAACTTGAGGACAAGTTATGGAAGACTTTAAACTAATAAAAGAATTAACTTTTCTTTATTTTATAACTTATGGATTTAATTATGGTTACATATTTTTCTTTAATGAAGTGACTCTTGGACTTCCATAACTTGAGGACAAGTTATGGAGTCATAAAAATTATTCAATGACACAAGACTCTTCATTTTGTAACCATTGCCAACTCTTATGAATTTTATGAGTCTTTAATGTGACTCTTCATGTAACTTGAGGACAAGTTACACAAACACATTTTATACTCAACTCTTAGATTAAAATGGATTGAAAACAACTATTTCACTCAACATTTCTATTAATCTAAGCAACTCATAAGAACAAGATAATTCAAATCAAACTTTTCATGTTCCATATCTTAAGAACAAGTTATGGAATTCTTTAAAACATTAAGACCAAGTTTTGTAACTCCATAAAAAACTTTGAATCAATTTTTTTTTTTTAAACCTTTTCATATCCATAACTTATGGAGGTTTCAAAAAATAAAACTCTTTAGATCAAACTTTTAAAACTAATAAAATAATCATATTATTTTATCTTTTATTAAATTTGACCTAATTCAACTCATAAAGCAAATTATTCAAATTTTACAAATAATTAGTTTTTCACAAGAACAAGTAATTATCTTAAAATTTGACGAACTTCATGTTTTTTTTTCTTTTTTTTTTTCCAACTTTGAAAATAAAATATTTGCATCAATATAACAGAAAACAACCCGTGTCTCTGATACCACTGTTGGGTTATGAGCATTCTAACACTTCCTAAGTGTACATGCAACCCTAAATACCTTGGATCTATGTTTTCTCTATTATACATGCAAATAAGAACTTTCCAAGGCTTTAATCCTAACTAGCATATTATGATGTTCTTAATCTACAAAGTACTAGTTAGAGGACATACCTTTTGATGTAGCTTGATGTCTTCAAGCTTTAAGAGCTTAGCCCCAATAGTGTGGAAGCCTCAAGTGGAATCACAAATCACCAAGACACCTTGGAAGACTTTAGAGAATATGAATACTTGGTTCTCTCTTAGTAAAATCGGCTAGCCCTCTTAGTGTATCCACTCTATTGCCAATTTCACCAACCAAAGACATCTTTATATAGTATGGAGGATTAGGGTTAAACCCTAACACCCATGACCTTTCATTTCCTAGGATCCATGGGTTAAACACTCCATGGACTATCCATGAAAGCTTAGCCCAACCTAAATGAACTTGGCCCATTCCATATATATAAGAGTCCATATTTAATTAGTTCCTTTTGATCACTTAATTAATTATAAATTAATTCTTGATCAATACTAATTAAATAATATGATTCCATATTAATATATTAGAACTTATAATATATTAATATTAATCATAAACATACTATTCTCAAAAGATTATCCATATAAATTGTGTCGGTGAAGTGCAACCCAAATGGACCATGCCGGGTCGGGTCAAGTACATACCAAATATAGTTATGGACTTAGACATTAATCCAACAAATACGTGTCCCAACTCCCCCCGAAATCCAACACACATGCCCGGAGCATGTCCACGAGCGTCTGAATCGTCCGCTCACTCTGTCCGTCAGTCTGGGGGTGATATGTAGTACTAAAATGCAACCTAGTACCCAACTCCTCGTGAAACTTCTTCCAGAATCTGGAAGTGAAACACACATCTCGGTCTCAGACAATCGAGATCAGCACTCCATGCTGTGATACCACTTCCCTCATGTACATCTCTTCTAACTTCTCTGCGGAAGAGCTCTCACTGATAGCAAGGAAGTGGGCGCTCTTCGTCAACCTGTCCACAATCACCCAAATTGCATCAACTCCCCTAGCAGTCCTTGGCAAATTGGTGATTTAAAATCCATGGTAATCTGCTCCTATTTCCATTCGGGAACCTCCAACGGATGCAACTTACCATGTAGTCTCTGGTGCTCAGCCTTAACCCTACGGCAGGTTAAGCACCTCTCAACAAACCACGTGACATCCCTCTTCATATAGGGCCACCAATACTCTTTTCTTAGGTCTAAATACATCTTAGTGGCCCCAGGATGGATTGAGAGTTTCGACCGATGAGCCTCTTCCATCAAAATGGTACGCGTCCCTCCCACAAACGGTACCCAGATACGCCCCTGAAATGTCATAAGCCCCCGACCATCGGTAACAAACTCCGATACCAACCCAACAACTCGCTCTTTCTTCTGCATCTCAGGCGGCACAGCCTTAGCATGTGCCCCACAAATGGCATCCAACACCGGAGCTATCACGGTCAATCTCAAACATACATCTCGCAACGGGGTGCTCTCTGCCCTGTGGCTCAGTGCATCGACTACAACATTAGCCTTTCCTGGGTGGTATAGGATCTCACAATCATAATCCTTGACCACGTGTAACCACCTCCTATGTCGCATGTTTAGGTTGGGCTAATCCATCAAATACTTCAGGATCTTGTGGTCCGTGTATATCGTACACCGAACCCCATACAGATAGTGACGCCAAATCTTGAGGGTGAACACCACTGCCCCCATCTCTAGATCGTGGGTGGGATACCTCGACTCATGAGGCTTCAGCCGCCTCGATGCGTATGCTATCACATGCCCTCTCTGCATCAGCACCGCTCTCAATCCCAAGATCGACGCATCACAATACACCACAAAGTCCTCCATCCCCTCTGGGAGGGCTAACACTGGGGCTTCACATAGCCTCTGGCGAAGCGTCTGAAAAGAGGTATGCTGCTCTGGTCCCCATGGAAAAGTGACACCCTTCCGGGTTAATCTGGTGAGTGGCACAACGATCTTGGAGAAATCCTTGATAAATCTCCGATAATAGCCTGCCAACCCCAAGAAACTCCTGATCTCGGACGGTTACCTCGGCACCTCCCAACTCATCACTGCCTCCACTTCGGCCGGGTCGACCAAAATCCCCTTCTGGTTAACGATGTGCCCTAGGAACTGAACCTCTCGCAACCAGAAATCACACTTGGAGAATTTGGCGTAAAGCCTCTCCGATCTCAGAACTCCGAGGATCTCCCTCAAATGCTCCTCATGCCTCTCTCTGGATCTCAAATACACCAAAATATCGTCGATGAACACGATCACCAACCGATCCAACATCGGCCTGCACACTCTGTTCATGAGATCCATGAACACTGCCGGGGCAATGGTGAGTCCGAAAGGCATCACCACAAACTCATAATGCCCATAACGCGTCCGGAATGTTGTCTTCTAAATGTTCTCATCTTGCACCCTCACCTGATGATACCCCGACCTCAAATCAATCTTGGAGAACCAAGATGCTCCCTGCAACTGATCAAACAAATAATCGATCCTCAGCAATGGGTAATGGTTCTTGACCGTCAGCTTGTTCAACTCCCGGAAATCAATGCACATCCGGTGTGAACCAACCTTCTTTTTGACAAAAAGGATAGGCGCTCCCCACGGCGAGCTGCTCGGCCGAATAAACCCTTTTCCCAACAGCTCCTGAAGCTGCGGGATAACTCTTGGATCTCTGGAGGTTCAAGACGATAGGGAACCTTGGCAATAGGCGCGGCCCCCGGAACCAAATCAATACTGAAATCCATTTTCCTCACGGGAGGCACACCCGACAACTCCTCTGGAAATACGTCCGGGAACTCACGCACTATCGAAACCTCCTCAACTGACCTCGGTCTCTCTGAATCAACCCGCGTATCCATCACATACGCCACAAAGCCCTTACAGCCCTGCTGTAGACACTGCCTCACCCTAGCGGCCGAACAAAACGCTGACCCAGAACGTGTACCCTCACCGTACACCGTAAGAACTCCCCCACTAGGGTCTCGTATGGTCACCAGCTGTCGCTCGCAGTCAATAACCTCACCGAATCTGCTCAACCAGTCCATGCCCACAATGACACAGACATCACCCATCGCAATAGGAATCAAATCAATCGGGAATTCAACACCGAAGATCTCAAATACGCACCCACGGACCACCTCCGTGGCATATATCACTCTCTCTTCAGCTACGGAAACTCTCAGAAGCCGACTCAATGCCTCACGACTAACACTGATATGCTGACTAAAAGCCAGAGATACAAAAGACCGACTCGCACCCGAGTCAAATAACACCAAGGCAGGTACATAATTCACAAGAAAAGTACCTACGCATAACATAATATAAGCACAATATCTCAACATCAAAATAAAAATATGAAAGAATACATACTAACCATGACATCGGGCGCTGCGCGGACCTCCTCCGTAGTCAACTGAAAGGCTCTCCCTCGTGCCCTCGGCGCCTCGGCCTTCACTGGCCGACTCTCGGTAGCTCTGATGGCGGCAGGGGCAGATCCCTGAGGTGCTCCCTGTGCTGATCCCCGCAACTGCGGACACTCTGACTTCCGGTGTCCGGTCTGGTTGCAGTGAAAACATACTACAAACCCCTTGGGGCAATCCTTGGCCATATGCCCCTCCTTGCCACATTTGTAGCAAGACCCTGCTCTGCACACTCCGTCGTGGCTCTTGCCGCACTTGCCACAAGTGCGGCCCCTCTGGCTCCCTGATCTCGAATCGGTGGGCTTGGCCCGCTTGGCTACCGGCTGAGACTGCACCGGTCGCCGATCCCTCCCCTGAGACTCAGCCTCCTCCCTAGCCTGAGTCTCCAGCTCTATCTCCCTCTTCCGGGCATTTTCCTGAAGCTCGGCAAATGTCCGGTACGTCGAGTTCGCCACGAACTCATGTATGTCCCCCCTCAGAATGCTCAAATATCGACTCATACGTGCCTGCTTGGAGGACACGTGCTCTGGGCAGAACATCGCCCGCTCATTAAACATCCTCGTAATCACCGTAACAGACTCAGTACCCTTCTTGAGGTTCAGAAACTCCTGGGCCAAATGCTCCCTCTCCACCTGGGGAACGTACTCATCTCGGAACATAGCAGTGAACCTCTCCCAGGTCACTGTTGCAAGCTCAGCAGGCATATAGTGCGCCGTCACAAATTTCCATCAGTCCTTCACTCCCAAGCGAAGCTGGTTCAGCGCGAACCGGACTCTCAAATGCTCAGGAGATGAGCAAGTGAAGAAACACCCCTCTATGTCTGAAATCCACCTCATCGCCGCAATCAGGTCCTGGGTCCCGTCAAACTCCGGTGGTTTTGTGTTGCTGAACTCTCGGAACAGCAACGTATCACCACCCTACGGCCTCGTCGCATCTATAGCTGCAGTGGCTGCAGCAACAGCATCCTCAGAAAGAGCAGCATACTTCTCATCAAATGTCTCTATCAACGTGGTCTTGATAGACCCGAACATCTCTGGTATCTCTTCCCTGATGGCCGCAGTCACCTCCTCCTGGATGATCCTACAGATCTCCTCATCCCTCGTATCACTTGTCCTAGATGCTTGGCGAGTCCCAACCATGATCCCTCTCTCTCTCTCTCTGAAATACAACATAAGAACAATATCAGGGACTCGCTCGAGTATACTCACACTCGAGTACTCCATACTACTTGTTCCTTGGTACTCCAAAGATTCTTACTTGGGTTGTGCAATGACCTGGTGTCTTCAGTAGTATGGGCCCAATACTACCATCCACGCCGCATCAACATCCACCCCAAGTCCTCCTCCCAGAGTCCCAATTCCCAAGCACTCTACTCTCTCTAATCATATGATAATCACAACAGATCTCTCAAAATCTCCTCGCTGCTACCCAACCACTCTGAAATATTCATAGCAGCAAGACTCCAAGACTCAGGCATCACATATCAGGCCACTCTAGTCCTAATAAGAATACCTAGTCTACTCTAGCATGCATATCATAGCTCAACAGATAACATATCACATCATATATTATAACACTTATAATGATGGTATTTTGGGAAATCACCGTTCGGGCGTTGACTGTTCGTACACACGACTCTGCTCTGTTTATCTCGCAAGTTCTTCTTTTGAAAACTTGTTTTATTATCAAAAAAATTTCTCAATTCCTCGGTTTGAGTTCATATTTGCCCGAAGGTGCACCCGAATCCCACAAACCTAAGCTCTGATACCAACTTGAAACACCGTAAAAATTAAAACAATTTTTCACCTTTGAAAACACGTTTTTAATTAAACCATTCATTCACAAAATGTCATAACATCAAGTTTTCAAATCACAAATGTCTCCCAAGATCAAATACATCCAATCCCATAGGTGTGTACGAATCAAGCCGGCACCTTCCCGCGGTCATCACTGGTACCTGAAACACATAACACTGAACACTGTAAGCATAAGCTTAGTGAGTTTCCCCAAAATACCACACTAATCACATAATAGCCACTCAAGGCCGTAACTCTGTTGACCCTCTGGTCAATGTGTCTCAGTGGGGCCCTCCAGCCCCAACTCTC
Source organism: Lactuca serriola (assembly GCF_051521515.1). NCBI lineage: Eukaryota > Viridiplantae > Streptophyta > Magnoliopsida > Asterales > Asteraceae > Lactuca > Lactuca serriola. The sequence goes on along the minus strand of NC_136408.1, from coordinate 248,561,027 downwards.
TTTGGGCCCTCTGGCCCTAACTCTAGGGACCCGAAAGTCCCAACTCTATAACTTTATAATCATGCATACCACATATCACAACAATCACAACACATAATAACATGCAATCACACTGGCATATAACTCTACAATACTCTGTCTCTGAACTCTATTACCACACTAGGTAAAGTATAGTGACAACACTCACCTCGGGTATCTCGGTAAATATCTGTCTTGGAATAAATGTGATCTAGCATCCGCCTAATCACACAAAGTAATACACCCATAAATACAACTGAACTCAACCCTATAGGTCAACAAGGTCAACGGTCAACTTTGACCGGACTCGGCGAGTGCACTAGGGAGACTCGGCGAGTCTATACATGTCCACTGACTCCCTTGGATCCTCTCTTGACACGTAGAGTACTTCCCTAACTCGACGAGTTCCACCTGGCATGAATCGCGGGGCCACCACGACTCAACTCGCCGAGTCTCAAGAACGACTCGGCGAGTTCGGACTTGACTCAGCCCCCCTTGACTCTCCCTGACTCACTGAGTCGACCCCTCAACTCGGCAAGACCACTCGCTGAGTGGTTACGGGCAAACTTCATGCTACTTGCTGAGTCTGTTCTTCAGACTCAGCGAGTCCATGCCATGCATAAACTCAAACTCACTTCTGAGGTCAGATCTGTTCCATACGATCATAGATCTGGCCTCCCCAGGCATGATAATCACATAAAGTCCAATCCTTGGTGCTCAAACAACAACTATTTGGTCATATATGATGTTTTAGCCCCATATCTCATAACTCTAGGCCAATACTCTCATGAACCCTCATAAAGCTTAAGGAATAAAGCTTCTCTGGACCTCTATGGATCTCATCTCAAGCCTTATCACAAATAGGGACGAAATGGACATCAAATCTAACCAACAAAGGGGTCAAGAAACCCTAAACCCCCATCTTCAACATAACAACAGAAAAAGGGAGCCAAAATATACCTCCAAGATGATGCTCTGAGCTCCAAAATTGAAAGATGTCCACCTCCCTTCCCTTTTCTTAGCTAGAATCTCCTTTGCCTTGCCAAACAAAGCTTCAAAGGTCAACAATGGCCTCTTCTCTCTCCCAAAATGCTCAAATATCTTTAGGGTTTCTCTCTAGTGGTTGGTGGCCGCAAATGACGGCTATAAGCCCCTTTAAATAGGTCTCAAACCCTGGAAATTAGGGTTTCAGTAAACAGCGTGGACTCGCAGAGTCCACTTTTGGACTCGCCGAGTCCAGACGCGAACCCGTGCCCAAAACCGCGATCCTACTCGGCGAGTTTGGACTCCAACTTGCCGAGTCTCCTCACAATTCACCCAAAAATACAATAATAAATAATACCTAGGAATCCGGGGTGTTACACAAAAGCTTTTTAACAGTTCACTAGACCAGTGACGAGGGCCATATTTTCTTCTTTTTCTTTCAATGATGAAGATGGAGGATTAATTCCATGAGCCTGAATGCGTGCATTTGAGGATGAACCAACAACAGAACCAACTTGTTGAAGAGAAGATTTAGGTTGAGAAACTTGAATGTTTTGCATTGAAGGGAAGACGTATGAACTGGGCTGATGAGTCACATAGGGTTGAACTTGAGGAACATGAGACACTTGAGAAACTTGAGGAGTAGAGAAACTTGAGAAAGCAGTGTTGTTGGTGGTTTAGATTCCAAGATTTCTAGAGGAGTATGAGTTAACATGATTAATCTCTCTTTGCTTATCATTGAGATCACAAGCCTTAATGATCGCCATCGTTTTAGCGAAACTCAAACGGTTCAAATCTTTGGTCTTCTTTATAACTAAGACATTCATATCCCAATATTTCGCTAGAGAATTTAGCAGCTTTTTGTTGATCTCATATTTTGTAACCTTAATACTAGCAGAACTCTTCTCGGTGGTAAGTGTGATAAACCTTTGCAATTGATTCTCAAGAGATTCCCCCAAGACATAGTTAAACATGTTGAACTTCTGTCGCAACCTGTCTTGGCGACTTTGTTTCATGTCTTCATTACCTTCGTATACTTCGATCAATGCTTCCCATAATGCCTTTGCTGAAGTGTACTCACGAAAACCTTGAGCAATTTCTGGGGATAATGCCATAGTGAGTGTGGCAAGAGCCTTTTCCTGTTCCTCGACTCTCTCGAAATCATCATCGGTGTAGTTCTCAACTTGCTTATCAATTATAGTGCCATCTTCCAATGTTGTTGTGATACGTATTGGACCTCTCAGAATACTTCTCCAAATTTTAAAATCCTTCATCTTGATGTAATTTTCAATCGGATATTTCCATTCAGGAAATCCTTCATCTGATAACAATCGCAAAATTCGAGAAGTGGTGCCCATAATAGCATCCAATTCATGATGAGCAAACATGTTTTGAGATTCCATATTTCTTTTTTTTAATTAATTTTTTTTTTAAATTTTTGTAAAATTTTAATAAAAATTAACTTGAAAAATAAACCAAAGATCAAAGAAAAATGGGTTTTCGGTTGAAGAACCTTGACCGAAAACAAGGTATGATTTGATGAATTCAGTTTGAGAGCACTCGGTTGAGATGAAAAGATAAGGTTTTCGGTTTCTGAGTGATAAGGGTTTTCGGGTTCTGAATGTTCAAGAGTTTTCAGTTTCTGAAGTTTCAAGGAATTCTGGATTTAATAAGATTTTCGGTTGAAGAACACCAGAATTTTCGGTTGAAGAACAGTGTTCGGTTTCTGAAGTTTCAAGGAATTCTGGTTTGAATAAGATTTTCGGTTAAAGAGCACAAGAATTTTCGGTTGAAGAATAGTTTTCGGTTTCTGAAGATCAGACCGAAAACTTCACAGATTTCAATGAAGAGCTTGGTTTTTCGATCTTATTTGATTTCCACGCAATGGGAATACCAATTAAAGCTTAAAAACCACTTATCAAAGAGAATTCGGTTGAGAATGAGTTTTCGGTTGATGGAGATCAAGCCGAAAACTATAAGAATTTAACGAAAAAGCTGAATTCCAAACAGATCTTGATTCTACACTATGTAAACTCCAATCTGATCCTCAAAATATTTGCAAAAACAAGCTTTTAGTGAACAAGAATGTGATGAACAAATGTTGCGAAGTTGAGAACTGAATAACGAGCTTAATTGACACCGGTTTGAAGCTCTGATACCGATTGTAAGGTCCTTGATGGAAGGATCTTTACCAATTATCAATCAAGCAAATGAAATAAAGAAGAAGATGAGTAGAAGAGTGATTGAAATTGAGCTTGTATACGATTATAGCTATAAACCGTCTGATACAACTCAATGGACCGAAAACCTCACAGTGAACAACTACTTCACAAATGACAATCTGACAACCTATTTATACCAACATTGATTGAAAACAGGTTTTCGGTCAAATGCCCTAACTCATCTATACATGTATTGCCTAGCCCAAACCATATACTTTGATCTTTCACCCTACTCGTCGAGTAGTAGCGGGTTGGTCCACGTGTTTTAGTGACCTACTCGCCATGTCCAAGAAGGGACTCGACGAGTAGGAGCTGGCAGAGGAAAACCCTAAATTTTGGGATTTTGTACCCTATTTAAAGGATCATTGGCCTCCCCCAGCCTCCCCTTTACAGCACCTTGACACTCTAAACCCTAATTTGTATGGGTGTGCTTGTTTGGTATGTTTAAGCTTGGAAGAAGAATCTTTGTGAGGAAGAAGTTGGGGAAACAAGTAGATTAAAGCAAGGAACTCGTGGGGATCAAAGATCTACTTCAGTTAACACTATCTTGAAGGTATTAGGCTGTTACTTTGGCTCATTTCATCTTAAATCTCTTTTTGGTGGGTTTTAGGAAGGGTTTCTTGTGTTTGAGCCATGATCTGAAGTTGCAACTTCAGATCTGGACTCTCTTTGGCTTCTAGGTCCATAAAGTTATCAGCTTTGACAAGTATGAGACTCCCTTACAACCTTAGTTTTGTCATTTTAAGACTTTAAGGCCTTGCATGCACGTAACGTTTGCAACTTTATGTGATAAACATGCCTTGGGAAGTTGGATCTACATTTTGGAGCCTTAGCATGGCTTAAAAAGCCCCTTTATGGATGAATGACTGAAGGGACTTGACGAGTCGCATAGTCGAATCGGCGAGTCCGATGAAGATTGTCGTGGGCTCTGCGAGTCAGATGAGTGACTCGACGAGTCGGATAGAGTTTTCCCAACCTTTGGACACGTATGAACGCGACGAGTTGTAAGGGGAAAACTCAACGAGTTGGCCAAGGAGTTTACGACCACTGACACTAGGAACTCGACGGGTCACTCAAGTGACTCGTCGAGTTATGCTAGGAACTCGGCGAGTAACTGAGGGTAGTCAATGAGTTGACGTCAACATGGACCGTTGACCTTGATAGTTAACTTTGACTTTGACCAAGGGTTGACTTTTGGACTTTTAGGACATTTTGGGAAATTGGGGATTTACAAGCATGGTTCTATGGTACATTAGGTGGTGGAGTTTGTACCGGCAATCTGAGAGCTTGAGTTATCTTTGAGTCGAAAATGGGAGGTGATTCATCCTTTGTATACTCAAGGGTCTAAGGCACCAAGGCCGACCCTTTGGATTGTTATATGGTTACGTGATATGTAGTATGATCTGTTAGATTGGTATCCTAGAGGGTAGGATGATCTTATGTGATATGTGGTATTACCTGTTAGTTCGGTATCCTAGAGGGTAAGATAATATTATGTGGTATGTGGTATGATCCGTTATATTTGTTGTTGTATATAGACTATTATGTGGTTATTTGTTATATGTGCACATGTTTGTTTGGTGGTTGAGGCTTGTCTTCTTTGTGCGAAAGCCAATAGACCTGGGCATTCCAACCTATTGGTTTTGGGCCGTGAGTATTCCATCCCGAGGATAACTAGACTCATAGTATGTGGGCATTCAAGCTTGTTGGTTGTGGGCATGGGGTATTCTATCCCGAGGATGATTGGACCCATAGTATGTTGGTATTCCAACCGGATGGTTGAGGGCCTGGGATATTCCAAACTGATGGTTGACTGGATCCATAGTATGATGTTTATGATTATATGTGTATTATTATGGGTATAGGCATTTTGTGGGAACTCACTAAGATCCTCACTTTTTATGACTTTGTTTCTAGGGTGCTCTGATATGATACATTTTGAGAACAAGTTTTGTAATGGTTAATAGATTTGAAATGTTTTTAAAAGTTTAAATTTGGCATGATTTTTATGGGTGTTACAAGACTTTCGAATAAAATGTTCTACCCAAGGACCACAACCAAACAAGGAATAGGAAATAAGGCCAAATCAATCATTCGTAGGCTATTAGCTCGTAATCAAATACAATTTTAGAAGCATACACATAGCAAGTTCCATATAATCAACAAGGCTCAAATATTAGTATAACATGGCTAACGTATTGGGGAACTACTTACTTGGCTCGGCTGATCGCGCACGTTACACTCTCATCTTTTTCATTTCCTTTTGAAACCCTTTTATGTTACTTTTGAAAACGATTTTTCCATTTCCTTAGTTTGAGTCCTAACACACACGAGAGTGTGCCTGAATCCCTCAAACCAAGGCTCTGATACCAATTTGTAATGACCCAAATTTTACAAAGAAAATTTTCATTTTTAATTAATAAAACACATTTGCATAAACCATGAAATCCCAACATAATTGTTTTCAAATCAACGTTCATTACAACTTTATTTAAATCATCAGAGTTTCCCCAAAGCATATAAGTGAATGAGATATAGAGTGCACACCGCGCCATCACGCCTTGCCCTTGCCCTTGGGGTCAGATATACCTGAAACAAATCAACAACCTGTAAGCGAAATGCTTAGTGAGTTCCACAGAGCATACCACACACAACACACACACACACATATCCTGTTAGCTAATTAAGGCTACACACATATCACATAAGACATGCATACATAAAACCTGTAAGAATGACATGGGCTACCCCAAATGGTTTTTACCTACGTCGGCCATGGGTTACCCCACATGGTCTTACATCCAATGCCATGGGCTACCCCACTTGGTCTTGCATCCAATGTCATGGGCTACACCACATGGTCTTTACCTAGGAATGCCATGCGCTACCCCACATGGTCTTACATTCAATGTCGCAGGCTCCCCCGGGGTCTTCCATGCAAAAAAAAAAACAATCACATATCATACCAAATCACAAAATTACTAACACATATATCATAATCACTTAATGGGTCGGCCTTGGTGCCTTAGACCCATGGGTATGATGAGAAGACTCACCTCTGTCTGCTGAACACAAAAGCTGCTCTCCTAACAGTCTGTAACCTCCCGTGCTGAATAATAATATTAATCAATGTTAGGACTTTAATTAATCAAAGGAAACCCAAACTCCAAACCCTTCCATGAGGCCCAATTATCCTTCCCTCGTTAATGGGCCCCAAAGTCCAAGTCCAAGATCATTAATGGGCATCTTGGCCTAATAAGGCCCAATCAATATGTCCACGGCGCAGAACAGATGAAATGACTCATAATTCCCATGTAGCACCTGGTTCATGGTGCGTATTTCTTTTTATTTTATTCTAAGTATTTTGCATTTTTGGCCTTGGACTTGGCGAGTTGAAGGACCAACTCGCCGAGTAGAAGCAAGATGGGACGTGGAGTTTAAGTTGTGGACTCGATGAGTCGGGTCCCGGACTCGACGAGTAGATCTAGTCTGGACAAAAACCCTAATCCAAGGGTTTGCACCCTATTTAAGCAATGTTATGTCGGCTACAACGTCCCTTATGCTCCCAGAACACTTCTCATTGAAACCCTAGACGTTATTGAAGCAATCTAAGCCTTGTTGGTGGATTTTGGTGTTTGTGGTCTTAAGATGGAAGGAGAAAAGCTTGAGGAAATGAGTGGAGACCAAGGGAACCCGAGTTGTGCACCTTCTACAGTTCATTGAACGTAAAAAGCTGTAACCTTGCTCTTTCATTTGTTAGATCCCTCTTTTGGGAGATTTAGGGCTTTTATAAGCCATTTTTGATGACCAACCATGATTGCAAACATGGTTGGGGGTTGGGGCTTCTAAATCACGTCATTAAAGGGGTCACTAGGCAGATTTGGGTTGCTTTTGCACCCATGAAAGATCCCATGCAAGCATGTAAAGTTTGTAACTTTACGTGCTACATCGATTGTAGAAGATTGGGTCTATCTTTTGATCAAAGGTTGTACATCAGAAATCGAGGAGTTAGAGTGTGGACGTGACCGACTTAGCGAGTCCATTCCTGGGACTCGATGAGTCTGAAGCTTTGAGTCACATATCTGTTGAGGGTCAAAGGAACCCAGTTGAGTGTTAGAAGGGTTTTAACCGGACAGAAAGAGTTACCCAATGCATTGGACATGATTTTAGACCTGGAGTTCATGGGACTCGACGAGTACTAGAACAGACTCGGCGAGTCCAAGGCAATCTCCTTAAGATTGGAGATGAACTCGATGAGTTGTTCATCAACTTGGCGAGTCGAGGACAGGACTTGTTCATTAGATGAAGGTGGAATCCACGAGTGTTCATACAACTCGGCGAGTCGGATGAGGTTCAAACGATGTTCATATGAGAGAGGGACTCTTCGATTCGATGCCAAACTCGACGAGTCGAGTCATGGATAAGGACGCGTAAAGGGTGAGGGACTCGACGAGTTGACGACCCAACTCGGTGAGTCGAGTCAACTTGAAGTTGACTTTGATTGGACTTGGACTGACCTTGTTTAGGGTTGTGCGTGTTGTGTGTTGACTTGAAGGTTGTCGTGTAGGGATCGAGGAGTCGTAGGGAGTCGACTTATGCGCCGAGAATAATTCAAACACTGCACGACATTGAGGTGAGTTACCTTCCAGCAGGGGTGTGTCTAAGGCCACAATGCCGGCCCACAAAAAAGGAGTATTTAGAAGATAATGGTCTTTGTGATAATTATCTTGGTCTACTTATGTGTTGGTTATGAAATTTATCTGGATGATATGTTATGTATATAGTAGGGATTAGTTTCCCTAACAGTGGTCCTTAGGACCCAACGGTAGGTCAGTACCCGGATATGCCTGACTGTATGTTTATATCTGTTGATTGTATGCTAGTGGTAAGGGGTGAAATAGTCCCCAGTTACCGGTTAAAAGATATCGATGACGGATACCGGTTGAAAGATACCGATGTTGATTACCAGTTGAAAGATACCGATGATGGTTACCGGTTGAAAGATACAGATGAACGTTACCGGTTGAAAGATACCGATGAACGTTATCGGTTGAAAGATACCGACAATATTGTATGGTATGTGGTATAATGGGGGAACTCACTAAGCTTTGTGCTTACAGTTTTAGTTTTGGTTTCAGGTACCTCTCCGTCGAAGGGGAAGGAGTTGGCGGTGTAGCAGCCCATCACACACACACATGGTTTCCGCAAGGAGTTTTTGGGACTGTACTCTGATTTTCATTACTTTTGACGTTATGGTTTGGGACACAACAATATGATTTTTTGACGTGTTGTTTATTTGATAATATTTTGGTAAAAATGTTTATGGAATTGTTAACTCAAAAATGAAATTTTCGGGCTTGAATTTTGGGATGTTACATCCCAGAATACAACCATATCCAATAACCAAATGAGGCCCAATAGCTCAAAGGCCTAAAACATATTTGGGCCCAACTATGATGTGTATGCATAGTGTACTGGGGTCTTGGGACTACGCGCAGCGTACATTAGGTTACCCAGCGTACTACCAGGTTAAGCACTTTCTCTGTTAAGTTCCTAATACTCGATTCCTTTACTTCCAAAAGCCAGATCTAAGTTTGTTAAGACGTCCTAAGGAATAAAGTTAGCAACTTTATTCCTTTCCATGCCTTATATACACCCAAAACCTCCATTAAGACCTTTTCAAGGCCTTTAACCCATGCATGAGGCCAATACTCCCATCAAGACTCCATTTTTATGATACTAAAGGACCAAGGGACCTCAGATCTATCATTCCCATCTTCTGGAGTTGCTTAACTCACAAGTGGAGGTCCATAATCAACCAAAGGGACAAAACTAGAAAACCCTAGCTAGATATAGAGATTTAAGTGGAAAGTTGCAAGCTTTTTACCTCATGAAGCTTTGCAAGATGACCAAGATGCAGATTCTTGAAGCACCAAACCGTCCCAAGCTTGCTTGACCACTTTCTCTTCTTGAAAGAACTCTAAAATGGCCACAAAAACCCACTCCTTAAGCTCAAAACCCTCCCACAAAATATCTCAGCTGAAGCTAGACAAAATGAGGCTAAAGAGGCTGATAGGGTTTGGTCAAAGAAGCAAAAAGATGTTTAAATAGGGGACAAGTCTGAGATTTAGGGTTGTTGATGGGATTAAAACAACTTTTAATATATGAAGATCGATTAGATCTTGAACAAGTATATGAATATGAAACAGCAAGAACGCAATATTAATAACAAAGCAGAATGCAAAATTGAGAACAAAACAGCTTGAATCAATCGTGTCGAATGATTAAATAAAATCCTTAGAAGAGCTCGATTAAGAACATCAACTGTAAAGGATTAGAAGATTACAAGAATGCTATATCGTAAAGCTCTGAATCTTAAAAACAGAAATCTTGACTCTTAAAGCTTAACCTAATATGCATGCAAGCATTAACTTTATATACTATACATAAAAGGCTCTCGGTTGGACAGGCCCAAACCGGAGAATACAAGGCTAATCTAACGAGCCCAAAAGACGCAACTTCTAATAAAACTTCAGCCCAACAATCTCCCCCTTTGCGTCAATTTGGAGCGAGACCTTCACTTCTTACTTTGGGCCGGCAGCTGAAGCTGGTACCTTCTTCTTCACGGTACTAAACAGACACTTGGTTATTGAAAGGATGGTCTGTCTAAACCGGACGTACCAATTAATCATGTCACTGAAGTACTTGATGTCATCTGCCGAATTGTCTTTACACCGCTTGACGATTGATAGGACGTGCTCCAAGCAGGTAGTGGTGTAGAGATGCTTGTGTGCTAAAGCGAACAGACATTTCTGTCCTTCGGCTCTGGTGAACATCACTGAGTTTCGCCTTGGATCTATCTTGCCCATCTTCATTGTGTTTAAATCACTGGCCGATCCCACTGGTGGTACTTTCGGTTTCTTCTTGAAAACAGTGGCGACCTCCTGATCCATTTGGGCAACCTCCATGATGTAGCATGCCAACATCCTTTTGACATGGTCTAAGATGGGACCATATTCGGCTTCGTTTGTCAGCAGGATATTGTACAAGACTATCCAGTCATGAGGATTCAGATTCGGTAGATCCGCCAGGGTGATGAGGTGAGCAGTTCTTGCAGATCCTCGGATAAGCTTGAACTTCACGTTTGTAAATCTTCCCACGGCAAAAGGCTTCATCACCCGAACGTTGACAATCTTCTGGGCACTCCATGTAAGGTATTGAGGGCGAGCGGCCTCCAGGTAGAAGTCAATGAGCTCCCTGTCAAGCTCATCGTTCGGATGCGGAACTTCAAAAATGTTGGAGAAGGCGTGGAAGATGAACGCCTTTCGAGTCAATGGCATATCGAACTGCGAATCGATGGTGTTGTTGCAGTCGAACGATATCACCGGCTCGAGCCATAGTATGCTTGGAGTCTCTATGGCCTCTTTTATTAAACGATCCCTGGTCCAGGCAGGGAAGAGCAGCTTTCGGCTCTCAAGGAGATCGTGGGCTTCTTTTTGCTTTCGTTCGGCTTCTTCAGCCTCACGCGCCACACGACTGGCATCATCTTCAGCATTGTGACTGTTTTTCCGTTTCAAAATGTCAGCAATGGTCTCCTTGTCTTCATCTTCATCTTCATCTTCATCTCCCTCTGCTATGTTTTTGCCCTTGTTCTTCACACCCGAACCCGAGGCATGACCAGTTGGGGGTGGTTCGGTGGTGTGAGCAGCTTTGGAGGAAGGAGGTGGTTTCGATCCTTTCTTCTCATCTCCCCCTTGTTTCGGAATGGACACGAAACTCAGCAGGCCTTCAATCTTGCTTAAGAGGTCCATGGCCGAGGAGAGCTTTTCAGCGAGGGTGCGCCTCACCGAATGATTAAGGATGGGATCGTGTGCTTCCAAGATGTTGGATAGAGCGGCGTGGACATCCGAAACACACGTCTTGATGACTTCCCTCTCGGATCGAAGAGCTTCCAATTGTTCTTGAGAGTTGGAAAGTTGTGTGCTCTTGACCTTTAGGGCAGTTGTTTTACTTGCCAGAACGTCCATCAGAGAGTTCTCTGCCGCAAGATCCTCTTGAAGCTTTGCCAGACGGGCATTGATGGAGGCACGGAGTGCCGAGTTGTCGTCGCTGAGAGTTTGTCGGAGAGTAGCGAACGAAGTCAACTCCGTCGAGACGAACTTGGCCAATTGCTGAACAATCGGTTCCAGAGTCGTCTTGGTGGCATCGGCGCTTTCCTGCATGGACTTCAGCAGGTCTGAAGCGTCGGAAAATAGTTTATCGACTTTTTCAGTCGCTACCTCACAGGCTCGGGTGGAGGCGTCTATCGCAGCAGTGGCTGAGGCCATTGAATCATGTTGAGCCCTGGAGAAGGCATCAACTATCTTCTGAAGGGCAGCTTCAGATAAAGATGATTGCTGGTTGGAAGAGGAGGCGAGAAGTTAATCAATCTTCTCGTTAAGCTCGCGAAGATGCTTCTTTGTCACTGGAGCATCATCCTCCTCATCACTTTGAACTTGAAACGGACTATAATAGACCGAATCAAAGTTCATGTGATCACCACCAAGGTATTGATCATCGCCATCGGAGGCGTCCTCTGGAGATTGTGGTGGTGGTGAAGCTGGGGGTGTTATGGGTTTGGTTGGTTCAGGTTGAGTGGGTGGGGGGTTAGTTTCGGGTGGTGGTGATGTATGGGTTTCGGTTTGTGGAGGTTCGGTTACAGGAGGGGTTTCGGTTACAGGTGGTGTTTCGGTTGATGTGGTGAATATGGGTGGAGGGATAGGGAATGAGGTTGGGGGTATAGTGGGGTTTATGGTGAGAATGGAAATAGGTATTGTGGGTGGAGGAGAAGGAACTGGGGATTGGTGAAGTTCCATTTCCGGGGTTGGGGACCGAGGTGGTGTGTTGCCTCGTTGTGGAGATTCGTCTCCTTGTGATCCCTCAGAGTCCGAACTCCCACCTTCGGATTCGCTTGAAGAGGAGGGAATAAGGAGCTTTCGCTTCGGTTGGGTTTTCCTCCTTTTCGGTTGTGGGGATGAAGCAGGTTTCTGTTGTTTACGCTTCTTTGGGGAAGGTCCCTTTGGAGCTTTCGACACTTGCTTTCCCTTGTCACCCTTTTTGCCCCTGGCAACCGGTTTGTCGGCATCATGAATTGATCGCAGCATGTCCGGTGTCAGTTCCCTCGGACCAGTTTGGCGAAATTCCTTGATTGTTCTGATCAATCTGCTATCTGCTGGCACATCAGCATACATCGACTCTGGGATAGAGCCAATGAAGGAGAATTTCGATGCATCGGAAACGATGATCTTCTTGGTATGAAAGGTACCAACAGAAGACATCGGTGCACCGTCAGCTGTGGGAACATTAAATTTGTCCATTGCCCATCTGGTGATCAAGATCCAGAACCGGGCCAGCGACACCTCGGAGTGTCTGGAAGAGGAAGAGAGGCTTTGAATCAGTTGTTGCCAAAGGACAAATCCATAGTCCAGATTGATCCCGTTGTACACCCCATACATAATTGACAGGAAAAGACGACTGGCCCCGTCCGATCCTGAGCTCCTTTCTGACAGTCCCTTAAAGAGAACTGTGAATAACCCATTCCACTGGGGCGGTAGGCAGGACTTCTTGAACCTGGCGACGGAGGTAAGAACTTCCGTGTAGCCAATGTTGTAGAACATGTTGTAGAGCATACCAACCGGAATCGTCTCCGGGTGAACACGCGATGGGTCAACAGCAAACCCAAGCATGGTGCAGAAGCGGGGACGAGAAATCGACGTCTTGTGTTCCGCCACTTCGAAAAATACCCTGTCGACGGCCTTGTCGTAGTAAGCCGTCGCGTAGACCTGAGATAAGGCCACCATTGGCACTGTTTCAATCCGTGACAGTGCCGGAGCAAGCTGGGAGTATTTGAGACACTCGATGACCGGCGACATATAAGAATCATACGCCAGTGGGTTGAGATCAATCACGAGGCATTGCTGAGGACGGATTGGAAGAATCTGTGAAGTAGCATGGACGGAAGAGGATTCAGCCATTGTTGCAGGTTTGGAGAAGAAGATAACCGGGAGAGAGTTTGGAAGTATTTTTGCTTTGGAAATTATGGGGCAGTAAAGAGGTAAAAGGTGGTGTTGAGGGGTTTTTATAGTAGGTGATAGGAGAGAGAAAAATCGTTTCAAATCTCTTATGGAAATACGAAACGGGGTTTTGGAGTGACTGATTGGTGATAGTTGGGACGTGCGATGATCACGTAGGAGAGAGAGTGTCAGATTCCTAGGATCACGCCGCCCAATAAGCGCCGGTTCAGAGAGAGGAACCGTTTCCATTTCCACACGCGCCATTAATGCCAAATTGATGACGCTTCAAAACTGCACACGCGTCCAACAGTGTCAGAAAAAGCGCGGCCGCTTCAAATTCACGCGCCCTCCTTTTTACCGTCGTTGGAATTTCTATCCTTTGAACTCCCGCCGCGTCAGCAACCTTTTGGACTTATCCCTTTTTAAACGCCATCTTTTGAATTAAACACCCACGTGGATTATTGGTAACCACAACTTCATTATTAACCATCAATTAATTATCCAGCCTGTAAAATAATTAGTAACGGAATTTTTGAAAATCTAGGATTTTCGTGCAAAGAGTGTAAAAAATAAAGAAATAAAGCAACTCCTTTTAGGATTATCTGTGATGTCAATAAAGACACGAAACTGATGATCCCGGGCACGAATCTCTTCCTTCAAGGTCAAGAGAGACCTCAAAGTGTTAGTTATGGAATCCCGTTGAATTACGATCAAACATTTCTTAATAAATGTTGAAAGGCTTCTTTTAATAAGGCTAATTAAGGGTGGTTTCGCTTTGATTCAACAATTCAATTCTTGATATAAGAACGAACGTGAACAAAGTACTTGTGAGACCAGTGTAGTCTGTTCAACAAGTAGGTTTGAGATGATTTTGTAGTGGCTTGAATTAATATGAAATCTCAGATAAAAATTTAAAAACTGGATCCCATGGGCAGAAATGTTATGGTTTGTAACAATTTCATTAGAATCGCGCAAAAAGTAAAAAAAATGAGATTTCATGAAGGTACATTCGTCAATTCATTGGTGAAAACTTGATCAAGTTAATTGGTCACCGTCAATTCGTTGGTGTTGAATTTTGGGTTTCACTCAGGTCGTAGTGGCACGAAACTAAGATCATAAACACAAATGTTGTGTAACCATAAACCTCAGTGGCAGTTTCTGAGAGTCTCAAGGGTTACAGTGAGGATACGAATGTTATGGAGAAGTGTAATGGGGATGGTGAAAGAAGACATAGTACCTCTGCTGCGAACATAAGGACCAAGCAGGAGACTCTGAACTCATGTGAGAAGAGAGTGAGGTAGCTCACGATTAGAATAAATGAGTTAGCCTTATTGGGAAGACAAGGTTTGTGTATACCAGGTCATGAAGGCTATTATTCAAAATCTTATGAGGCTTAGGACACATACAGCAGCATGCTTCTAGGGACACTTAAGTAATTCATCAAATATAATCCCATAAACAAAGGAGCACACGAAGAAATTTTTTTTTTTTTGGAGTTTTAATATTAAAAAAAATAAAAAAAATAAAAAAATTTAAAAAAATATAAAAGATTGAAAAGAAAAAAATTTGATTAAAAAACTTTCGAAAAATTGAAAAACCGAACCCGAACGTTCGGTTGGTTTCGGTTGGAAAAAGTTGAAAAACCGAACCCGAACCTTCGGTTGGTTTCGGTTCAGGAAAATTTTGAAAAACCGAACCCGAACCTTCGGTTGGTTTCGGTTCTTGAAAATTTTGAAAAACCGAACCCGAACCTTCTGGAGGTTTCGGTTTTGGAAAATTTTTAAGAAACCAAGGAATTTAGATATGCAATAAAAAAACTTTTTACACAAAGAAAAACAAATTTTGCACAAGAAATATACAACTCAGAAAAACTACCTTTGAAGTAATGAGCGAGTGAGATGGTTGAACCGAACCCGAACGTTCGGTTGGTTTCGCTTCTTACGTTTGAGGTTGAGAGGTAGTGTGAGGTACTGACTCTGATTCCATCATTCCTAGTCCTTGCAATATTTTATTGAACGATGCTTCAGGAAGAGCTTTGGTGAAGACGTCAGCCAGTTGATCAGTGGTTCTTACAAAGTGAACTTCGACATTTCCATCTTCCACATGATCTTTGATGAAGTGATACCTCAGTGCTATGTGTTTGGTTTTAGAGTGTTGCACTGGGTTATGACAGATCCTAATTGCACTTTCAGAGTCACAATATAGTGGGATCTTCTTCATATTGAGTCCATAGTCTCGAAGTTGACTCTGGATCCAAATCACTTGGGATGTGCAGGATGCAGCGGCAATGTATTCCGCTTCGGCAGTAGACAGCGACACACACGTTTGTTTCTTGGATTGCCAGCTGACCAACTTCCCATCAAGAAATTGACAGCCACCAGTTGTGCTTTTACGGTCGAGTCCACATCCTCCAAGGTCAGCATCAGAATAGGCTTGAACGAAGAAGCCTGAATTGGATGGATACCATAGACCTAAGGAGGCGGTTCGCTTGAGATAGCGTAGGATGTTCTTCACTGCCAGCATGTGAGGTTCGCGTGGGTTAGCCTGAAATCGAGCACAATAGCACACAGAAAACGTGATATGAGGCCTGCTAGCAGTTAGATACATCAATGAGCCTATCATTTGACGATAGAGCGTGATGTCGACAACCGGTTTATCTAGTGAAGGGGTAAGTTTGGTGCCGAATGCCATTGGGACTTTGACTTTTGAGTCTCCCATCATGCCAAACTTTGCTAGGAGAGTCTTCGTGTAAGCTTCCTGATTGATAAAGATGCCTTCGGGTCCCTGTCTTATATTTAAACCAAGGAAAAAATTAATAGGACCCATTGAGCTCATTTCAAACTTAGTCTCCATCAACTTTCTGAATTCAGCTGTTAAGCTGGGATTCGTAGAGCCAAAGATGATGTCATCGACATAAATTTGAACTATCATAAGGTGGTTACCTTCCTTTTTGCGAAAGAAGGTTGGGTCAACCGAACCTTGTTTGAATTTGGACATCTTTAAAAATTTTGTAAGCGTTTCATACCAGGCTCTCGGAGCTTGTTTAAGGCCATATACAGCTTTATCCAATATGTAGCAATGATTTGGATACTTTTCGTTCACAAATCCAGGAGGTTGCTCCACATACACAGTTTCTTCAAGTTCCCCATTTAGAAATGCACACTTGACGTCCATTTGGAAAACCTCAAAGTTTTTGTGAGCAGCATAGGCCAGAAATATTCTAACCGATTCTAGCCTAGCTACTGGAGCGAACGTCTCTTCGTAATCTATCCGTTCCTCCTGACAGTATCCCTTGACCACCAGACGAGCCTTGTTCCTTATGACATTACCTTCCTTGTCCATTTTGTTTCGAAAAACCCATTTAAGACCAACAACCGAAGCATCTGGAGGAGTTGGAATGAGGCGCCAGACTTTGTTCCTTTCAAATTCATTCAGTTCGTCTTGCATTGCTTGAACCCAATCAGAGTGATCGAGGGCAGTATTCACTGTCTTTGGTTCTACTTTTGATACGAATGAGTTAAACATACAAAACTCAACCTTTGAAAATAAGGATGTCTGTTTTGCTTTCAGTTGAGATCGGGTAAGAACCTTTTCAGATACATCACCAACCACTTGAGATATGGGATGATCTCTGGTCCATTTTGTAAGAGGAGGGTAATTTGGATCGACGGTTGGATCTAGTTCAGCGTTGATCATCTTTTCTGGCTCAGATTGGCTATCGAAATCAAGCGACATATCAGCATGCTCCCCCTCAATTGATGAGTCTTGAGAAACATGAGGTTCCGGGGTTTCTTGCGGTGCTGGGCTTTCAGACATTGAAGCACCTTCGTTTGGAGGGGCATCTTCGGTTGGAGAGTTACCTTCGGTTGGTGAAGGACCTTCGGTTGAAGTAGTAGAACTTAGCTCCCCCTGGACTTGTGAGCTTGGTTCCCCCTCGACATGAGAACTTGGCTCCCCCTCAACTGATGCATTGTTGGTTGGAGATTCATCAGTGGGCAATTCTCCTTCATGCATTCTTCTTGCAGCATCTTCGACAATCTGCTTCATATGATCTATTTTGTTGTCAGCTGCACCTGCTTCTGAGAGAGAGAAGCTTTTTCCGGTTCGTCAAATAGGTCCAGAAAATTTTCGTACAAATTGGCGATTGAGACTGTGACTTGGCCAGTTTGAGGGAAGATTTCCCTGGCAGTGTCATCTGTGGCCTGTAACTTCTTGACATAGTTATCATCAAAGGTCACATAGTATGTCTCTTCAATCCTTCTTGAACGTTTGTTTAGGACCCTGTACGCCTTGGATGTGAGTGAGTAACCCAGAAAAATTCCCTTGTCGGCTTTGACATCAAACTTGTTGCGGTGTTCTTTAGAGTTAAAGATGAAACACCATGAGCCAAAAACGTGGAAAAATTTCACATTGGGCTTCCTGTTGTTTAATATCTCATATGGTGTGAATGTGAATCGCTTGTTGAGATAGGACCTGTTTTGTGTATAACAAGCAGCAGAAATAGCGTCAGCCCAAAAGTAAAGAGGTAAGGAAGCGAAACTTAACATAGTTCGGGCAGCTTCACACAGAGATCGGTTTCGTCTTTCGACTATTCCGTTCTGTTGTGGTGTGTAGGGAGCTGAGAAATTATGACTAATTCCCTTTTCTGCAAGAAACTCTTCAAACTCTCTGTTCTTGAATTCGAGACCATTATCGCTCCTGATGTTTCGAACGACCTTCTTGAGCTGAACTTCAATTTGCTTGATAAACACTTTCAGCTTTTGAATCGCTTCAGATTTGAGCTTTAAAAAGAACACCCATGTAAATCGAGAGAAGTCATCAACAATAACCAGAATGTACTTGCTACCACCGATGCTTTCAATAGATGAAGGACCACACAAATCGATATGAAGCAATTCGAGTGGTTCAACAACTTTTGTGTTGATTACGGATGGGTGACTTTGACGACTCTGCTTTCCCATTTCGCATGCAGCACATAAATGCTCTCTGTCAAACATGAGCAATGGAAGACCCCTAACATGACCTCCAGTGACAAGTCGGTTGATATCTTTGAAATTGAGATGAGAGAGTCTTCTGTGCCACAACCAGCTTTCGTTGGATTGAGCTTTTGATAGCAGACATATGGCTGGGTTTCCTTTGATAGGTTTCATGTTCAGAGGAAACATTTCACCCTTTCGCTCTGACTTTAAAATCACTTTCTTTGTCTTTTTCTCTATGATTTCAGAACCTTCATCATCGAATGAAACTTTGAGACCTGTACCTCCAACAAGCTGAGATACACTGATGAGGTTGTGTTGAAGTCCTTCCACATAGGCCACCTTCCTTATGGTAAAATCACCATTCGTTATCATCCCATATCCCTTTATGGTGCCGAAAGAGTTATTTCCAAACTTAACGTTGCCACCATTTGCAAGAGATCTGTATTCCCTGAGCTCCTCTTTCCTCCCTGTCATGTGACGCGAGCAGCCACTGTCGATGTACCATTCTTCGTCAAACTGCTCGTCACTTATAACCTGCAAAAATTAAGCAGATTTAGGAACCCAAAGTTGCTTGGGTCCATGTGAGGTTTTCATGGGAACGGGAATAGTTAGAGAGATGTCAACAAGATATGTTCTTTTAATTAGAGTTGTTTCATCTTTCTTTTTAATGGTGAATACTTTTATTTTGTTAAGATTGTGTTTGGTCGCTTTGGACTCAGGTTTGGATTCATTGACCTTTTGCATTGCCTTCTGTTCAGCTGAGGAATGAGGTTTTTGAGGGCAAGCGGGATTAGTTTTGGAACTAGATGGAGATGAATGAGTAGAAGTAGAAGAGCGAGAAGAATTAGAACGAGAGAATTTGGATGGGGAGGATTTCCTGGCTGATGACTCAAGGTGACCCTTTTGCTTTTGATCGTTAGAGGAGCTGACCTTCGAGTCTTGTTCTCTTTTGACTTCAGAGCCGAACCTCTGTGTTCGGTTGGAGTTGTTCTTGGAACCGAACCTTTGGTTTCGGTTGAAATTCTCTTGTGAACCGAACCTTGACTTTCGGTTGGTATCTTCTTGTGAACCGAACCTTGACTTTCGGTTGTTGTTTTCTTGCGAACCGAACCTTGGCTTTCGGTTGTTGGAACATTCAGGCTTTCTTACGGGATTGTTTTCATACTTCAGATTCTTGTCTTTGTGTGAATAGTATGCATTCTGGGAGTGCCAGAATTGTTTCCTTTCAGAAAGGTTTTTCCTGTATCTTAGGTTCCTTTCTATCTTTTTATCCCTCATCTGCTTAGGTTGATGATGAACGTTCGCTTTCGCTTTTGATGTCACCTTGGCTGGTTCCTTTTGAACTTCAGGAGTTTTTCTTTGAGCCGAGGGAGCAGAGGGAATATCTGAAGAAGATTCAGTTTGCCCTGAGGAAGTGGAAGGAGTATCTGATGAAGTTTCGCTTCGAGCTGTTGGCGTTGAAGGAATGTCTTCTTTTGCTGAACGATCAACCTCTTGAGGAACATCTTTTGTACCACTTGTGCTTGGTTCACTGAAGTTATCAGGTTTGTTCAAGGGTTCAGGTATGTATCTCCCTTTCTTCATCCAGGAGGTTCTTTTAGATAGGCTAACGGTTTCATTTCCATTATCGATAGGAGCTTCCCAGAAGTACTCATCACAGCCATCAGCATTGTCTTCGTTAACAATAGCCGTGAGTTCAGCTGGTTGATGTTCGGTTACTCCAGTCACCTTGTATACCTGATTTGGAGTGGTCCTGACTTTTTGATACACAACAGCTTTTTCTACTAATTTCGGGGACTTTTGTTGGGACAATCTAGCGAATTCCACAGAATTTTCAGAAATAAGGTTTTTGTGGTTTTCAGTTTCGCTTTTAACAAATTCTGAGCAGTCAACCGTATCCTCTACAGAAATTTCACTCATGTTTTCGTCCTCGTTAAGCTCAGATGCATTTTCAACATCGATTTTGTTTTCTGAGCTTACGTTGGCGTTTAGAGAGTCAAACTTTTGTATGGTTTCGGTTCTCAGTTTAAGTCTGTCATTTTCGTCCAAAAGATTTTTGAGCATGTCCTTATGGTCTTTGGATTTAATGAAGGACTCAATTTTGTCCAGTCCAATTTTATAAGTTGGGTTGACATCATCAGAAGATATCACACTCTCACAATTATAGGCTTCGGCATCGATTTCATCCTCCTTAAATTCTAGGAAGGGCAAAATCATGCGATGGATCTTTTGACCTATCTCACAGTCCAAGTGAAGTTGAGTAATATTGGAATATAAACGTTTAGCTATTAAACAAAAGACATTTCGTTGTTTTAACAATTTCAAATTGTCTCTCTGCAAATAAATGTTTTCATCTTTCACTTTGATTAATTCTGACTCTTTTAACTCAATCCACATACGCCGCTCCTCACTCTTCGACGCCACCCTACTTAATTGATCAGTCAGGTTAGAATTGGTGACTCGAGTTTGAGTTAAGCTACTATCTAAATGAGAAATTCTTGTATTAACGTTTTTTAATTCTTTCTCATATGAGGATGATGGTACTTTAGATGAAATAAAAACAGATTGTACCTTCTTTATCAGTTCATCAAGCTCATTGAACTGTTGGCTGAGTGGTTTGGTCGCAAAGCACATATCCTCCTGCACCTTCGGTCCATTGCTTCCTCCATTGGTATTGTATCCCCTCATCTGAGATACGCCAGACACCATGAAGCATTTTCCACCACTGCTTTCCTCCTTAGCCATATAAGCCTTTCCATGAGTAGGCTTCCTCACTTCTTCGTCTTCTGAGTCAGTAAACCAAACTTCGGTGCTACCGAACTCATCGTCATTAACCGAACCCTGCACAATAAGAGCATTAATAGAAGGGTTAGCGGTAGACTTCTTCTTTCTCAACTCATCCAATCTCTTCTGCAGCACGGCTTCCTCATCCTTTCCGTCATCCTTTTCAGCCATCTTCTTAAGGACACAGTCCTTAGCATAGTGGTTCTTGCCCCCACAGTAGAAACAGCTTACTCTGGAATCGCCATCTGCCTTTGGTTCCTTCTTGAGCTCCTTAGCCTTCGGTTCATTGTTTGCTTTTTCAGAGCTGTAACTCCCCTGCCAGTTTCGGTTTTTGCTGGGGAATCTCTTCTTTATGAACCTCTTAGGATTGGATACCATCATGGCATAATCCTCAGTTGTGAGGTCATATGCTTCCAAGTTGAGCTCTTCATCCTCCATCACGGCTTTACTTTTGGATAGGAGGGCCAACGAACCAAGACTAGACACAACGTTCTTCTCTTGAACCACAATCTTCTCTTGGGACTTTAGAATACCCACTAGTTTCGCCAAAGAGTATGATTTAAACTGTTCATGGGCTTTGACTGTGGAAACAACTGCTCTCCATTCAGATCTCAGTCCGTTCAAGAAAGTAACCTTTTGTTCGATGAGCTTCCTTTCGATGTCGTGTTTGATCATCTTGCTGAGAAGATGATTGCAGCGATCAAACGTTTGGGTCACCGTTTCTTCGGCTCCTTGCCTGAATTCTCCAAACTCAGATAAAAGCAAGGTTTGGATGGAGTGTTCAAGATCTTCGTCTGTTGAATACAGTTCGCGAAGTCTATCCCACACTTCCTTCGCCGTAGTGCATGAGCTGACCAATCTGAATGTGTCGGACTGAAGGGCGAATCTGATCAACCTTAGAGCCTTAATATTGCACTGGAATTTGTCTTTTTCATCTTGAGCAATATTCGTCACGTCCTTGAGCAGATCGTTGTACTCTTTTTGCGTCTTGATAATTCTGGATGTAGCAGAATGAGAAAACGGTCCATTGATGATAGCTTCCCAAATGAGAAAACCATTGTCCTCCGATCCAATCACGTAATCTTCAAAATGATGCGCCCATACTTCATAGTCATGGGTGTATAAGATTGGAATCTTTGTCGTCGAACCAATGTTGTTGGAAATATTAATAGGGTTTGATTGCGTCGCGTCCATTATGATCGAAATAACCTGTTCAATGATCATACTTGTAATAAAGCAGATTAGGGCAAAACAATAAATACTAAGATACGTCAATTAAGATGACGGCTCAATAAATATCGATGATTGCGGAAAAACCCTAATGGAAATCTTTTTCACAGAAAAGATGTGTATCGATTACACAGCCTCCTCGCTCTGATACCAATTGATGGGATTAAAACAACTTTTAATCTATGAAGATCGATTAGATCTTGAACAAGTATATGAATATGAAACAGCAAGAACGCAATATTAATAACAAAGCAGAATGCAAAATTGAGAACAAAACAGCTTGAATCAATCGTGTCGAATGATTAAATAAAATCCTTAGAAGAGCTCGATTAAGAACATCAACTGTAAAGGATTAGAAGATTACAAGAATGCTATATCGTAAAGCTCTGAATCTTAAAAACAGAAATCTTGACTCTTAAAGCTTAACCTAATATGCATGCAAGCATTAACTTTATATACTATACATAAAAGGCTCTCGGTTGGACAGGCCCAAACCGGAGAATACAAGGCTAATCTAACGAGCCCAAAAGACGCAACTTCTAATAAAACTTCAGCCCAACAGTTGTGTCCCTCTGTTACGTACGCCCGGTGTACCTTTACGTACGCCCAGCATACGTAAGACTCATCCACAATCCTTCATGCAGAGTACACTAAGCGTACTCATAAGTACGGCCAACATACTAAAGGGACTAATTATGTCGAAATAGGAATTCTTCGAGGGTTTCAAGCCATACCTGATTTAGGGCGTTACACTCACACTATCTGTCTACCTTGTGAATACTACAACTACACCCACACACTTACAACACTTCTCACACTATCTCAATCACTTGTGAATGCTACAGCTACACCCGCAGACTTACAACACTTCTCACACTATCTCAATCGCTTGTGAATGCTACGGCTACCCGTAGAATTACAACACTTTCAATGCTAACTGACTATTAGTGAATGTCACGTCTACCCCCAACACTTTCCATACTATATGACTGTTAGTGAATGCTACGGTTATCCCCGTAGTCTTACAACACTGTCCAAACCGGGCCGAGCACGCACTCGACCTAACACTCAACTGACCTTGAGTCCTACCCGAAGCTCTAACGTAGTTCCCAAAACCTGCTATCTAATGCCAAGGAAAAGCATGAACCAAATGTTGGAACGTGTTCCAAACTCCCAACTCACAATCCTCAATCTGGACGGCCACTCGACTAACTTTCTCCATATCGGGGACACGAAACACATCCTAGTTTCACACCTATTTCTGCTCCTGGATATCTAATCGATTCTCCCCCACTTGGATTCGACTAATTTTTCATGGCATGTGAGAATTGAAGGGTTCCCATTTCTTCTTACTTTCTAATAACCCACTGATGACAATTTGTGCTTACCAATGCTAGCGATTAGTTACCAGTCAAACCTTAAGATCGCCTGTCCTCTGAAATCTTGAAGAGTACTCTTGAAATCTGGTCCAGTCTGACACCTCAGTACCCCTCCCATGCTGACAACTGGAGGCCTTACTCTTCACCCTAGCTGACGAATCCTGATTCTCACTTCCACTCTCGTAGCACCACTAAACTCTAACCGAATACAACCCATGCGAGAAATGAAATTTTCTCGAACATCCAATGACCGAACACCCGCAACTGACACCACCATTGTAAGGTCCCGTTTGTGACATCCCTAATTTTAGGGCCAAAAAAGACCAATTTGTTTATGCTTTGTTTTAAAATCAGAGTTATATTTTAAAGGAAACAGTTGCGGAATTTGTCCCAAAAACAAAATATGATAACCATTTATCAAAAATATTTCTCAAAAAGAATGTATTTTTATTAAATAATAAAACCTCGGGATGTCATGTTCCGATACAGATCAAAAGCATAAACAATATAAAATAGACCTTACAACAGTTATTCATAACTACTGGCCTATAATCCAAAATCTCTCGTCAAGTCCACCAACTTATACTCTTGTGTCATTACTTGTAATGCAAAGAAAACTGAGTGGGTCAGGCTTGGGAGCCTGGTGAGCATATAGGGTTTTCAGTCCACAATAATATAATTATTATATTTAATTATCAAACAATCAATTCAAATACCCACCCCTATTATCTTCATTTATTTCTTAACGATTTATCCTAAGAACCAATTACCCTTCTCCCATTCAATCCTAAGGATTGCCCTAAGGAACTGGCACAATGTCTAGTGCTACAAAGGTTCTTAGATTACCTCTGGTGAACACGCAATTCACAATAATTAATGAACACCTAATGAACACTTAGTTCCAATATTACTCAATGAACACCTAGTTCACAAACACTTAATGAACACTTAGTTCAATTATCCCTAATGAACACTAAGTTCAAATATCTAATGAACACTTAGTTCGAATATCCCTGGTGAACCCAATCACCTAAGGAACACAGAGAATGAAAGCTCTTAGTCCAAACAACGTGATAATAAAGTATATCTCGATCCTGCAAAACCACTAATGTTATAAACACATATAAATTATATTTCTAAAACAATATATCCCATCCCGTTGATCCCCACATACTGACCCTATACAATGATCTTACGAGATCTAGCCTAAGGAATCGATATGAACCACAAACTGACGAAGCTGCTTCGAAAATTCCTTGGCAGCAAACGAGGATCAATAAAGACATCAATTGAGGGGAATGGAATAAGTTTCACCACGAAACTTCATTCGTAAAAGAAAGAACCACAAGACAGTTAAGTCAGGGGTAGTTATCAATGCCTAGGCTGTGGTCTGGAAATCGTGAGGTATATAACCCCTGACGCACCCTATCCTGCAATGGAAACGCTGACTAATGCCTAGGTTGTGGTCTGAACCCCCAGACTCACCCTATCCGACATCGGAAATGGAAACACCGACTAATGCCTAGGCTGTGGTCTGAATACATGAAGTATTTCACCCCCAGACGCACATGCACCCTATCCAGCAATTTAACACCAGACATACCTAGCAGTGGTCAATTACCGACACACTTTATTAGGCAGTCTACGGAGTTCCATTAATTACTTCGTGAGAGAAAACGCTGACATATGAAGCTCGGTCGATCACTTCATAAAAGAAACGCTGACTCCAAAGCTCTCTCAAATTAAAAGTATGGGGAAATACTAATATAGTATTCTCGTACGCTCCCGTAACCGACACACAAATTTGTCAAAGAACTTTGTACATGATAGTACTTCTGGCACAAGAAGCACCCAAGACACAGAGCTTTGAAAAGGACTTCGTACATAAAATGTACTTCTGTACGTAGGACGTACTCCACCGATCATCAATCTGACAACACACGTACTCTTAATAAGAGGGTACCCAATGTCCAAACTTAATGGAACTAAACATCCTTATTTAAGTCTTAAGCCATCACTAGGCAAGCCTACGATGCCTATAATCAACTTTCGATACTATCTCCATTTGGGAACACTAACTACGAGTATACTTAACACAATGTTTTAAGTAATATATACACATCTTAACACGTATTGGACCATAATTGGTTCGTACGTTGTATATCATCAATTATATATATAACATGTATTTCGGGCAATAACAAATACTTCACATACATATATAATTAATACTTTAATCAATACTTGTATTAAAATTATGTCCATGAAAGGGACTATGCACATGATACCCTATCGGATGAACACTTAGTTCAAAAATACATAATCCGTACTCCCGGATCTAACATTTACCTCATTTCCTAATCCATATTCCCGAATCTAAAAATAACCTCTTGATCGAATCCATACTCCCGAATCTATAACAAGTTTATCTCTTTACCCTTATATCTTATGATCCAAATCATCTTTTATCCCATAACAAGAATCT
Source organism: Lactuca serriola (assembly GCF_051521515.1). NCBI lineage: Eukaryota > Viridiplantae > Streptophyta > Magnoliopsida > Asterales > Asteraceae > Lactuca > Lactuca serriola. The sequence goes on along the minus strand of NC_136408.1, from coordinate 248,534,894 downwards.
CATCTACCCATGCTCTACCCAACATATTCGTAGATGCAAAATACGTATACGGTTTAACTCATTAAAACCTATATAATTTATCCATTCCACAATTATCTCAAATAAACAACAATATATACACATAATACGTATTTCATAGCAAATACTTAATATTTATGTGTAAGAAGAAAGTGACCACACACTCACTTGCTTAGAAGATGATCGGACAACACTACGACTTGTAGAAGTAGTATTCCTGGGTAGATCTTGAGGATCTTCACAAAAACCAGGCTCTTCGCGGGCAGGGCTTCGACTCGGGAATCTCACTTCTCGGGATCTTCGGGACTTCAGAACTTGCTTAGGGGCTCGAGAATGATATCGGGTGTCACACCCCCAAACCAAGGACGGCGGAAACGTTCGGGGGTGGAGGACTTCATGTATAGTATCACAACAACGAGTATAATAGTGCTCAAAGTAAATACAACCATCATAAATATAATTGAAAAAGTTACACCAAAGTATGTGTTTACATGTTTCAAAATCAATTACATTATGATGACAAAATAAATTGTTTGACGATTTAACGTCCCATCCTCAAGGCGCTGATGTTTTCCTGTTTCACTGATTTCCTGACAATACAAGTAGTTTTGAAAAAGTGTGAACAATTAAGTTGGTGAGTTCGTAAGATTTTTGTTTTAGAATGAAACCGTTTTCCTTGTAAAAGTAACAAAGTATGTTTCCATAAAATCCAATATTTTCCTTATTATGTATGAAATGAATGCTTCTATGTTATGCGATAATGAATCCTAGAAAGACCCATAGATTCCTTCTATAATCACTCAGTGTATATAAATTATATAAAAATTAAGTTAAATAAACCGTTGAATATAATGGGTCTGCCCCAAGTCCACAACCAAACAAGGAACAGGAGATAAGGCGGGCCCACCAATTCTAAGTCAATTGTGACTAGATTCTTATATAACTCTATCATATACACTTAGCAATTATAGCTGAAGTCTAATAGTTCTAGATGAAAGATAGTTTTAATATCATGAAAACTATTTGTACCCCTTTTTGTATACAACCAGTACTTTGTATTTGTACCCCTTTCCGTATAAAACCGGTACTTTGTATTTGTACCCCTTTTCATATGAAAACCTTTTGTAATGTAAATGAACATAAACTATACCTATTATAGGGGTCGTTTGATAGTTGATGACTGAGTTAGAACTGATTGGGTTAGAAACTGACTGGGTTAGAAGTTCTGACTGAATTAACTTCGGATTGAAACTTGTTGTTTGATTTTACATCTGACTGACAGTGCAAAAATGACTATATTACCCTCAAACAACATTTTTTATAAAAACATTCATAATATATAAATTTCATTCTTCTCCCTTTCTATTTTTTGTTTTTACTCAAGTATACACACATTTTTCATATTCAAATAAATATACACAACATTTTTCATAAAAGCTTATATAAAATACATTTTCCAAAATAAGATTTGTACACACAAATATACTTACAACCATTCACCTGTGTAACTATAATCTAAATCCATATTTGTACCAGTGAATTTCCATAATCATATAAAAAAACTAGAAATAATGAACTGAATCAATAAAAAACAAAAGATTAATGAACCAATGCAGTTTTTTCCAAAATACTATTCTCACTTCCATCTTCAGTTGTGATTGTAAGCACCTCTTTTGTCGTTTCACTCTCCAATTGAAAGAAATAAAAGGTAATCCTACTAGGAGCACAATATAAAACTGATTATCAGAACTTCATACAATAAAATATCTTTTGTTGATTTAACACTTATATCTCATCAATAATTCAACAATAATGGTGTATATTCAAACATCAATTCAGCAATAAATCACAATAAATTACTACAACAAATTGAAAAACTAGCAACTCAAGCACGTCGGAAGGACATCAACAAAAATTGAACAATTCAATATACAATCTGATTTCCTACATTATACATAAAAAAGGGGTTTTTCCAGATTTTCGTTCATAAACAACCCCTCAACATCAAAAAATAGATTTAAAAAAAAAAAAGAAACCTGTTTGCCGCAAGTCAGACGTTGCTATAGGCGGGGATAGGTGGCGAAGAGACGACGGCGGCGTCGATTTGGCCAGATGAAAGACTGCACCTTCAATTTTTTGTGGAAGAAGGAAGAGACAGTAGCGATGAAGAGAGCCGAAGAGGGGAGGTTGCATGCGTCGTTTTTTTCTTTAGGGCATATCAGTCAATTTTTTGAGTCAGCTACTAATAATCAATGGACCGGGTAAGCTATTGGGTCAGTCAAAACTTACCGAGTCAGCCACTTTTTGAGATTACCAAACGGGCTAACCGGACCGAATCAGTCCAAAATTACTGACCGGACCCAGTAAGCCTAAAATCAAACAGCCCCATAGTTTATCAAGATGTTTGAAATGTATAAGCAACCTAACTATACCTATTATAGTTTAGTATGTTTGTTTGTTGTGTATAAGAACCCTTTTCTATGTAAGTCGAATGTATAGCAAAATATAACTATGTTTATCTTGCTTTGTTTTGTACTAATGGTAATGATGGAGGATTCTTACAATTCAGTGAGTATTTTCTGTTATATAATTATACCACAACAAGAAACACATGTAAAATACGAAGTCATCAAAGATTTAACACTTTGCTCAACATGTTACAAAGTGTGTTGAAAGTTATAAGCTGTTAACTAGTTTTTAACTTTTCTACACTGTTTTAGAAAGATCATAGAAAAATCATACGAAATCAAAAACTTAATCCGTAAATTCTGAGAGTTCCTAAAATGTGTCTATTTATTCATAATTTTTATCTTTAGTTTTGATGACCTTCAACTTGTGTGAAAAAGTACATAATCACAGACTGGTCCGGATTGATGTTTGAAATGATAGGCAGTTTTGTAAAAATCACCATAAATTGTAGAAAAATCGTATGGAGATGTGCAAGTAGTCATTTTAAATCTAAGAACTTTATCTATTTTCACATAATACAGTTTTTTAAAACTAAAATGTCTAAGTTGTCCAAAACAGTCCGTGAATGGAGTCCAACTTTTCTGATGAAAGCTGTTAGAAAAGTTTAGTTATGTTCTTGGTGTTTTAACTTGTATTTCCCCCCTAAAACTTGAGAAAACACGAAAATGTAGGGATATGAACTCACCTTGTGTGATTTCAGTAGATGAATGTTGGAGAAATGAAGTGTTAACTCAAGAACACTTGAAGATGCCTTGAAGATTTTCGAGAATCTAAGATCAAAGCGACGATATTTGTGTAAGCAATCTATGATTTGGATGAAGGATAGTAGAATATCTAAGTGTATGTGGAAGATACTTACTAAATGTGGAGGAAAAATCTAAGATCAGCCCTTGAATGTCGAATTTTTAGAGAGAGGAAGTGAGAGAGAAAACATGTTTGATCTTTGGTGGAAGAATGAGAAAATCAGAGAAGTGTGAGGAGAGAGGAGAGTTTTCTAGCCTTTGACCAAGTGTGTGGATGAAAAATGGTAGGAAAAGTACCATTAAATGACTAGTTATGGGCTGATGGTGAATAGTGACATGGAGTGGGTATGGAAGTGGTTGCTTGTGTCATAGAATAAAGAAAAGTCAACACTCAACCTTTGTACCTCACCCACTCTTCATTGATAAGGTTTTATCCCCAAAAATGTGATTAATTAATAAATATGGGGCCTTATATGTTGAAATTAAGTTTTGGGTGAAAATCCCGAGTTAAAACAATTAAAAACGGGCCTAGAACGCAAAACTAGTCGAAAACCAGGTGAAAAAGAGCTTCCTGTGAGACCTCTCGGTCCTAGGCCGAGGTTCGGTCCGAAGGGACCTTCGGCTCCTGAGAGGGTTCGGTCGCTTCTGATGCATTCGCTTCTGACAAGTTCGCTTCTGATTCCTTTGCTTCTGACACCTTCGCTTCTGACAAGTTCGGTTCCTAAGAGGGGTTTCGGGTCCTTAAGTCTATTTTGTCCGTTTTTACCCCGTTTTAAGCGGGTTTTAACCTGGTTAAGGGTCGGGATGGCCCGAAAGACTACAAAAAGATTAAGGAACTTTTAAGAGAGATTTGGGAGAGATTTCATATTCTTGGAGAGATTTCTCATACAAGGAGAGATCTGGGAGAGATTTGACATACGTGGAGAGATTTGGGAGAGATTTCACATACTTGGAGATATTTCTCGTATGGAGAGAGATTTGGGAGAGATTCCTCATTCTTGGAGAGATTTCTCATACAATGAGAGATTTGGGAGAGTTTTGACATACGTGGAGAGATTTGGGAGAGATTTCACATACTTGGAGAGATTTCTCATATGGAGAGAGATTTGGGAGAGATTCATCATTCTTGGAGAGATTTAGGAGAGATTCCTCATTCTTGGAGAGATTTGGGAGAGATTTGATATACATGGAGAGATTTGAGAGAGATTCTAGATAACGAGAGATAGAGTGAAAACGATTGAAATAGGTTTCGTGTGTGACATTTGTGAGTGTTTGGCTCTACAACGCAAGGTCCGTAAGCCCCGTTAAGCCATGTTTAAGGATCTTACTGTCACACCCCGAAACCGAAGGCGGAAACATTCCGGGCGGAGGACGTCATGAATATCGCAACCAATGTACATAGTAAACGTAGTAAACACAAAACCTTACATTACATAGAATTATTACATTTGTTTGAAATCAAAGTGTTACAAGTGTTATACATATATATCATATGAAAAAAAGTTAAGACGAGTCTGATAAGCGCTCCGTCTTCTCCAAAAGATCATGGGTACCTGTCTAATGTGGACCTGAGAATACAAGTAGTTTGAAAATCAGCATAAAGCTGGTGAGTTCATAAGAGGTTTGTTTTCTGAAAATGTACAAGTTTCCTTTGGTTTTCTGAAAAAGTCTGTTATCCAAGAAAATCCCATATTTTCTTATAAGTATAGTTTAGCTATCCGATTGTTATACGATCCGGTTATGTACAGTTTGTTATCCCAGGAAAAACCCTTACTTTCCTTAAAAGTAAAGTGGAGTTATCCATTAGTTACACGGTCTAGTTAAGAACAGCTCAGTTATGCTAGGAAAAACCCTTATTTTCCTAAAAGTAAAGTTCAGTTATCGAATCCAAATATAATGTACAAGTATCTACCATACTTCAAATGTTTGTGTGAAGTTTCCTGAAAGCCTGGTTATCCTTGAAATGTATGATAGTTTTAACACATATATAAAACTATTGAGTGGAAAGTTAACTAATTCTTAAGGTTATTAGCTTACTAAGTTCATTATTACAACACGTAAATCTCCGTAATCTAAATTGCGAGTTCCGTAACCATACGATAGACTAAAAATGGAAATAAGTAGTCCATTATCCATTTATGACTTTCGTCACCCTTGAACCTTTCGGTTCGGCTGTAGCTAGCAGCTAGGTGCGGGGTAGTCATCCCTGTATAGATTTATACACTCAAGTCACGCTCTCCCTCCAGGAGATTCTGGTTACGGGGTCGGTCCTCCACTCGCGTATCTCTGTGGGGTGTTTACAGAGGACATGTCTCCAATTATTAAGATTAACGAATTTAAAAGTAATAGTACGAAATAATCTTGTTACAACAGTGATCCTCCACTCGTGTATATCTGTGGAGTGTTACCGAGGACAAAACTAATGTACTAATCTAATGCTTTTAACAATAATAAAGTGGAAAATCATGTGGGAAATATATATTATAACAATATATAATAAGATTTGAAAACTAACTCTGCAAGTCAAACTGTTGGTTAATATGGTTTTGATTGTTAAAAGCATGTGGAATATGAAACATTTCAAATGAAATAATAAGTTTGAGTACAAGCTATCCTTGTACTTTTGCTTGTATTCCCCCCTGAAAACATTGAAAAACGCGGAAAAAGATGTAGGGGTATGAACTCACCAATCGGGAAGTGTGTCGGTTGGACGCTATGTGTCAGTTCGGGGCTTGAGAATGCGCGAGGTTCCTATGTAGTATGAAGAGATACACATTTTTATCTATTTAGACGTTGATCTACTAATTATATATGAATATACACTTCGAGACGCGAAAACACTACAATTCAAGTGTTCGGAGTGACCCGGGTGGCAATTATGGATGCGTAGGGCATAAATTTGGAGTTTACTCTTCAAGAGTAAGCTCCTTGAGGAGTTTAAGGCGCATTGACCATATCCCCATGAGTTTACGGCTGTAAACACATGGGTGGTGTGTTCTTGGATGCTAAATGGTCAAACAATGCACAAGGGAAGGTTGTAGGGTTGATTTCATGGCTTAGGAAGTGATCGGGACTTGAAATGGCCTTGGAAAAGGAGTTTACGGTTTATGAAGATGTTCTTGGGGAGTTTACTACCTTAAACACATGATTTTACAACCGTAAACTCATTTTTGTCCATGATACATGGGTTTTGGTGGTTGTAGGTTAAGCATACAAAGTTCTAGACCCATTTCTAAGCAATACAAGGTGTTAAGGGCACTTTAACACCCATTGGAGGAGTTTATGGTCTAAGAAGGGGTGTTTACGGTCCAAGAATGTTGTTGGGCCGTAAACTCAAGTTTGACCCATTTGAGTATGTTTTGGTGCATCTCTTGAAGGATTATAAGGTTCTATGCACTCATGGAAGCTCATGGAAGCCTTTGGAGGTGTTTAAGGGCAAATTAACACCTTAAAAAGGTGTTTATGGTCCGTGAATGAGGGTTTACGGTCCAAGAATGTTCTTGGGCCGTAAAATCATGTCCATACCTCAATTGGTGAGATTTTGGGGTCCTAAGCTCATGCATGCAAGATTCTAAGCCATATCTAAGCACTAGGAGTGATTTGGAAGGATTTTGGGGCTTCAAAACCCTCTTTAGGGGTGTTCATTGTTTCAGAAGGGTTCTTAAACCATAAACACATGTTCTTGAGGGTTTTGGGTGATTCAAACATAGATTTGCATGATAAGAAAGCTTAACAACAAGCTAGGATAGATTACTTACCAAATTGAAGCTTGAAAGGAGGTTTTTGGATCAAACTGGAGTTTTTAGAGAGAGAGAGTAGTGAGAGAAAGTGTTTTAAGAGAGAGAAAAAGCTTCAAAATGATGTCACTGAATCCGTTATATAGGTATTGAGTTTATGGCCCGGAGAAATTCTACCCGATACTGACGTTAAACGGAGCTTTTGGTCGTACCCGATTAATTTGCCATAACTCAACGTGGTCGTAACTAATAAGTTTCTAAATAATAATTTTGGATGTTTTCATGAGTTTCTAATGTGTTTGGATACCAATTAAGTCATAATAGAAGCCTCAAAATAATGACTTAATTTAGAAACGAAATGGAAACAATTCAAAGCGACGAATTTTTAATGACGGAACGGGTTACGATGACGGAACGAACTTCGGGTTGTCACATAATCCCCCCGTTATAGGGAATTTCGTCTTGAAATTTGAACTTTAAATACGACTCAAGGATTTACAAAGAGATACGAATACTTCAGTTTCATTGGAATACGCACCCCCAGTGAACAATGGTCCTTCACTTATCGGGATGCGGCTTTGTTTCGCACGTTTAATCTCTCGATCTATGATTTCGATTGGTTCTACCATGAGGTTCAGACTTTCGTTGATTTCAGTCTCATCAAAGGGATTACTAGGGTTTCATTGGGTAGGCACTTCTTAAGGACAGAGGCGTGGAATACCAGATGGATGCTACTAAGTTCTGAGGGTAGTTGGAGTTTGTAGGCTACGGATCGATCCTAATGAGGATTTCGATAAGTTCTATGTACCTTGGGTTTAGTTTTACGCATTTCAAAATTTAACATGCCTTCTGATTGGTTTTGGTCCTAAGAACATCATATGTGCTCATACAAACCCTAATGCTTGGATCTAGGTTTCTCTATTGTACATGCAAGTTATCCAAGACTATAAACCCTAATTCTAGCATACAAGTAATCATATTAACATAAGAATGGGTTTAAAATATTACCTTGATTGTTATGTAGCAATAACAATCCCAAATCTCCTTGTTTTGACTTTAGAAAGCTTAGAGTCATAAATGTCACTCCTCTAATGGTTCACAAACACCATAAGCAAGAGGATGAAGAGGAGAGAGGATGGAGGCTGCCTAAAAACGTGTGAAACCCAAGAACAAAGCTTAGCCACATTTTTGGTCCTTAAAGGGTCTATATATAGTGAGGCTATTAGGGTTATCTAACAAGGAAACCCTAATTTGGATGCTTAAGCCCTAAGCAACCCATGGATCCCTTTCCTTAAGGCCTTGGACGATTTCTTATGTGCTTCCCCATAGAATTCGTCCACTCCTTAATACAAGGCAATCCATGGCCCAAATTACAATTATCTTATAATTACAATTCTACTCCCTTAAGTTTAATTAATCTCTTTTAGTCACAAAACTAATTACCAATTAATTATTGACTAATATTAATTAAACAATATGATTTCTCCTTTAATATATTATTCTCATAATATATTAATAAATCATATTTAATCCTTTCTCTCCATAATTCATCCTATCAAGTTGCTTTGGTGAAGGCAACCCAAAAGGACCATGCACCATCGGTTCAAGTACATACCAAAATAGTTTTAGACTTAGACACTAATCCAACAGTCTCCCACTTGGATAAGTCTAATAACTATTATGCGTATGACTTCAGATCCTGATCTGCAATCGTAGCTTTCCAAAGCCGCTGTCAACTCTGATCCTATCAGATACGCATGTCCTTTAGATAAGGGATCATATATTCCTCCATTCCAGATATCATATGAGATATGATTTCAAATCATTCTCTTTGTACTATATCTCGATTCTCGATTTAAGACGACTGACTAATTGAACAAATCAAATTAGCCCTAGCTCGGCTGAGCATTTACGTTTGTTCACAAGCCGATCATGAGCCGTTCTGCCGAGCCGCACACGTTCGATTCGTAAGCCGTCGAGCCGAGCCGCAAACTTCGGAAACCCTAGCCGTAAACACGAACTCCGCCGCCGGCCGTGAACAGTTTCCGACCGTGAACTGTTTCCGGCAGTAAGCTCCGGCCGAAAACCCTTCAACGATCACGTGAAAAACAGCGATTTTTCGACTTTGAAGCTCCAAAACTCAATCAAAAACCCCTTTTTATGAAAAACACAAAGAACAAACCCCCCTTATTTTTGCGAGATCTATCCAAAAACACAAAAATATTTCGAAAATAAGATCAAATATTGCTCCAAAATAGAGTTTATGGCCCAAGAACTCGGTGTTTATGGTCGTATGCTCGGACCGTAAACACCAATTATTCAGATTCCAAACGAAACAATAAAACCTTTTGACTGATACAACTTGGCTCTGATACCAATTGTAAGTCCCTAATCTGCCCGTGTATCAGTCAGGTCCGTTTGATGGTGCGGAATCCCAATCAAACAGATGACGTTAGATAAAAATAGAAGAGAAGAAGAAGAATATTATGAATCTTGAATGTATTAATGATATGAATGAAATTCCTTACACAAGACTCACACACACAAACGTTCCTTTCTCTCTGGCTGTAAACTCTCTAGGGTTCATCTATCTTTTATCCTCACCCTAACACCTCTATTTATACTTGAATATGGGTCGGACACACATGGGCCGTAAATGAGTTTACGGCCGTAAGGTGTTTACGGCCGTAAACTCAGCCATAAACATGGCCATAAATTCATAAAATATTACACAAAAATATAATTGCCCAGAAAAGTAAAGTACAAACCATATTTTGACCCAACAAAAGGAACGGATAAACTTTGATACAATGCTTGCTTGCACTCACTCACCGAATTACACACAACAATATGTTTTATAACACCAAGTTACTAGTGCGTTTACATATTATCAATGTGCAACTGATTTGCAAGATACAACTCACACATCTTGGTTTCAAGAATATAAGATGTTATCGTCTCACCAATCACTCGTGATACAATTTCATGGAGTGATCCAAGTGAGCGTGGGTTTAATCCAATGCTCAAATCATATTCATAAGCACTCATGAACGTTGCAGCAAACATTTGCTTATGTCTAATACTCTTTTAGACAATCCACACTCCAATTCACGACAGTCTTCATTCATACCTACTTCCAACATATGAACGACTATGGCCCGTTCAAATAATTTGACTGTTCCTAACCAATTAAATAATTCAGGAAGTCAAAACATGCAAAGTGAAACACAAGGATAATACTAATCCCATATGGCCTCAAACCTTTGAGCATAAATAAAATACCTTTTATTTATCACCATATCGATTACTCATTATTTGTTGTTTCGGTTAATCAACTTCTTACTTGAATTATTACACTTGTCCTATGCTCCTAGCATGCACACAATGTTTACCTATGGTTCTTACTTTGTGAAATAGATCAAATTGAACACATTTTTAATCATTCTCATTTCACAACTCCAAATCCTTTTTCATAAGTGTAAGAATATCAAATTCTTGCCACTTATAGAATATGCTAGATTCTAACATTTTATGCAATGATCCCTTTTGTAATGTCACTGCACTAAAGTCACAAAGACTATTGCCAATGAAATTACAAAGTCTTCTATCGGAGATTGTTACAACACAATTCCTTAGATATGATGTCTCTCACTCAAAGTACATTCCTTTGAACATCCTTTTTCATAAAAGTTTCTAATCTAGACATAGATTTTCAATATTCAATTCCCAATATGGACATGTTTCCATATTTTCCATATGACAACTTATTCTTAATAGAATCTTATCTATTCATAAAAATGTCGATATGGTCCATCCAATATGGAAAGATTTTCATATTTTCCAATACTATACTTCCAACTACTCACAAGCGACCAATGATCGACGATCTTTGGATTGTCCTTTGATAGTTGTTTAATTATCTTAGTCAAAACCAATTCTTGTCCTTTTTCCCTCTAAATGCGCTAGACATTTGGAAAATTTTAGAATGGTCAAATATTATAGCCTATGCAATCGATCCTATACCTGAAGCGTATGGGACACAATGCATAATGTCTTACATGAAGATTTGATACTTCATCAATCTTCTGCCATAATATTTTATTTGCTATGTTCTCAAAATTCGAATTGTGAAGAGGAATGCCGTAATCATAATCAAAATTTTAAGAACACACTATTTACCTTTGACTAAATTTATTAATATTCCACAACCTAAGCCTTTACATTTGAAATGAAGCATAATATTCTCTCCCTTAATTATAGCAAAACAACTTTACAACCCTTACGACTTTGCAAGGTATAACTCTTTTTTTCTATAATTAATATTGCCAACTTGCAATACGTGCCTTAATAATCATACAATCATAACATTTATGCTCCCACTATCATGATGATTATTATAAACATAACACTTATGCTCCCACTAGCTTTGACATGTATTCAGAAACCAGCTTAACTTCTAGAAAATCAATACTTATTGAATTTCTTAAGTTCATGTATCTAATACTTAGTGCTTTGATAATCTTTTATCAAGGCTTCTTGAACTTATACACCGTTGACTTAGATAGTTTATATGTGTGTCTAAACAATTAAGACTAATTGCCAGACCTCACAATTCAAATCATGGAAAGGGATATCGTAACCATAATTGAATTTGAGAATGCAATTTTACAATCACTATCTTCTTAAAATCTTTCTTAGTGAAAGCATTTCCTCACAATCATTTTCATGAAGGAGGAAATCTTATGACACTTAGATTTAAATGATGTATGTGTTCCTATCCATGTGAATTTCTCAAAACCAAAGTTTATGACAAATTTAAACTCATATGGACCGAAGTTTCTTAATCTTGATTTCTTGCCTTATGGTAGCATAACTGCTCACCACGTCTTCCAAGTTGCTAATCAGCTCACCCTTTCCTATAAATGTACTCTTCATTGATCAAGTTCCTTGCCTTTTATGCATTCGAACGAGAACTCATAGAACTCATATGCATGATTAACTCAATTGGAACGACATAGAAACAAAATAATGTCAACACGATAGGTTGTAAACCTCAACTCGTGTGCTAGTGATGATCGATAAGGTTTATTTGATTTTTTCTTGAAACCTTTCAAGACCATTAAGACTCCCACTGACTCCTTGACATATAAGATTCTCTTGTCAATAAACATTTCTTGACAAACAAATATTCAAGAGTTAGTGTAGCTTTTATCAAAACACTTCATAAATTGGTCTTAGTTGGTCTTTGTCTTATCCAAGACATTACAGCTTATCAATTTCAAATGTGCGAGAACAAGAAAAGCTTTTTCCATATTCTACATTTGATGAATGTTATAAACCTTCTTAATACTTGTCACTCATTGTCACAATCTTAACTTTAAGACTTGTTATTGGAACGAAGTATGATTGACTTCTTGATTTAACCATTTCTTCAATCCTTGATTCCTCTTCTTAAACATACAATTGTACTAAGACTCACTTAGAGGATCAATTGAGATATGTTTCTTAATCATTAAGACCTATCATAAAGCATAAAAGCTACTCTCCCTTCTTCTTAGAATGGAGAAACTTTTATCTTTCTGCCTACATGATTCTTTTTATTCGTTTTGCTATTGATTTAAACCTTTTTAATCAATTCCGAATTACACTTAATATTATAAGTATAATCACATTTACTAAACTTTTAGTAAACCATGACGAATATCTTGTTACTCTTATGGTGGACTTTGACCAACACACAACTTTGTGTACTCGATCTCCTAGTCCTTCACTTGGCACTTTGTCAATGAATTAGTCTAATTTCCAAATATGAAATATCTCATTCTTCGTGCAACCAAGTTGTGTGATTCCAAATTTCTGTCCAATTGAAACATGGGCGATGAGAAACTCTCCCTATTTGGTGAATTCTTGACTTTCCCATAAACACCATAAATAAGAATCATATCCATTTGTTGTAGAAATATGCAAACACCAATTTTCATAACGATTTCATTGCAAGGAAATAAACAAATAAATAAATAAGTCAAACCAAAATTTATTTTATTTAAAAAAGTAGCGGAAAACATTTGTCCTTACAATGTAAAATCCATTGAAAACTATGTATTTCAAAAGAAAATTTTCTAACAACTCTATCATAACTATCTAAGCTCAAAATCTAATCTTCAGGTCCATGCGATCAAGATCCATTCCGTGTGATTAGATTCATCTTGCTCTTTCACCAAGCTTCCTTTCTTTTCACCGATCCTGCAAAACATTCAAATGCAATCTTATCACATCATGTATTAAGAATCAATGAATAGGAACTTAACGGAGTTAGATAGTGGATTTTACCTGAAGCGCAACCATACTCTTTGACTCTCCCATCTTCTAGAATATTCAGGCTCTTAGAGCAGACTTCTATCCAACGCCCTTTCTCTTGGTAGCAAACGCAGGTCGATTCTCCTAGAATGTCCTCGGAAGCATGGTCAGTTGACTTTCCCAAACAATACACTCCATTGCTTCGCCAAATCATTTCTGATTCAGCAGCAATGAGCATGTAAGTTAGGTCAATGAGGTTATGGTCATGATCCATCATATAATACTTTCTTTTGAACTCATTATATGATTCAGGCAGTGACTGCAAAACCCAGTTCACAGCCAACTCATCAAGGAATGACACACCCAACATTATCAACCTATCAATGTGTGATTTCATTCCTAGAACGTGGGCACACATGGGTTTAACATCTTCATGTTTCATTTCCAATAGGGATTTAGTGATATTGAACCTTTCAATTCTTTGATCTTGTGGATTAGGGAGAACAATTGGAGGAGGTAGAGGAAGTGAAGCATGATTTCTTGTTCCTCGATCGAATCGTGGAATGCTTGTTCCATGGAATTTGGGAAGACCATAGTTGTCGAACTTTGACATCTACAACACGGGAGAAAACGAATTCAAGTTAGTTGATTCATTGAGTCCTTAGTAAATCACCCAAATGAGATACTAAGGCTAGGACCCAACACAATATTCTACAACTCGGGAGAGGGATGTCGTAACCCAAATTACAAAACATTTGAAGGTAAGTGAATGATGATTCACTAATTTCCACCATGAAAAACGAAAAAGAAATTTACGTTTTAAATCTATGAAAACTCCTAGATCCTATGAGATTCATTGAACATTTCAATGGCATGTTTAAATCTCGATATGCCCCTCTTGTTTGTGACTGGGATGCCAAGGATCACAAAGCGGGTGTGAATAACCATGCAAACTTACATGGTGCCCTCACATGTTACAGTCACCTATTCGATGTGCCGGTAAACCACACATGCTCCACCGAACTATGACAAACATTGAGTCACCCTTTGCTACCTTTGCTTAGAACCATTTAGTGTGCCGCTAAACCACACACGCTCCACTAAAGTCTTCGCAAGGGCACAAAGTTTAATTTCATGGAATTGCATCAATTCACTTTGCCTAAGTAACTAAGATTGGGAATTTGAAAAACATTTAGTTACTTTTATATTTCACTATACTTATAATGGAAGGTTTTCTTCATATCCTACCCGTTCGGCTAACGACCCTCCACTAGTCAAGAGTGCGGTGGGTAAGAGTGGATACCCATTCAATCGCCATTTTATAGGCAATTTCCTTAAACACCCCTTATAGACCAGCTTCGTGAATGAGGCCTACTAACGGTAAGACTGACTTTTACTCATACATATATATAATGTTAGACTTTTAGTGTTATATATAGTTTAGAGTATATTTTACACTTTTAAAATACTAGGTGGTCAAATTTAATAATTATACCTTTAATTCAATTAAATTGTAAACCAAAACTTTTATGGATTTATTAAACCTCCTTTAATTATACACCTTAATTAATTAATAAAACCATAAGGGTGCGATTTGAAGTTTTTCAAAACAATACTAGGGTTTTAGAATTTAACATTCCTAAATTAAACCTTTAATCAACTTTTAAATTCCAAAACTTGAGGGCAAGTTTTGAAACATTTCAAAACATTAGGGTGTAGAATTTAAATATACATCAAAATTAAACTATTAACCAAAATTTAAATTCCAAAACTTGAGGGCAAGTTTTGAAACCTTTTCAAAACATTAGGGTTTTAACTATTTAAATTTCAAAACAACAAAACTTTTGGGTTCAAATTTAAACTATAAAACCTAAGGGGGGAAAATATGAAACATTTCATAACATCAAGTTCAAATAACAAATAACCTAAATTAACATTTAATCACATAATTATCCATATTTGATTTATTTAATGATTTCTTGCAAAACAATTTACCAATTTAATCAAAATACTTAGTCAGTTATCACATAAGGAAACAAATATTTTATTGATTGATAAATATCTTCAATTAGATCAAGAATTTAGTCATATATATATATATATATATATATATATATATATATCATAAAATCATATTTATATTGATCTAATATGATAAAGGCAAGTATTTCAAAGATAAACAGCAAGAAATCCCGAAAATAGCTCCATCTAACGCTCGAACTCGCCGAGTACCACACTGTACTCGCCGAGTTGAGGCCTACTCGCCGAGTACACTGTGGTACTCACCGAGTTCATCAGCCAGGGAGCTCAAAAATCGATTTTGCAACTTGAATAAACACACAAGGCATCAATACAATAGAAACCAATCAAGTCTCTGATACCACTGATGGGTTTTGGTCCTAAGAACATCCTATGTGCTCATACAAACCCTAATGCTTGGATCTAGGTTTCTCTATTATACATGCAAGTTATCCAAGACTATAAACCCTAATTCTAGCATACAAGTAATCATATTAACATAAGAATGGGTTTAAGATATTACCTTGATTGTTATGTAGCAATAACAATCCCAAATCTCCTTGTTTTGACTTTAGAAAGCTTAGAGTCACAAATGTCACTCCTCTAATGGTTCACAAACACCATAAGCAAGAGGATGAAGAGGAGAGAGGATTGAGGTTGCCCAAAAACGTGTGAAACCCTAGAACAAAGCTTATCCACGTTTTTGGTCCTTAAAGGGTCTATATATAGTGAGGCTATTAGGGTTATCTAACAAGGAAACCCTAATTTGGATGCTTAAGCCCTAAGCAACCCATGGATCCCTTTCCTTAAGCCCTTGGACGATTTCTTATGGGCTTCCCCATAGAATTCGTCCACTCCTTAATACAAGGCAATCCATGGCCCAAATTACAATTATCTTATAATTACAATTCTACTCCCTTAAGTTTAATTAATCTCTTTTAGTCACAAAACGAATTACCAATTAATTATTGACTAATATTAATTAAACAATATGATTTCTCTTTAATATATTTTTCTCATAATATATTAATAAATCATATTTAATCCTTTCTCTCCATAATTCATCCTATCAAGTTGCTTTGGTAAAGGCAACCCAAAAGGACCATGCACCATCGGGTCAAAGTACATACCAAAATAGTTGTGGACTTAGACACTAATCCCAACCCATCGGAACCCTTCATCTTCAGGTTCCAGAGTTCGTGTTCTAGCTTCTGCATTTCGCCTCGAGGGCAGTACTCTACAAGCAGAAGTTCCTTCATGGCCTCCCAACCCATGGCATTGGCTACAGGTAGGGTTAGGGATTTGACTCGGCCGTTCCACCAAGTTAGAGCTTTATCGGTAAACATGCAGGCAACGAACTTCACCTTATCCGATTCAGAGCAGGCACAGATTTCGAAAATAGATTCGATTTTCGCGAATCATCGGGTTAGGGAAATGACACCTCCAGTGCCATCGAAAAATGTGGCTTTCGCGTTCATAAAGTCTTTATAGGAACACTCCTTTTGGTGTCCCTGGCTACTTTCTTGGTTTTGGGGCTGGGGACCACCTCATGGACCACCGAGGCCACCGGGGTTTATTTGAGACATGGCGGCTGCCACTGCGGCAGCAACAGCTGCCTGGAACATTACGGGATCAAATTGGGGAGGAGGTGGTGGCGGAGGTTTGTTGTTGTTCTTTGAACTGGGTCTCTTTCTTGGAGGCATCTTGATATAAAAAGATCAGGAAATAGAGGATGGTAAGTCCTCTGAATTGAATCAAGAGATATGATACAATGGATATCTCATTATGACAGATATAGAATTCTATTAAGCAATAAAGCAGGAAAGAGTTATCAAAGAAGATAAACTATCGCTAAGGAATGATTGAGGAAAAACGCTGGGATGAGAATTTCTATAACGGATTTGGCTCGAGAAATACTCCCATAGTATTTCATGATTCACTGTGACGACGACTCATTGTTTGGTATTAGGTAAGTTTTAGGCATGTCGCATACCACAGCCACTCCCAAGAACATGTTGGCCGTGTCTCTAATGAATATAGTTGGCCAGGCTATATTGATCCTAGACACGACTACATAACTGCCCAGATTTAACTGCAACGTACAACAACCATTTACTTATGTTTTGTTCTACTTGTAGTTACGGATTTTGACGGTTAGGTATAGTTGTATACTTTTGAAAATACTTATATTTTAAGCTATACTTTTAGTTCAGAGCACTTAGGCCCCTTAGTGTTTATAGTCTTATACCATGTAAGGTTTGGTATATGAGTTCACTATAAACAAGGGCTTTGATACCAATCTGTCACACCCTGAAACTGAAGGCGGAAACGTTCCGGGGCGGAGGACGTCATGAATATCGCAACCAATGTACATAGTAAGCGTAGTAAACACAAAACATTACATTACATAGAATTATTACAGTTTTTATTAAATCAAAGTGTTACAAGTGTTATACATATATATCGCATGAACAAAAGTTAACACGAGTCTGATAAGCACTCCGTCTTCTCCAAAAGATCACGGGTACCTGTCTAATGTGGACCTGAGAATACAAGTAGTTTGAAAATCAGCATAAAGCTAGTGAGTTCATAAGAGGTTTGTTTTCTGAAAATGTACAAGTTTCCTTTGGTTTTCCGAAAAAGTTTGTTATCCAAGAAAATCCCATATTTTCTTATAAGTATAGTTTAGCTATCCGATTGTTATACGATCCGGTTATGTACAGTTTGTTATCCCAGGAAAAACCCTTACTTTCCTTAAAAGTAAAGTTGAGTTATCCATTAGTTACACGGTCTAGTTAAGAACAGCTCAGTTATGCTAGGAAAAACCCTTATTTTCCTAAAAGTAAAGTTCAGTTATCGAATCCAAATATAATGTACAAGTATCTACCATACTTCAAATGTTTGTGTGAAGTTTCCTGAAAGCCTGGTTATCCTTGAAATGTATGATAGTTTTAACACGTATATAAAACTATTGAGTGGAAAGTTAACTAATTCTTAAGGTTATTAGCTTACTAAGTTCATTATTACAACACGTAAATCTCCGTAATCTAAATTGCGAGTTCCATAACCATACGATAGACTAAAAATGGAAATAATTAGTCCATTATCCATTTATGACTTTCGTCACCCTTGAACCTTTCGGTTCGGCTGTAGCTAGCAGCCAGGTGCGGGGTAGTCATCCCTGTATAGATCTATACACTCAAGTCACGCTCTCCCTCCAGGAGATTCTGGTTACGAGGTCGGTCCTCCACTCGCGTATCTCTGTGGGGTGTTTACAGAGGACATGTCTCCAATTATTAAGATTAACGAATTTAAAAGTAATAGTACGAAATAATCTTGTTACAACAGTGATCCTCCACTCGTGTATATCTGTGGAGTGTTACCGATGACAAAACTAATGTACTAATCTAATGCTTTTAACAATAATAAAGTGGAAAATCATGTGGGAAATATATATTATAACAATATATAATAAGATTTGAAAACTAACTCTGCAAGTCAAACTGTTGGTTAATATGGTTTTGATTGTTAAAAGCATGTGGAATATGAAACATTTCAAATGAAATAATAAGTTTGAGTACAAGCTATCCTTTTACTTTTTCTTGTATTCGCCCCCCCCCCCCTGAAAACGTTGAAAAACACGGAAAAAGGTGTAGGGGTATGAACTCACCAGTCGGGAAGTGTATCGGTTGGACGCTATGTGTCAGTTCGGGGCTTGAGAATGCGCGAGGTTCCTATGTAATATGAAGAGATACACATTTTTATCTAATTAGACCTTGATCTACTAATTAGATATGAATATACACTTCGAGACACGAAAACACTACAATTCAAGTGTTCGGAGTGACCCGGGTGGCAATTATGGATGTGTAGGGCCTAAATTTGGAGTTTACTCTTCAAGAGTAAACTCCTTGAGGATTTTAAGGCCCATTGACCATATCCCCATGAGTTTATGGCCGTAAACTCATGAGTGGTGTGTTCTTGGATGCTAAATGGTTAAACAATGCACAAGGGAAGGCTCTAGGGTTGATTTCATGGCTTAGGAAGTGATCGGGACTTGAAATGCCTTGGAAAAGGAGTTGACGGTTTATGAAGATGTTCTTGGGGAGTTTACTACCTTAAACACATGAGTTTACAACCGTAAACTCATGTTTGTCCATGATACATGGGTTTTGGTGGTTGTAGGTTAAGCATACAAAGTTCTAGACCCATTTATAAGCTATACAAGGTGTTTAGGGCACTTTAACACCCATTGGAGGAGTTTATGGTCTAAGAAGGGGTGTTTACAGTCCAAGAATTTTCTTTGGCCATAAACCTAAGTTTGACCCATTTGAGTATGTTTTGGTGCATCTCTTGAAGGATTATAAGGTTCTATGCACTCATGGAAGCTCATGGAAGCCTTTGGAGGTGTTTAAGGGCAATTTAACACCTTAAAAAGGTGTTTATGGTCCGTGAACGAGGGTTTACCGTCCAAGAATGTTCTTGGGCTGTAAACTCATGTCCATACCTTAGTTGGTGATATTTTGGGGTCCTAAGCTCATGCATGCAAGTTTCTAAGCCATATCTAAGCACTAGGAGTGATTTGGAAGGGTTTTGGGGCTTCAAAACCCTCTTTAGGGGTGTTCACGGTTTTGGAAGGGTTCATAAACCATAAACACATGTTCTTGAGTGTCTTGGGTGATTCAAACATAGATTTGCAAGATAAGAAAGCTTAACAACAAGCTAGGATAGATTACTTACCAAATTGAAGCATGAAAGGAGGTTTTTGGATCAAACTCGAGTTTTTAGAGAGAGAGTAGTGAGAGAAAGTGTTTTAAGAGAGAGAAAAAGATTCAAAATGATGTCAATCAATCCCTTATATAGGGTTTGAGTTTATGGCCCGAAGAAATTCTACCCGATACTAACGTTAAAAGGAGCTTTTGGTCGTACCCGATTAATTTGTCGTAACTCAACGTGGCCGTAACTAATAATATTCTAAATAATAATTTGGGATGTTTTCATGAGTTTCTAACGTGATTGGATACCAATTAAGTCATAATAGAAGCCTCAAAATAATGACTTAATTTAGAAACGAAATCGAAACAATTCAAAGCGACGAATTTTTAATGACGGAACGGGTTACAATGACGGAACGAACTTCGGGTTGTCACACTTACACACTCCCGATGAGTATGTAACAATGTTTTATCATTTTGGTTCATTACTTAACGTCGTTTTAGGTTAATGTAATCTAAGTGTAAAAACATTTCAATTGATGATTTCTCATTAGAATAACGAGTTGTACCGAAATAACATAGCGTAAACCCTAGTACACAAGGGTTAATTGAATTGATTGGTTTGACTTGTTGACTTTAGATGACTTTGACTTGACCGGAAATTGACGGTTGTCACATCATCCCCCCGTTAGAGGGAATTTCGTCCCGAAATTTGCATTTTGATTGGGGATTCAAGAATTTGGAGGAATGATGGGGGAAACTTTTTGTAGTACAAGAAATTGATTATGGTGAGGAACAACCCGCTTGATGTAACATGACAACCTTAAAATTTCTTATTATTTATGCTCCATGTTTAATCCTTGGCATTACCATTATGAATACTTTATAACGTAGTTAGCGAGTTCCGTCATTACGAATGTTTCACAAATTGTGACGAAATTTGTATTATAAATCCTACCAGTTCCTTGATAACCGCTTGGTGTAAACTAGTCGGATATCATTAAGATTGCAAGGGCATTCGGATGGGTGACCCCGCCTTAAGCCCACAACCAAAAAAGGAACATGGAATGAGGCGGAATCACGCATTCTAAGTCCATAGAATCTTAATGATATATGACCATAATGTTTACACTAGCCATCATAGACTCACTAGTAAAAACCCTGTGTTTTTATATATGTGATAAGACTTATTTGAGTTTTGCCGTGTTCTCAAGATTCATGGTCGATATACTTTAATCGATGCTAGATTTAGCAAATAAAAGAAATTTAGAATTTAAACGTCGATGTTAGAAACACGTACTGATATTTACGGGCAGTTTCGGGGTGGTCTCTCCTACGGTGATCGCAAGAACCCTTCCACCATCACTGGAATCTCTTGCTCTTGGGCAGTCCCTTTTAAAGTGTCCCGTTTCTCCGCACTTGTAACAGGTTGGGCTTACTCCAAAGATAGGGACCTGGTTGATGGGTCGTGCTGGTGCCTTATAGAAACGGACAGTGTGCCCCTCTCTGTTGCAATTTTTTCAATGCATCTTTCGGCAAGCCCCAGTGTGATGGAAGTTACACTTGTTGCATTTCGGAAGGGTTCCAACGTATTGTTTTATGGGAGTTGGCGTGGTGAGGGTTGTGGCAGCATGAACAGTAACAATCTATTGCTTCTTAGCGAAGTCCTGGGCTGGTTGGTCCTTCTTGTTGTCCTAAAACTTTCATTTGTTGTTCCCTCCTATTGCTTGGTTAAGGGTAGTTGTCGTAGTGTCATGGCTGGCATGATGGTCGATGAGTTGTTATGCCAACTCCTTGGCGCTGTTGAAGGTAGTTGGTCTTGAGGCCAACACGCTATCTTGAATTTCAGAGGACAATCCCCAGAGGTATCGTTCCAGCTTTTTATCTTACGGGGTGACCATCGCGGGAGAAAGGAGTGCTAGATCACTGAATCGGGTGGTGAAAGCTGTAAGGTCGGAGCCTGTCATTTTGAGATTCCACAGTTCTTGCTCCAGCTTTTTAACTTCGCCTCTTGAGCACTATTCTTTCAGCTTCATCTTCTTTAAGTCCTCCCAACTTAACGAGTTAGCCACTGCAAGTGCTAGTGAGCTAGCGTGACTTTTCCACCAAGTGAGGGCCTGGCTAGAGAAAGTGTATGCTGCAAATTTGACCTTGCTTGCTTCGGGGCGTGTACAAATTTCAAAGACCGTTTCGGTCTTTTCGAACCATTGCATCAAGGTGATGACGCCCTCGCTTCCATTGAAAGAATCGAGTTTGGCACTAGTAAAGTCCGTGTACGAACATTCCCTCGTACGTCCTATATTGTCCCCGTGGTTAGAGTTTGTGGCTCCAGATCCAGCACCACCGGTACCATTTGTACCAATTTGTGACATAAGTTTGTAAAAATGATCAGATGGTAAGTTCCCAATAGTAAAGACAAGTCGGTTCTTATTGAACTAGATTTTTCTGTATTATGCTCTGACTTAAGAATGTCTTGCATGTAATTCATAAGGGAAGTCCATATGAATGAATTTCATGAGTTTAGTAGGTTTTGTACGGGTGTTAAGATTTACTCAAATTAGGATCATGTTTGTCCAAACACACTTAGCTAAGGAATTTTGATGGGATTTGGTGCATTAGTGCTGGTATGATTGCACCCTATAGGTCTACGAAGAAGGCACCCTTTCACCAAAATGTTTAAAGGTGAGACGATAATGAGTCGTTAGAAAGGGCTATGTGTCGCGAGTTTTCTAACTAAGTTTATCTTAGTTCATTTTGTAATGTATTTAGGTTGCTTTATGGTGTTCTGAAATCATTTCATAACGAGAGCCTATATATGATAAACTCATATATTTTAGTAGTTCTATGTCCAAGTGAAACCTTGTAATTTGACCCAAGCTAGGTCCTTATAGTGACCAATTGATGTATGCTTACTTATATAATAAGGACTAAATAGACCTTCGAGTCTGTTAGGTATGTCCTAAGCCCATCTTGTTAATATGATTCTAGTAATTATGGTTTCAGCGGAAATTTTTGACTTCAATGCAGGTCTACCTCACATCTATTATGCAAGGAAAAGTTCTGATAGCAACTAGATCTCTCGATTAATATGACCGCTTAAATCGTAGTGTCGTGCTTACGCCTAGAATAGAGTAGCACCAACACATACTCATGAACCTAATTTACAAGGTCTTGTGAGCGGTATGAACTCTACTCAGGACGATCCGTCCCTTGCGATGCCTGAGGCAAAGTCGATGCACCTTGCAGCTCTGCCAATCGATGCTTGTCTGGAATCCTCCTCTCTTTGGATGTCGTGTGTCTATCATGTTACTCTCTTGCCTTTGCCCGAGCTGTGATAAGGTTCTAAAAAGAGTTTTAGCCTCTGAAATAGTAGTCTATCTCCGAGTCTCGGGTACGTGAGACAGTAGGGTCTGTAGTAGCGCGTAGTTTCCAAACTCGGGTTATAGTCTACGTGTTTTAATCCCCGATGTTCGCGATCTATCGGGTCTTCGCCGGGAGGGATCTGTCAGTCGGTCACCCATGGTTGAGGTCATAGCACCCTCGTTGGTCTCCACATGGTGGTTGTTATCATTGCTGTCGACATTCAACCCTCGATCACGGTTGCCAAACGGGGCACAGGTTCGATGTAGTCGAAACGGTTTTCAGAAACCCTTGCTATGTATGGAGGATTGATTACCATCAGTTCTGCTTCTGATTCTTCTCATAACCATTCACCATTTCTCGGGTTCGGATTGGGAAAGTAGGGGTCACCCTGTAAGTAGGATTTTGCTATGTTGAATGCGCGAGAATAGGATTAAGAAGATAATTATTGGACAAACTATCTAGATAATTATTAGGTGATCTGTATTAGTTTATATCAATACTTATGTAATGTGTACCAGTTATTTGAAACCAAGGCAGGATAATCCTTTGAATAGGTGACTCTAACTCCAAATCCACAATCCAACGAGAACAGGAAGTAAAGCAACGGTCACAGATTTTGTGTCTATAACGCCTAAATTTCATATAACCTTAGTGTATGTACTTAACAACTATTGACCTACTTGATATAGAGCTGATTAGTTCTCATGTAAGCACTTATAGTAACACAAAATACTCCCATAGTATTTTAAACTCATGTTCTGTTCTAATGTTCTCATTGTGGTTGTGTTGGTAACTTTTTAGACTTGTCGCCATATCACAACCATTCTTGGGCATGTGCTAATCACTCCTCGGACCAGCATAGTTGATCAGGCTATGCCACTCCCAAGACTGACCATACATCCCCGAGCTTACCTGTGATATTCAACGATCATTACTTTTGTTTTGTTCTAGAATGATGTTGACCTTAGTATGTATGCATGCATGTATACTTTAAACAAGAAACTATTTATTTCTAAAAGTATAGTTGTTTTGAAAACTTTAAATTAGAGACCTTACTCCCAATGCATTTATAGTGTTTATATCTTATTTGGTTCGATATACTTAGTTCATTATAAACAATTCTCAGATACGAATCTGTCACACCCCCAAACCAAGGATGGCGGAAACGTTCGGGGGTGGAGGACTTCATGTATAGTATCACAACAACGAGTATAATAGTGCTGAAAGTAAATACAACCCTCATAAATATAATTGAAAATGTTACACCAAAGTATGTGTTTACATGTTTCAAAATCAATTACATTATGATGACAAAATAAATTGTTTGACGATTTAACGTCCCATCCTCAAGGCGATGATGTTTTCCTGTTTCACTGATTTCCTGAGAATACAAGTGGTGTTTGAAAAAGTGTGAACAATTAAGTTGGTGAGTTCATAAGAGTTTTGTTTTATTATGAAACCGTTTTCCTTGTAAAAGTAACAAAGTATGTTTCCATAAAATCCAATATTTTCCTTATTATGTATGAAATGAATGCTTCTATGTTATGCGATAATGAATCCTAGAAAAACCCATAGATTCCTTCTATAATCACTCAGTGTATATAAATTATATAAAAATTAAGTTAAATAAACCGTTGAATATAATGGGTCTGCCCCAAGTCCACAACCAAACAAGGAACAGGAGATAAGGTGGGCCCACCAGTTCTAAGTCGATATTCTTTTATAACTCTACCATATACACTTAGCAATTATAGCTGAAGTCTAATAGTTCTAGATGAAAGATAGTTTTAATATCATGAAAACTATTTCATGTGAACCTGGTACTTTGTATTTGTACCCCTTTTTGTATGAAAACCTGGTACTTTGTATTTGTACCCATTTTCGTATAAAGCCGGTACTTTGTATTTGTATCCCTTTTCGTATGAAAACCTGGTACTTTGTATTTGTACCCCTTTTGTAAACAACCAGTACTTTGTATTTGTACCCCTTTTCGTATGAAAACCTTTTGTAATGTAAATGAACATAAACTATAACTATTATAGTTTATCAAGATCTTTGAAATGTATAAGCAACCTAACTATACCTATTATAGTTTAGTATGTTTGTTTGTGGTGTATAAGAACCCTTTTCTATGTAAGTCGAACGTATAGGAAAATATAACTATGTTTATCTTGCTTTGTTTTGTACTAATGGTAATGATGGAGGATTCTTACAATTCAGTGAGTATTTTCTATTATATAATTATACCACAGCAAGAAACACATGTAAAATATGAAGTCAACAAAGATTTAACACTTTGCTCAACATGTTACAAAGTGTGTTGAAAGTTATAAGCGGTTAACTAGTTTTTAACTTTTCTACACTGTTTTAGAAAGATCATAGAAAAATCATACGACGTCGAAAATTGAATCCGTAAATTCTGAGAGTTCCTAAAATGTGTGTAGTTTATGCATAATTTTTATCATGATTTTTTATGACAATCAACTTGTGTGAAAAAGTAGATAATCAAAGACTGGTCCGGATTGATGTTTGAAATGATAGGAAGTTTTGTAAAAGTCACCATAAATTATAGATAAATCGTATGGAGATGTGCAAGTAGTCATTTTAAAGCTAAGAACTTGAGATATTTGCACCTAATAGAGTTTTGAAAACTAAGATGTCTAAGTTGTCCAAACCAGTCCGTGAATGGAGTCCAACGTTTTTGATGAAAGCTGTTAGAAAAGTTTAGTTATGTTCTTGGTGTTTTAACTTGTATTCCCCCCCCCCCCCCCCCTAAAACTTGAGAAAACATGAAAATATATGGGTATGAACTCACTTTGTGTGATTTCAGTAGATGAATGTTGGATAAAGGAAGTGTTAACTCAAGAACACTTGAAGATGCCTTGAAGATTTTTGAGAATCTAAGATCAAAGTGACGATATTTGTGTAAGCAATCTATGATTTGGATGAAGGATAGTAGAATATATAAGTGTAGGAGGAAGATACTTACTAAATGTGGAGGAAAAATCTAAGATTAGACCTTGAATGTCGAATTTTTAGAGAGAGGAAGTGAGAGAGAAAATATGTTTGATCTTTGGTGGAAGAATGAGAAAATGAGAGAAGTGTGAGGAGGGAAGGGAGTTTTCTAACCTTTGACCAAGTGTGTGGATGAAAAATGGTAGGAAAAGTACCATTAAATGACTAGGTATGGACTGATGGTGAATAGTAACATGGAGTGGGTATGGGAGTGGTTGCTTGTGTCATAGAATAAAGAAAAGTCAACACTCAACCTTTGTATCTCACCCACTCTTCATGGATAAGGTTTTATCCCCAAAAACGTGATTAATTAATAAATATGGGGCCTTATATGTTAAAACAAAGTTTTGGGTGAAAATCCCGCGTTAAAACAATTAAAAACGGGCCTAAAACGCAAAACTAGTCGAAAACCGGGTGAAAAAGAGCTTCCTGTGAGGCCTCTCGGTCCTAGGCCGAGGTTCGGTCCGAAGGGACCTTCGGCTCCTGAGAGGGTTCGGTCGCTTCTGATGCCTTCGCTTCTGACAAGTTCGCTTCTGATGCCTTCCCTTCTAACACCTTCGCTTCTGACAAGTTCGGTTCCTAAGAGGGGTTTCGGGTCCTTAAGAGGGTTCGGCTCCTTAAGAGGGGTTTCGGGTCCTTAAGTCTATTTTATCCGTTTTTACCCCGTTTTAAGCGGTTTTTGACCTGGTTAAGGTTCGGGATGGCCCGAAAGACTACACAAAGTTTAAGGAACTTTTGAGAGAGATTTGGGAGAGATTTCACATTCATGGAGAGATTTCTCATACAAGGAGAGATTTGGGAGAGATTTCACATACTTGGAGATATTTCTCATATGGAGAGAGATTTGGGAGAGATACCTCATTCTTGGAGAGATTTCTCATACAATGAGAGATTTGGGAGAGATTTGACATACATGGAGAGATTTGGGAGAGATTTCACATCCTTGGAGAGATTTCTCATATGGAGAGAGATTTGGGAGATATTCCTCATTCTTAGAAAGATTTGGGAGAGATTCCTCCTTCTTGGAGTGATTTGGGAGAGATTTGACATATGTGGAGAGATTTGAGAGAGATTCTAGATAAAGAGAGATAAAGTGAAAACGATTGAGAGAGGTTTCGTGTGTGACATTTGTGAGTGTTTGGCTCCGCTACGCAAGGTCCGTAAGCCCCGTTAAGCCATGTTTAAGGATCTTACACACTCCCGATGAGTATGTAACATTGTTTTATTGGTTTGGTTCATTACTTAACGCCGTTTTAGGTTAATGAAATCTAAGTGTACAAACTTTTCAATTGATGATTTCTCATTAGAATAACGAGTTGTACGGAAATAACATAGCGTAAACCCTAGTACACAAGGGTTAATTGAGTTGACTGATTTGACTTGTTGAGTTTAGATGACTTCGCTTCTGACACCTTCGGTTCCTAAGAGGGGTTTCGGGTCCTTAAGAGGTTCGGCTCCTTAAGAGGGGTTTCAGGTCGTTAAGTCTATTTTATCCGTTTTTACCCCGTTTTAAGCGGTTTTTGACCTGGTTAAGGGTCGGATGGCCGAAAGACTACAAAAAGGTTAAGGAACTTTTGAGATAGATTTGGGACAGATTTCACATTCTTGGAGAGATTTCACATACAAGGAGAGATTTGGGAGAGATTTGACACACGTGGAGAGATTTGGGAGAGATTTCACATACTTGGAGATATTTCTCATATGGAGAGAGATTTGGCAGAGATTCCTCATTCTTGGAAAGATTTCTCATACAAGTTGAGATTTGGGAGAGATTTGGGAGAGATTTCACAAACTTGGAGAAATTTCTCATATGGAGAGAGATTTGGGAGAGATTCCTCATTCTGTGAGAGATTTGAGAGAGATTCTAGATAAAGAGAGATAGAGTGAAAACGATTGAGAGAGGTTTCGTGTGTGACATTTGTGAGTGTTTGGCTCCGCAATGCAAGATCCGTAAGCCCCGTTAAGCCATCTTTAAGGATCTTACACATTCCCGATGAGTAGGTAACATTGTTTTATCGGTTTGGTTCATTACTTAACATCGTTTTAGGTTAATGAAATCTAAGTAGACAAACTTTTCAATTGATGATTTCTCATTAGAATAACGAGTTGTACGGAAATAACATAGCGTAAACCCTAGTACACAAGGGTTAATTGAGTTGACTGATTTGACTTGTTGATTTTAGATGACTTTGACTTGACCGGAAATTGACGCTTGTCACATCATCCCCCGGTTAGAGGGAATTTCGTCCCGAAATTTGCATTTTGATTAGGGATTTAAGAATTTGGAGGAATGATGGGGAAAACATTTCGTAGTACAAGAAATTGATTATGGTGAGGAACAACCCGCATGATGTCACATGACGACCTTGGAATTTCTTATTATTTATGCTCCCTGTTTAATCCTTGGCATTAACACTATGAATGTTTCACAAATTATAACGTAGTTAGCGAGTTCCGTCATTATGAATGTTTCACAAATTGTGACGAAATTTGTATTATAAATCCTACAAGTTCCTTTATAACCGCTTGGTGTAAACTAGTCGGATATCATTAAGATTGTAAGGGCATTCGGATGGGTGACACCGCCTTAAGCCCACAACCAAACAAAGAACACGGAATGAGGCGGAATCACGCATTCTAAGTCCATAGAATCTTAATGATATATGATCATTATGTTTACACTAGCCATCTTAGACCCATTAGTAAAAACCCTGTGTTTTTATATATGTGATAAGACTTATTTGAGTTTTGTCGTGTTCTCGAGATTCATGGTGGATATACTTTAATCGATGCTAGATTTAGCAAATAAAAGAAATTTAGAATTTAAACATCGATGTTAGAAACACGTACTGATATTTACGGGCAGTTCCGGGGTGGTCTCTCCTGTGGTGATCGCAAGCACCCTTCCACCATCACTAGCATCTCTTGCTCTTGGGCAGTCCCTTTTAAAGTGTCCCGTTTCTCCACACTTGTAACAGGCTGGGCTTACTCCAAAGCTAGGGTCCTGGTTGCTCTGGTGCCTTATAGAAACGTTCAGTGTGCCCCTCTATGTCGCAATTTTTCCAATGCATCTTCCGGCAAGCCCCAGTGTGATGGAAGTTACACTTGTTGCATTTTGGAAGGGTTCCAGCGTATTGTTTTATTGGAGTTGGCACGGTGAGGGTTGTGGCAGCAAGAACAGTAACAATCTGTTGCTTCTTAGTGAAGTCATGGGCTGGTTGGTCCTTCTTGTTGTCCCAAAACTTTCTTTTGTTGTTCCCTCCTCTTGCTTGGTTAAGGGTGGTTGTCGTAGTGTCATTGCTGGCATGATGGTCGATGAGTTGTTGTGCCAACTCCTTGGCGTTGTCGAAGGTAGTTGGTCTTGAGGTCAACACGCTATCTTGAATTTCGGGGGACAATCCCCAGAGATATCGTTCCATCTTTTTGTCTTCCGGGGTGACCATCGTGGGACAAAGGAGTGCTAGATCACAGAATCGAGTGGTGTAAGTTGTAAGGTCGGAGCCTGTCATTTTGAGATTCCATAGTTCTTGCTCTAGCTTTTGCACTTCGCCTCTTGAGCAATATTCTTTCAGCATCGTCTACTTTAAGTCCTCCCAACTTAACTAGTTAGCCACTGCAAGTGTTAGTCAGTTAACGTGACTTTTCCACCAAGTGAGGGCCCGGGCAGAGAAAGTGTATGCTACAAATTTAACCTTCCTTGCTTCGGGCCATGTACAAATTTCAAAGACCTTTTTGGTCTTTTCGAACCATTGCATCAAGGTGATGACGCCCTCGCTTCCATTGAAAGAATCGGGTTTGGCACTAGTAAAGTCCTTGTACGAACATTCCCTCGTACGTCCTGTACTGTCCCCGTGGTTAGAGTTTGTGGCTCCAGATCCAGCACCACCGGTACCATTTGTGACATTGCAGCTGCCACGGCTGCTGTTACTGCAGCTTGGAACATTGCGGGATCAAACTGTGGAGGTGGCGTTGGAGGTGGTGGTGTTGTGCTACCGGAAGGTCTGGGTCTTTTCATTGGTGGCATAGTTCTGTCATAAGTTTGTAAAAATGATCAGATGGTAAGTTCCCAATAGTAAAGACAATTCAGTTGTTATTGAACTAGATTTTTCTGTATTATGCTCTGACTTAAGAATTTCTTGCATGTAATTCATAAGGGAAGTCCATATGAATGAATTTCATGAGTTTAGTAGGTTTTGTACGGGCGTTAAGATTTACTCAACTTAGGATCATGTTTGTCCAAACACACTTAGTTGAGGAGTTTTGATGGGATTTGGTGCATTAGTGCTGGTATGATCGCACCCTATAGGTCTACGAAGAAGGCACCCTTTCACCAAAATGTTTAAAGGTGAGACGATAATGAGTCGTTAGAAAAGGCTATGTGTCGCGAGTTTTCTAACTAAGTTTATCTTAGTTCATTTTGTAACGTATTTAGGTTGCTTAATGGTGTTCTGAAAGCATTTCATAACGAGAGCCTATATATGATTAACTCATGTATTTTAGTAGTTCTGTGTCCAACTGAAACCTTGTAATTTGACCCAAGCTAGGTCCTTATAGTGACCAATTGATGTATGCTTACTTATATAATAAGGACTAAATAGACCTTCGAGTCTGTTAGGTATGTCCTAAGCCCATCTTGTTAATATGATTCTAGTAATTATGGTTTCAGCGAAAATTTTTGACTTCGATGCAGGTCTACCTCACATCTATTATGCAAGGAAAAGTTCTGATAGCAACTAGATCTCTCGATTAATATGACCGCTTAAATCGCAGTTTCGTGCTTGCGCCTAGAATAGAGTAGCACCAACACATACTCATGAACCTAATTTACAAGGTCTTGTGAGCGATATGAACTCTACTCAGGACGATATGTCCCTTGCGATCCCTGAGGCAAAGTCGATGCACCTTGCAGCTCTGCCAATCGATGCTTGGCTGCAATCCTCCTCTCTTTGGATGCCGTGTGTCTATCATGTTACTCTCTTGCCTCTGTCCGAGCTGTGATAAGGTTGTAAAAATAATGTTGGCCTTAGAAATAGTAGTCTATCTCTGAGTCTCGGGTACGTCAGACAGTAGGGTCTGTAGTAGCGTGCAATTTCCAAACTCGGGTTGTAGTCTACCTGTTTTAATCCCCGATGTTCGTGATCTGCCGGGTCTTCACCGGGAGGGCTCTGTCAGTCGGTTCCCCGTGGTTGAAGTCATAGCACCCTCGTTGGTCTCCACATGGTGGTTGTTGTCATTGCTGTCGACATTAAACCCTCGATCACGGTTTCCCAATGGGGCACAGGTTCGATGTGGTCGAAACGGTTCGCGGAAACCCTTGCTATGCATGGAGGATTGATTACCTCCAGTTCCGCTTCTGATTCTTCTCATAACCATTCACCATTTATCGGGTTCGGATTGGGAAAGTAGGGGTCGCCCTGTAAGTAGGATTTTGCTATGTTGAACGTGCGAGAATAGGAGTAAGAAGATAATTATTGGACGAACAATCTAGATAATTATTAGGTGATCTGTATTAGTTTATATCAATACTTATGTAATGTGTACCAGTTATATGAAACCAAGGCAGGATAATCCTTCGAATAGGTACCTCTAACTCAAAATCCACAATCCAACGAGAACAGGAAGTAAAGCAACGGTCACAGATTCTGAGTCTATAATGCCTAAATTTCATATAACCTTAGCGTATCTACTTAACAACTATTGACCTACTTGATAGAGACCTAATTAGTTCTCATGTAAGCACTTATAGTAACACAAAATACTCCCATAGTATTTTAAACTCATGTTCTGTTCTAATGTTCTCATTGTGGTTGTGTTGGTAACTTTTTAGACTTGTCGCCATATCACAACTATTCTTGGGCATGTGCTAATCACTCCTCGGACAAGCATAGTTGATCAGGCTATGCCACTCCCAAGATTGACCATACATCTCCGAGCTTACCTGTGATATTCAACAATCATTACTTTTGTTTTGTTCTAGAATGATGCTGACCTTAGTATGTATGCATGCATGTATACTTTTAACAAGAAACTATTTATTTCGAAAATATAGTTTTTTTGAAAACTTTAAATCAGAGACCTTACTCTCAATGCATTTATAGTTTTTATAACTTATGTGGTTCGATATACTTAATTCACTATAAACAATGCTCTGATACCAATCTGTCACACCCCCAAACCAAGGATGGCGGAAACATTCGGCGGTGGAGGACTTCATATATAGTATCACGACAACGAGTATAATAGTGCTCAAAGTAAATACAACCATCATAAATATAATTGAAAAAGTTACACTAATGTATGTGTTTACATGTTTCAAAATCAATTACATTATGATGACAAAATAAATTGTTTGACGATTTAACGTCCCATCCTCAAGGCGCTGATGATTTACTGTTTCATTGATTTTCTGAGAATAGAAGTAGTTTTGAAAAAGTGTCAACAATTAAGTTGGTGAGTTCATAAGAGTTTTGTTTTAGAAT
Source organism: Lactuca serriola (assembly GCF_051521515.1). Lineage (NCBI taxonomy): Eukaryota > Viridiplantae > Streptophyta > Magnoliopsida > Asterales > Asteraceae > Lactuca > Lactuca serriola. Next base: position 248,502,039 of record NC_136408.1, on the reverse strand, counting down.
GAAACCGTTTTCCTTGTAAAAGTAACAAAGTATGTTTCCAGAAAATCCAATATTTTCCTTATTATGTATGAAATGAATGCTTCTATGTTATGCGATAATGAATCCTTGAAAGACCCATAGATTCCTTCTATAATCAATCAGCGTATATAAATTATATAAAAATTAAGTTAAATAAACCGTTGAATATAATGGGTCTGCCCTAGGTCCACATCCAAACAAGGAACAGGAGATAAGGCGGGCCCACCAATTTTAAGTCGATTGTTACTAGATTCTTATATAACTCTAGCATATACACTTAGCTATTATAGATGAAGTCTAACAGTTCTAGATGAAATATAGTTTTAATATCATGAAAACTGTTTCATGTGAACATGGTACTTTGTATTTGTACCCTTTTTTGTATGAAAACCTGGTACTTTGTATTTGTACCCCTTTTTGTATAAAACCGGTACTTTGTATTTGTACCCCTTTTCGTATAAAGCCAGTACTTTGTATTTGTACCCCTTTTCGTATGAAAACCTGGTACTTTGTATTTATACCCCTTTTTGTATACAACCAGTACTTTGTATTTGTACCCCTTTTCGTATAAAACCGGTACCTTGTATTTGTACCCTTTTCGTATGAAAACCTTTTGTAATGTAAATGAACATAAACAATACCTATTATAGTTTATCAAGATGTTTGAAATGTATAAGCAACCTAACTATACCTATTATAGTTTAGTATGTTTGTTTGTGGTGTATAAGAACCCTTTTCTATGTAAGTCGAATGTATAGCAAAATATAACTATGTTTATCTTGCTTTGTTTGTACTAATGGTAATGATGGAGTATTCTTAAAATTCAGTGAGTATTTTCTGTTATATAATTATACCACAACAAGAAACACATGTAAAATATGAAGTCATCAAAGATTTAACACTTTGCTCAACATGTTACAAATTGTGTTGAAAGTTATAAGCTGTTAACTAGTTTTTAACTTTTCTATACTGTTTTAGAAAGATCATAGAAAAATCATACGAAGTCGAAAACAGAATCCGTAAATTCTGAGTGTTCCCAAAATGTGTGTAGTTTATTCATAATTTTTATCATGGTTTTTTATAACCTTCAACTTGTGTGAAAATGTACATAATCAAAGACTGGTCCGGATTGATGTTTAAAATGATAGGCAGTTTTGTAAAAATCACCATAAATTGTAGAAACATCTTATGGAGATGTGCAAGTAGTCATTTTAAAGCTAAGAACTTGAAATATTTGTACCTAATATTTTTTTGAAAACTAAAATGTTTAAGTTGTCCAAAACAGTCCGTGAATGGAGTCCAACTTTTCTGATGAAAGCTGTTAGAAAAGTTTAGTTATGTTCTTGGTGTTTTAACTTGTATTCCCCCCCCCCCCCCTAAAAACTTGAGAAAACATGAAAATGTAGGGGTATGAACTCACATTGTGTGATTTCAGTAGATGAATGTTGGAGAAAGGAAGTGTTCAACTCAAGAACACTTGAAGATGCCTTGAAGATTTTCGAGAATCTAAGATCAAAGTAACGATATTTGTGTAAGCAATCTATGATTTGGAAGAAGGATAGTAGAATATCTAAGTTTAGGAGGAAGATACTTACTAAATGTGGAGGAAAAATCTAAGATCAGCCCTTGAATCTCGAATTTTAGAGAGAGGAAGTGAGAGAGAAAATATGTTTGACCTTTGGTGGAAGAATGAGAAAATGAGAGAAGTGTGAGGAGAGAGGAGAGTTTTCTAGCCTTTGACCAAGTGTGGATGAAAAATGGTGGGAAAAGTACCATTAAATGACTAGGTATGGGCTGATGGTGAATAGTGACATTGAGTGGGAATGGGAGTGGTTGCTTGTGTCATAGAATAAAGAAAAGTCAACACTCAACCTTTATACCTCACCCATTCTTCATGGATAAGGTTTTATCCCCAAAAACGTGATTAATTAATAAATATGGCGCCTATATGTTAAAATAAAGTTTTGGGTGAAAATCCCGCGTTAAAACAATTAAAAACGGGCCTAAAACGCAAAACTAGTCGAAAACCGGGTGAAAAAGAGCTTCCTGCGAGGCCTCTCGGTCCTAGGCCGAGGTTCGGTCCAAAGGGACCTTCGGCTCCTGAGAGGGTTCGGTCGCTTCTAATGCCTTCGCTTCTGACAACTTCGCTTCTGATGCCTTCGCTTCTGACAAGTTCGCTTCTGATGCCTTCGCATCTGACACCTTCGCTTCTAACAAATTCAGTTCCTAAGAGGGGTTTCGGGTCCTTAAGAGGGATCGGCTCCTTAAGAGGGGTTTCGGGTCCTTAATTCTATTTTATCCATGTTTACCCCGTTTTAAGCGGTTTTTGACCTGGTTAAGAGCCGGGATGGCCCGAAAGACTACAAAAAGTTTAAGGAACTTTTGAGAGAGATTTGGGAGAGATTTCACATTCTTGGAGAGATTTCTCATACAAAGAGAGATTTGGGAGAGATTTGACATACGTGGAGAGATTTGGGAGAGATTTCACATACTTGGAGATATTTATCATATGGAGAGAGATTTGGGAGAGATTCCTCATTCTTGCAGAGATTTCTCATACAAGGAGAGATTTAGGAGAGATTTGACATACGTGGAGAGATTTGGGAGAGATTTCGCATACTTAGAGAGATTTCTCATATGGAGAGAGATTTGGGAGAGATTCCTCATTCTTGGAGAGATTTGGGAGAGATTCCTCATTCTTGGAGAGATTTGACATACGTGGAGAGATTTGAGAGAGATTCTAGATAAAGAGAGATAGAGTGAAAACGATTGAGAGAGGTTTCGTGAATGTTTGGCTCCACAAAGCAAGGTCCGTAAGCCCCGTTAAGCCATGTTTAAGGATCTTACACACTCCCGATGAGTATGTAACATTGTTTTATCGGTTTGGTTCATTACTTAACATCGTTTTAGGTTAATGAAATCTAAGTATATAAACTTTTCAATTGGTGATTTCTCATTAGAATAACGAGTTGTACGGAAATAACATAGCGTAAACCCTAGTACACAAGGGTTAATTGAGTTGACTGGTTTGACTTGTTGACTTTAGATGACTTTGACTTGACCGGAAATTGACGGTTGTCACATCATCCCCCCGTTAGAGGGAATTTCGTCCCGAAATTTGCAATTTGATTGGGGATTCAAGAATTTGGAGGAATGATGGGGGAAACTTTTTGTAGTACAAGAAATTGATTATGGTGAGGAACAACCCGCCTGATGTAACATGACAACCTTAAAATATCTTATTATTTATGCTCCCTGTTTAATCCTTGGCATTACCATTATGAATACTTTATAACGTAGTTAGCGAGTTCCGTCATTACGAATGTTTCACAAATTGTGACGAAATTTGTATTATAAATCCTACCAGTTCCTTTATAACCACTTAGTGTAAACTAGTCGGATATCATTAAGATTGCAAGGGCATTCGGATGGGTGACCCCGCCTTAAGCCCACAACCAAAAAAGGAACATGGAATGAGGCGGA